>NC_134593.1:10992605-11298772 GCF_037038515.1 Microtus pennsylvanicus | reverse complement strand
ACTGATACTGTCATTGTTTCCCTTCTTGTTCATGCAGCTCTTTCTAAGACAGGCAGTCTCACAACAGACTTCTTCATACTCTGCCTCTTACAGTCTTTCTGCCCTCTTCTTCTCTGTGCCCGGAGCCATAGGTACATCTTGGTGAATCAACAACTTCAACCGGAGTTACAGGCGCATTGGTGAGAGATGCTTACAGGAGCGTGAGCAATTTAGAGGTGGCTACACCACCGAAGAGGACACTCCCTCCTAGCAATTGTCAACCACGTGCATATCCTCAAGGAGTGGATTGACCTGGTGTGGGCCATGCTGGAGCCCCCCATGTTCCCTGTGAGCCACTGCTTGTCAGCCCCTCGTGAACCTTGCAAACCCTTTCTTCCACAAGGCCATATTATGGGTCCAATCTTGTAGAAGCCTTGTGCAGCTCACACAAATAACCACAGCTGATTGCTTTCAAGACACCGATGGCTATGCCATACCTGGAAGACAGTGTTCCACAACCAGGAGGCAGAAGGATCCTACAGATAAACCTGAGCTACACAGTAAGACCCTGTTTCTAAATAACTAAATAAAAGGCAATCTCAGATACCCAGAAAACTACAGTCCAGAAGTCAAGAGCAGAACAGCGGACTAGGGAGCAGAAGGTGCAACACCCCCTGTGGGTACAGAAACTGATGTCGGCCTGGGGAGGTGGATAGCATACAGGTGGTGAGGGGTCTGCGTTGAGGGTAGATGTCAAAGAATGGGTCAAGTTTTGGAAGGCTCCATTGCAGGAGAAAGGAGCACAGAGTCCCTCTGTCATGTGATGTAGATGAGGAGAGAAAGAAGAAAGCTATGGATTGGCCGTGATGGTGTGGGAGAGCAACAGAGGGCTCTGAACACTGGGCTGAGGACCTGAGCCTGATGGAAGGCTGAGGGCATCTTGTGCTAAGTCTGGGTGGTGGAGAGGTGAAGTTGGAGCTGCTGAGAACTTCCAGGTACCATTAGAGGGAGATCATTACTTGGCCTTGACTGATGGCTAGTGAATGCTATTGATTGCTCTAAATGCACAGCTACTCATTGGGGTGTGAAAATAGCAGAGTTTGCTGTCACTGTCTGTGAGCGTGATAATTAAACAATATTGTACTCTCCAGACTGCTGACGGGAAAGAGAGGGTCCTCTCAAAGGAAAACGGATCTAGGAGCGTTCACTTGAGAACAGTACCAAGATGTGGTTCTGGAGTCTTTGCCAGGGATGCTGTGCTAACTTGGGTCTGGCAGTGGCAACTGATGCCACACTCCAGGTGCCTCGGACAACGGCAGGGGATGGAGGTAGGAGTCCAGAGTAGAGGGGGCCACATTAACCAAGTCCCGAGGAGAGGAGTGGGAACAAACAGTAGGAAACCACCAGACAGTGCGGTGGCTCACACCCATAATCACAGTTCTCAGGAGGCGGAGGCAGGAGGATCATGAGTGTGAGGCCAGCCTGGGCTACGTAGCAAGGCCTGTGTCAACCAACCAACCAAAGGAGAAATTGCACCTCATGCCTCGGGCAGCCCCAAAGTTGAGAAGTCTATGGCATATGTCAGTTTTCAGGGTGGGGAGGTGCGAGGGTGAGCTTTAAAGGGAAAATAAAAGATATCTGGCACACGTGTTATAGTTAAAGTTCCTTCAAGAATCCTCCCCAATAATGCCCAGGAAAAAGAGCTTACGAGGAGATGATTGACCTCACAGTGTGTAACGGCTCAGATATCATATGCTTTCCTTCTGATGCACACAGCAGTCTGAGGCAAGCCACAGACCAGTGGGGGGATGGTGGGTGTGGTTACAGTGACACCCTTCCTCCTAACAGTGCCACTCCCTATGGGGGCCGGTTTCTTCCAAACCACCACAGTGTCTTTTTTAGCCCAGTTTCTTTCTTTGTTTCTTTGTTTCTTTCTTTCTTGCATGTGAGTTAGTGTATTCATGTAGGGGGAGGGGGCAGAAGAGAGCATTGGATTCCCCTGGAACTGGAGTGACAGGCAGCTGTCAGCTGCCAGACCCAGTGCTGGGAACTCAGTGTGGTGGCTTTCCAAGAACAAGACTGCTCAAAGGCATTCGGTCTGCTCAGCTGAGCCTCTCTCCAGCCCCAACCAGGCTCCTGAGCAGACTCGTGAACTTTGTGTGCAATTCCTAAGAGTGACGATGGCTGAGTGTACTGAAATGCCCGGGGCACATCCCTGAAGGCGTCCATTAGCTGTGAGTGTGCGTGGGAGCCCGTGGAAGAAGCTGTGAACTGACTGTGAACTGTGAACGGGGCAGCGTGCAGATGGCTCTCACCTACGAGGTGGTCTTCTAGGAAGAACTGCACAAAGTATGGTAAGTGGAGGCACGTGAAAGCAGGGACATGAAGGAAATACCCCCGCATATCCACGTTATCTCTGTGGGAAAAGCAAAGGCCTGGGAGGAAAATTCTTGGCTCTTTTCACATGACCAAAGATGATGAGACATAACACCAGGTGTATTCCCTCGCTGTTCTTGTCTTTGCTTAAGCTAACTGCAAACGTCACTGCAGGCTTTGCTCACTTTAGTAATAAAAACGAGAAGTGCTTTGTTTGCACTACTGGAACTCAAATGCCCGGGGACCTGTGGCACTCCATGTGGGTCTCAAATGCCTGGGGACCCATGGCACTCCACGCAGGTCTTTGGAATATTTGTCAGTCATGGAGCTTTGCTGGCCATGAGATGGGTGGACAAGTGTACAATTCTATTTTTAAAGCATTGTAAGAATAAAGAATTTTGGGGCTGGAGCCATGTCTCAATGGTTAAGAGCACTGGCTGCTCTTCAATGTCCTAAGTACAATTCCCAGCAACCACATGGTGGCTCACAACCATCTATAATGAGATCTGATGCCCTCTTCTGGCCTACAGGCAACATGCAGGCAGAATAATATACATAATAGATAAATCTAAAAAAAAAAGAAGAAATTCTCGTAAAAAATTAAGAATACTTAATCATACAGTTAAGGATTGTATGATTCTCAATCTTACAGCGCCTTTCTCGTTCTTTACACTGGAAACTCTGCTTCCAGTTGCACCCTCTCTGCATGGCTGCCATCTTCTGTAAGATGTGGGATAAGCCCAGTCAGGTCTCTGGAAGTGGCTAAGAGCCCAGCAGCAATAGATGCTGACAGTAGCCTGAAGAACGTGACAAGGCAGGAGGACAGACCAGACTGCTTAGAAGACCTGGAGCCGCAGACAGAGATCCGCTGGCAGAATCAATCATCCATATGGCTTTTCCTCCATTAGTGTCTCTGCTCCCTCCTCCTCAGCTCCAGACACAGAGTTCCTTTCCTGTGGGCCCTGTGGTCTGTTCTTGTGGCCATCAGAGTGACTCATACAAGCACACGCCCACGCAATTCTGACCCCATCACGACAGTAACTTCCCTGCATTATGGACTTTTTCCACAGCCTCTAACAGATTATAAAGCACATGCAGGCAAGAATTTGGATGAAAGAAAGAATGAGTGCTTGTGTATGTAGCTTTAGCTTGAGCCTCTCAAATTACTTCCTGGCAAGTATAATAATCATTATCTTTAAGCCGGCATTCATATGTAAGTCAGCTTCAGATTTCGTATCTAGGCAAAAGCCCAAACAAGTCCTTTTCTCGTTACTCATGCTGTTGCTGTGGCAAAAATAATGGAAGACAACTTAGGGGAAGACGGGATTGTTTTGGTCTGAGGGGTACAGTCCATCATGGTGAGGAAGGTGGCCCAATACATAGGTTGTGGGGGCAGTGGGAGGGTGAGGCAGCTGGTGATGTTGCAGATGCAATCAAGAGGTCCTGGCTGGAACTAGGGCCCAGAGGTTCCTACCCCTCTGGCCTTTCATGGGTCATCTAGGCTCCAAATGCCTTAAAGGTTCTGTAGCCTCCAAACACAGTGTGATAGCTGGGGGCCAACTATTTAAACACAGTGCCTGTGAGAGACATTTCACATCCAAACTGTAACCATCCCCAGATGCCTGTGTCCTGGGGCTGCTGTCTACTTCACTTCTTTTTAAAAGAATGCACCTGTAGCACTAATTATAATAGTGTGTCTTCTTCTCAGTGTTGGGAACCACTCCGAGGGCCTTGTGCCTGCTGCTCAGGCAGTGTGCCGCCGAGGGACACCTTCAGTCTTGCCAAGCACTTGCTTTGTACCAGGCTGGCCTTGAACTCACAAAGACCCACCAGCCTCTGCCTCCTGAGTGCTGGCATCTATGCTGCCGTGCCCGGTGCCTGTCTTACTTTTCTTCACTTGTATTAAAGAAGAAGAGAGCACAACTCTGTGGGCCAAAGTTACTTAACAAAATTAAACATGTGGAGACTGAAGAACTGGATTTGTACCCAAACTCCCTGTAACAACAATGTAACAAAACTCTAAAACCTCACAGACCTTTATAAAATGTATCCACAAACGCTTGTTTCGTCTTCATTATGTGACTGTTGGTTAGAAAGTAACTGTCCGGTAACTGTGGAAGTCACTCCAACTTTGACAGAGCTCTAGGAATGTCATCTGGTGTTTTCTCCTTGACTCTGTTTTAGAAAAGAAAGGCACAAGCTAAAAGTTCACCCCAGGACTGGCGAGACGACTCGGCAGGTGACGATGCTTGCCACTAAGTCTGACAGATGCCTGAGCTCAAGCTTCAGGACCCAAGCCTAAGTTCTTAAAATATTCTAAATGCCATATTCTGAAGGTCTCTGAAAGATTTGAAGAACACCTACCTCACTGAAATATATCTCTATATAGCTAGAAAACCTAACTAACATGATTACAAGCTTGACTATTTTAGATGATTATCTATTAACCTATATTTCTTAGTTATACATTACATTTTTAAATGAGCTGCACAAACACAATACTTTAATCAAGAGCAGAAATAGACATATAACAAAATTGACCTTAAATTTGTATCAATCAATCAAGATCCATACCAATGCAAATCTCTATAGCACCTGTCACCAGCGACATCAAATGATATTTTCTTGGATATTTTGAACTTAGAGTTCTAAGCATGTAGAAATAGGTTGTTTTAAAAACCCTACCTATATAGTTAGTAATATGACCTTTAGGGCTTTTCTCTACCGTATGGGATCACATCTTCGCAATCCAGAATACTGAGTCACTTACACTAAGACATGAAGGTCCAGCGTCAGTGCCAGGCTCAGCCCCTGAACCAGAGTGAGAGCCTATAGCTGTGAACAGCACTAAGTTTTTCTGTCTGTCCTGCTTCCAGGGCTCAGGCATCTGAAATCCCAGGGTTGTTAGGGACACATTCTCTGGGGAGGCTGGAGACCGGGCCCCCTCCAATTGCCTCTTGCATGTCTGCCACTGTCCTCCTGGGCTACCTTCTCTTTGTGTGACGTGGTTTCAAAGTTCTCTTTTCTGACAAGGACACCAGTCATTGGCTTTAGTCCTCACTGTCCTCTCGTCTCAGGGCCAGGAACTCAGTGAAAGCTGATCCACTCAGTGAGCAGCCTCTCCCATCTCCTAGTACCCACTTGAACCAATCCGCCATGCTTGGCCCGAGGTACAAGTCCCCTCTATGTCTCACCAGAAGAAGCAGAATAGTAAGCAAGGGTCCTTAAGATACTTAGGAACAACTAGCATGCAACAAATTGAGCACACACAATGTAACCAGAAACCAAGGCAGAAGCCACCCTGCTGTGGCGTTTCCTTTTGCGCTCTATCCTAGCGATAGGTTTCAAAATTTTAGTCTTTACTCCACCCAGCCTGTCACTTATTTACCCAGAATGCCTCGTTGATCTCAGTGTGTCCAAGGGCCTTTGGAAGTCATGATACGATTTGGAAATGAACTTCATGTGTGTTGACCTGGGGCTTGTTTGCCACCCCCCACTCTTACCTCTCCGCATAGTAAACACTTACAGCAAGAAACTCAGGGTGGCGGTGGCCCATGGAGACCGCTGTCTAGGAGCCGAGACCCTCAATCTGGCAATCTACAGTGAGTGAATGAATCCTGCTAATAGCCATGTGAGCCAGAAGCAAATCCTTCTCCCATGGAGCCCCTGTTGCACCCCTCCCTCCAAAGCCCTGTCTGGCACATTAATAACAGCTTCATGTTACAAAATAAAAGATCCTGAAGATACCTAATTCTTAGATATCCAGCCCAGCCATGGGGTCATGACTGCCAGCTAAAGAAAGATGGGTTTACACACTGTACTTAAAATAGTCTTCAAGCAGAGAATGTTAGGGAATATTTTCACACTTTCAGGAAACATGTTACCTAAATGCCAAACTTCCCAGAAGCCCATGTTGGCACTCAAAGACTGGTGCCCCAAGCTTGGTGCCTTACATGTCTACAGTCTACAGTCTAACCAAGGCTCCGCTGCCCTCCTGTCCTGTGAGATCTTGTCTTTCCTTCTCCTTTGCACTGTGGGGAAGGCTTGCTGCCAGTTTCCCCGCCTTTGGAAGGGATCCTCTGTGATGAAGCCTGCACACCATTCCCGGGAATCTCATCTTCTCAGGAGACTGCTTCCTCTTGTGTGGAAGACCAAAGATGATCCAGCAGACAGTAGTCTCAGGATGCCCCTTGGGATCAAACCCCACTTTCCCCAGCATCATTAGCGAAGGCAGACTTGCATTTCTTAGGTTATTGGACACTTGCTTTTCCGCCCTGTCTGTGGTCCTCTGCACAGAAGCATAGGAGGCTTTTCTGCTGTTTGCACTCAGTTTACTTCGTAGAGCCAAGTTTACTGAGCTCTAGAAAGTGACAGAACAGTTTTCTTTTGCCCCATGCTAAGAATGAAAAGATAAACTCAATGGCATTAAACTAAAAAAGACTTCTGTATGAACTTAATGGAGAGAGTAGGATGTAAGAAAAAAGCTGGAAAATTTCCAATATTGCCATTGACAAAGGGCAATTTCCCTAACGGTGTCCAACAGCACAAAACAGCAAAATAAGTAGGTAAAACCATGTCCTACAGGAGAGAGGATGCAAATAGTTCTCAGATATAGGCAAGTCTGTTTAGCCTCATAAGATACCAAATCAAAATTGCAATGAAATATATCTTAACATTAAAAAATTACATTTCTTCACTCATTTTGTGGTCTCTGTGTGCTGTGTGTACACACTCTTGAAAGTGTGCATGCCCCAGCCCCCTCATGGAGGGCAGCTAGCTTGTGGGAGTGGGCGCGATCCTACTACGTGGTGCCAGTGGATGGAACGCAGCTCACACTGAGGCTTGGCAGCAAGTGTCTTTCTTTAGGCACGGAGCCAACTCCTGGCCTCTGGATACCATTTTGAATCTATCAGCTGGCAAACGTGAAAGCGTTAGTTCATCCCGCACTACAGGGGGCGGGGGAAGCTCCTCCCCTGCATGTGGGTGTAATTTGGCCTAAGCTCAGTGTAGGGCGCTGTGACAGGCGAGCAATGGAAATACCAGCGTTGGAAGTCGGGTGTGGCGGCGCACACCTGCAGTCCCAGCACTAGGGAGGATGAGGCAGAACGGTTGTCACACTTCCGAGACCAGCCTGTCCTACACGGCAGACACGAGGTCGTCTGGGGGAAGTATTACAAGATCTCACCGCAAAAAAACAAAGTTAATGCCTGCATAACAACCTCCCCCCAAGAGTATCCCCGTACATAATATCCATTCAAAGGTACTTAAGGCTCAGCCGGTGAAGTCACACATTGTCAAGTCTGATGACCCGAGTTCTACTGAACTTACTCCCCAATCGTGTGTGCCAAAGCTCAGTTTCAGTTGACTGAAAACAGGCAACGCGTGTAAACAAGGTCCCGTTTAATTCTCTGGCTAAAACGAACAAACAAGGCAATTTGCACTGATGGGATGTTTTCAAAGCTTGTGTGTGTGTTTCCAGAAGGCAACACATGTAATATTTTTGATGTTTACAGAAAAAACTTGCACACTGTAGGCATACTTGGATAATCAAATAATATTTCTGTAAAAATAGATGAGAAAGTAGGAGGTAACATGTTTGCTTCCAGATCAGGGAACTAGATGCTCGTAGTAGGTAGGCACACACTGGAAGCTTATTTCTTATTTTACAGTGTTTTGACTATTTTGGGTGAATGTTATGAATCAATCCCCTGTTCACAATTGTTAATGAAAAAGGGTAATGTTTTGGCACCCAAATTCTCTCTAGAACTTCAAAGGAGGGGCACACTTTTGGGGAGACACAGGCTGTGAATGCCCCTCTGTTGGCAGAAAAGCAGAGAATTGCTCCCTGTCGTTTTTTAAAATGCAGCTTAAAATAGAGCGTCGCAGGGCTCCCGGCTTAGCCTGCTGATTACTGGTTACAAGACTGTCCGGGATCATTTTCCAAAAGCCAGTTTGAAATTTGCAGTTCCCTATAACCCAGAAGTTTGTGTTTCCTGTGCAGATACTTAAGCTCTCGGGAAAGCGCCAGGCTACTGGGTTGACAACCCCACAAAGAGCTGGTGGGAAGCTCAGAGCCCTGGTCCCCAGACAGCTGTTTCCTCACTGTCCTCAGCTGGACCCCACTGCCTACCCTCCTCTTTCTGGGTACAGCCTGTTAGGGTTCTGCAGCTGTGCGTGCCGACAACCCCGCCCCTTCCCTGTAAGTCTGGAGCAGCCCGCACCGGCCACTCTGCAGCTGTGACTCATTGCAAATGCTTCGCGTTCCTGGACGCTCTGCTGTTTTGAGTCTCCCCTGTGGGTGGAAACACTAAGCAAATTGAAAGGGAGGAGAAACAGAGGCCCTAAAACATTGCGGGGATGAGGGATAAACTGTTAAGAAAGCTGCAAAGAGGTCGTGCAGGAAGAGACCCAGTCTGTCCTGCCTTCTCCCTCCCTCAACTGGTTCGCTGGAGGCTGGAGCCAGGAGCTGAGCCCAGTAAAGCTCCATTCACAGACCAGAACCCCACCCTGGAGACCATCTCCGGGGTCCTAGCTAGTCTAGCAGGCAGAAATGTGAGCTTCCTTTATACTCAATAGATGTGGTGTTTGCATCCTCCACCACTTTGGTGGTGGGAAGAGACCCAGGCCCTGGGGCAAGCAAAGCCTGCACTCTATTGTTGAACCTAAGCCTCCACCCGCCTTCCTGGTACCTCTTACAGCTTTATCAAGCGTTATCAAGAAGCTTCTTAAAAAAGGAAGTCATGGGTGTCTTGTGATATGTGTGTCCCGACTCTTTTCGTGTTTGGTGTTAGGTTTCTGTTACTGTGATTCTGTTACTGTGACAGAAACAATGACCAAGAACAATTCCGGAGAAGAAACTATTTGCTCCGATCATGGTTCAACATGGGCAGGAACTCAGACAGGAACCTGGAGGCAGGAACTGAAGCAGAAACACGGAGGAATGCAGTTTACAGCGCGTCCTCCAGGATTATGTTCAACTACCTTTATTTCTTTTTTATTTTGTTATGTACGTGTGTTTTGCCTGCCTATTTTTTTTCGTATCACATAGGTGCAGTCCCCTCAGCAGCCAGAAGAGGGCATTAGATCTCTCTGTGCCGGGAGTTACTGAGGGTTGTGAGCTGCCTTGTGGGTGGAAATGGAACTCAGGTTCTCTGGAAGGGCAGGCAGTGAACTTCTGTCAACTACCTTCCTTATACCTCCCAGGGCTACCTGCAGGGATGGCACCACCCACAGTGGCTGGGCCCCCCCTACATCAATCATCAATCAACAAAATACCCCAGAAACCTGCCTACAGGCTAATACATGGCAGCATTTTCTCAGCTGTGGTTCCCTCTTCCCAGATGACTCTAGCTGTGTCAAGTTACAGTTTGAGGTCTGTTATGCATGTCTCTCAAACCTTAACGTTCATAAACTACCCCAGGGTGGTCCCACCGGCATCTCTCCACTGTCTTCTGCCATTGAGCTCTGACAATTTGATCCTCCCAAGAGTCTGAATTCTTTTCCTTCTTTTGAATTCCAGCAGCTATACAAGATACGTCTCAACATTGAATGTACTTCAATGACTTTAAAAATTGTTACTTATTGTGTGTGTGTGTGCACACATATGTATATGTATGAGCATGTGTGCCTTGAGATGCATGAGGAGATCAGGACAGCATCTGTATATTGTCAGTTCTCTCTTACCTTTTATGTGAGTCCAGAATTTGAACTCACATCACCAGGGTGGCGTGGTCAGCTCCTTTACCCACTGAACCATTTTGTCTGCCCTTAACATTTTTTTTTTTGAGACAAGTTCTCATTATGAGGTCTAGGTTGGTCTTAAATTCATAATCTTCCTGCTTCCAGCTCACAGTGAGCATGCTACTTTTGGGGGGTACTCTTTAGATACGGTCTTGCTTTGTAACGCTCAGGTTGGTCTGACTTCACGCTGTTCTCGCCCCAGCAGCACCTTGAGTGCTGGGGTTACAGATGTGCACCACAGCTGTCAGACAGTGTGTTCTTTATTTCTGCGGCTTCTCCTGCCTCTGTTCCGGAGATGAGGTTGGTCTGTTTTCATTCCACAATAAAAACCAGAGGGTGAATAGTAACCTAGGGAAAAAGGGTTTATATTAGCTCAAGGGTCTGGAAGGTCAAGGGTGTGGTGGCGGCCTTGACTCAGGGCAGAGAGTTGCTAAGCTGGGGACACAAGTGGGAAGAGGCTGCTAGGCAAGACAGAAGGCTAGAGCGCGGGGAGGGACCACCAGCCCTCTCTCTTTTTATGGCTTAACCACCTGTGATGGCTGATCTTGGTTGTCAACTTGAGCACTTCTGAAATCAACTAAAGCCCAAACAGCTGGATACACCTGTGAAGGATCTTCTTGATCGGATCATGTGGGATGGAAATGTCTCCCCTAAATCCGGGCCACACCTTCTGGGGGCAACCCACATGAAAGGACAAGGGGGTTTTGCTTTTGCCTGCTGGACCTCACTCTCTGTTCATCTATCCTGTTGCTGAGGCATTCCATTTCAAGTAGTAGCTTCCCACTTCTTCAGGACTCCATCTTAGACTGAAGTCCGGTGGCTCTCCAGGAATCCTCAGAACCCAGCTCAAGAGCTGCTGAGTCATGCTGTCTCCTGGACCGAGTAACTACAGGATTCTTAGTCATTCTGCAGGAGACAGCCATTGTTGGACTACCCAGACCACAGCCTGCAAGCCACTCTAATAAATCTCTCTCACACACAACCAGTCAGTTCTCACCTTTTAGACAAGCCTGACTTGACTAATACACCACTTTATTCTCAGAACAAGCTGAGTGGTCCCATAAGAATTATCTTAACTATTTCTGAGGGCAGGTCATTCATGAAGGACCCCTCCATAAGCACCTTCTTTCAAAAAATTTGTTTTATTTATGAGTGCTTTATCTGCATGCACGATTTTATGCCAGAGGAGCATGTCAGGTCTCATAGTAGATGGTTGTGAGCCACCATGTGGATGCTGGGGATTGAACTCAGGACCTCTGGAAGAGTAGCCAATGCTCTTAACCTCTGAGCCATTTCTCCTGCCCCACCCCCCAGCACCATCTTAAAGGTCCCACTCAACACTGTAGTATAGACCAGATTTCCCTCACGTGACTTGCTAGGGGACGGACCATATCCCCTTGTAGCACAATATCTGGCAGAATGTTTTCCAGGCCTTCACAATTCTTTTCTTTTCTTTCTTTCTTTCTTTCTTTTTTTTTTTTTTTTGGTTTTTCGAGACAGGGTTTCTCTGTGGCTTTGGAGCCTGTCCTGGAACTAGCTCCGTAGACCAGGCTGGTCTCGAACTCACAGAGATCCGCCTGCCTCTGCCTCCCGAGTGCTGGGATTAAAGGCGTGCGCCACCACCGCCCGGCTGCCTTCACAATTCTTAACTGGGGCAGATATTTACTTGAACAGAAGACAGATGAATAAGGGTGAAACAACCCAGGTTCAGAACCTGTGTGCCTGGGGCTGGAGAGATGTCTCAGAGGTTAAGAGCACTGGTTGCTCTTCCAAAGGTCCTGAGTTCAATTCCCAGCAACCACATGGTGGCTCACAACCATCTGTAATGAGATCTGGTGCCCTCTTCTGGCGCACAGACATCCATGCAGACAGAATGCTGTATACATAATGAACAAATAAATAAATAAATAAATAAATAAATAAATAAATAAGAACCTGTGTGCCTTACATAGGAGGCACTCAGAAGAATGAGAAACTTGGGAAACCAGGTTTTGATTCCAGGGTTAAATAAAAACCGGCTATTTTAGCAGAGTGGAGTGTGGAAAAAGCTGGCCGTGGGTTGGGCAACACAGTAAACAAGGGTGAGGTTTGTCTCACACGTTTTGGTTGGTGAGTTTTCTTTATAAAAAAGAGTTATTTGTGTTACTTTGTTAAGTGTATGTGCGTTTGTTTGCAGGTGTGCAGGTGTGATTGCAGGTGCCACAGAGGCCCTAAGATACCCTGGAGCCTCCTGACATGGGTGCTGAGATGGAACTTGGGTTCTCCACAAGAGCAAATGCGCGCCTAGCCTCTGCGTCCTCTCTCCAGCCTCGGCTGGTGACGTTTGATTCATGAGATTTTCGGAGATTTGGGTCTGTTCTTCTCTTTCTGCCGTGGGAGGACACAGAAAGTCCCCATGCACAGGTATGTTCTGCTGGGTTTGCTCTTTTGCTCTTCCTCAAATTCATCAGCTCAGAACATTACTGCCACCACAAAGGTACAGTTTGCTTTCTCTACACTTTCTCTAATCTGTCAGCTTTTTTTTCCTTTTAAGTTAACTTTTACTGGGGTTGCTTTAAGATTTCACTCTGTTAGGAAATAAAGTTTCTATCATTTCTACTCTGACCTTTAGTTTACTTCCTAGCTTTGTGATTATGTGGTTTTCTTTTCATCTCCTTTCAGGCGAGTACACTGCTGATTTATAAAAGGGTGCTGGGAGTGGTGGTGCACGCCTTTAATCTCAGCACTTGGGAGGCAGAAGTAGGCAGAGCTCTTGAGTTCAAGGCCAACCTGGTCTACAAAGCAAGATCCAGGACCGCCCGAGATCCACAGAAAAACCCTGTCTGAAATACAAAAAAGAAAAAGAAAAAGAAAGAAAGAAAGAAAGAAAGAAAGAAAGAAAGAAAGAAAAGAAAAAAAAGCAAGGTCAATTAGTTGCAACTCAGCTTCTTTGAGCTAGCATTTTTTTACCCGATCCTTTGACCTTCAGGTCTTATTGATAAATAGAATAATAGAGGCTTTATTTAAAGCTACACAACTTGGCCATAGCAGAGCCGGGGCCTCAGGCTGGAAGCCCTGCCAGGACGAGGCCTGAGTGGTCAGTGGAGCACTGACTGAGTCAGAGCACTGACTGAGGAGTCACGGGGCTGCAGATGATACCGAAAATATCAGTAGATTCATGTGCAGTCACTAAGATGGCAGAGAAACATCAGAGACCCTGTCTCCCAAAACCAAAAAAGTCTCTCTTTTCCCCTTTCTAAATTTAGACTTTGTTTAATCATTTAAAATGCACGCGTGCAAGTGTGTGTGTGTGTGTGTGTGTGTGTGTGTGTGCATGCACGTGAGTGTGGTGAGCACTACAGAATCCAAGATCCCCTGGGGCTGAAATTACAGGCAGTCTTGAGCCACCTAATATGGTGGTGGTAACCAAACAGGTCCTCTGAGGGGTGGTACTAGCTTTAAACTGCTGAGCCATCTCTCCAGCCCCTCTAAATTTAGTTTGTCAGGAGGAAACCTTTATGGCGTGCAGCAACTCTGCTGGCAGAGGGGAGGTCTTGCCATCCTGTCTCCTGAGTTGACTCACAGCCTGGAAAAGACATGGTTCTCAATAGGGTGTTCCTCTTAGTCTGCCAACAGAGCAAAATGAAACAAAATTCTCCCTCCTTCCTGTTCTATGTTCAGAAGCTTGGCTACATGATCAGAGAGCACACTTTCTCTGGTGCCCTCTAGCAAGAGGGCACAAGTGTCAGGTGTTAGGTGGCCAGCCACAGTGACCTGTGCACCCACAGACAGGGTTGAGGGAGGTAGAACTGTCAGCTGTGAGGTCACAGAAACAGCTCCCACCACTTGCAGCAGCCTATGGTGTTCTCCCAGAGTTTTGGGGATCTAGACTGATGTGAAATCAGGGTCCACTGTTTTGATGCTGAAAACAACGTGAGGATTAGTCAGTTTACAAAGGAGAGCTGGAGATTTTATTAAAGATATTTTAATATAGGCTTAAGCATGAAGGTTAGAAGAAAGAGGCACCCAGAAGAGAGTGGGGGAGGGGATAGACACACTTTTGAGCAATATGTTTGGGGATTGCTAAAGAGAGTCGGATTGTCTTTACAAAGCCCTGTATGTTACTGACTTTGTGGGTTACTAACTCATTACCGGGTGGTTCCTGAAGGGCGCCTGGTAGGATTTCCACCCACAGGAAAAGGCACAGAAAGGCACAGGATCTCCCCTGTGAACAAGTTCAGTTTTGTTTGAGATTCTCAGGCTAAGTCTGAGAAAAGGATTGATGCTCAACCCAAGGCTACATACACTGAGGCCTTACGCTCTCTTTCTGAACCTGGAACTGACATTGTTTTGGCTCAGTTGGCAGACAGCAAGCCCCACTCGTCCTCCCATCTCTGCCCATTCAGTGCTGGGTTCTAGGCGTGTTTGATACCACATCTAGCTTTTCTATGGATGCTGGAATCCCAACTCTTAGCCTTGAGCCATTCTTTTTGAGACAGGGCTTCTCTGCGTATCCCTGGTTGTCCTGGAACTCTATAGACCAGACTGGCCTCAGATTCACAGAGACCCCACCCAGCCTTTGCCTCCCTGAGTGTTGGGACTAAAGGCGTGGGCCACCACTGCACGCTTAGTCAGCTTATTGCAATCCAAGCCTTTCAACAGTGTAGGGCAAATTCCTTTTGCTCCCACAGAGAGTGCCTTCAAATGAAGAAAGAGATAGCCAGGGCATCTAGCTCCCCCATCTAGAAGCCATATCCAGTATATGAAGGAGTGAGGGCAGAGCTCTTTGTCCCACGGTGAATTGGCTCACATTTAGCTCCGGCCTTAAGGGACACCCTAATACTCATGTGGAGTGTTTCCTATAACTTCTCAGTGTTAAACTGTGGAGGCCCTGGGCGGAGAAAATGTGAAATGGCTGTCCTGATTGTAAATCTTCTGATATAAAGAGGAAGATCTAAAACAGCGGCCAGCTTGGTGAGCCAGACTTCTGGCACTATTCCGGAGAAGCAGCTATGGAATTCTTTGAAGACAAGAAGAAAAGAATGAAAATCAATAACCCTTGTCTAGCAAATTGAGCATTTGCAGACAGACACAAAAGCACGACCCTAAAAGTAACTTGAAGGCTGTTATTTGATACTGCTGTCTGCATATCTGCAGAGATAATACTCCAGGACACTAGGAAACTGGAACATTATAAGGAGATCCCCACTCCCACAGACTCCAACATCCTCCCCAGATGGTTCTCCCACTTCTTTTTTTTTTTAAATATTTTTATGGTTTATTTAACTTTATTTTTATGTGTGAAGGTGTCAGATCCCTTGCAACTGGATCTTCAGACAGTTGTGAGCTACCATGTGGGTGCTGGGAATTGAACCCAGGTCCTCTGGAAGAGCAGTCAGTGCTCTTAACCACTGAGCCATATCTCCAGCCCCTGGTTCTCCCACTTCTGTGGGACAGTATCTCCTTAACTGACGGGGTCGGTTGATCTCAGTTCACCTTAGAACCCCTCATTTGTACATCAGCTAGAGGATCTGCACAGGCATAGCTACTCAGAGGACTCCTCTGTGACTCTGTCAGGCCACCTCAGCATCCTCAGCCCTCTTCTCTCCCATCCTGCCTTTCTAGCTCCCTGACCCTTACCTGCATATCTTTCTGTGCTGTGTCTGTCGCATACCATGCGACGGGAAGGGGCTTTTGTTTCTCTGCTCTGAGAACAAACCTGAAAACGTTCTGTTGCCTGAGGCAGACTAATCTTGATTTAAAACCTGCCCAAGATGGTGTAATCTTAAAAGATGCCCCCCTTGCCCCTCTGTGTCTCACATGCACATGGGGTTGGATTGCCATTGAGTGTAGAGCTGT
Source organism: Microtus pennsylvanicus (assembly GCF_037038515.1). NCBI lineage: Eukaryota > Metazoa > Chordata > Mammalia > Rodentia > Cricetidae > Microtus > Microtus pennsylvanicus. The sequence continues at coordinate 11,282,839 of NC_134593.1, read as the reverse complement.
GCCCATCACTGGGGAGGAGCAAGTCTTTCCCCACCAGTAGCTGGGTCCCTCCTTCATGCGAGAGTGGAGGGAGGAAGGTGCTGGTCTTCGCTCCTCTCCCTCCAGCACGATAAGCAGGTTGCTAAGGAGAGGAGAGAGACTCGATTCAGAGGGAAACCAAATCTGTCAGTTTGCACCGGTCTGAGAGCCATAAATTCATTCGTGATTCCTTGCCATTCCACAGACCCTAGTCCAGGGACACCTTGACTCCCAATGACACAGCAGGCTTACAGTAATTGACTTCTGAGGTTTTACTGATTGAGACAGAGTTTCCCGAAACCTAGGCTTGCCTCAGACTTCCTAGATAACCAAGGAAGAACTTGAGCTTCTGATCCTCCTGCCTCGGCCTCCTGACTGGTAGGATTACAGGCATGCACTACTATGCCATTCTGTCTGTGAAGCGCTGATTAGTCACACCAGGGTCCCCTGTGTGCTGGGCTAGCACTCTAACGACAGGTGCACTCCCAGCTTGCTTTCTCTTCGACTCCACTGGACCCTGACTCACTCACAATACTTGTCTGCATTCACATTTAAAGGGAGTCAACATGTACTCAGTGTGCTTCAGAAGTAGGGTGGGTCTCCTTCAATATTTGCCAAGGTGTCTACATCTCTCTTAGATTCTTTGGGCTCTTTCTCAGTATGATCTTTCGCTTTGAGAAAACTAGAGAGGCAGAAGAGGCAACCAGAGGCCTGGGGATGTCTGGGAGGCTGACGACAGGAGCAGACTGAGAGCCAGATCTCTGAGTGGATGATGGAGAAGGGACGTCGGCATCAGTGAGGAAATACCACCATCGCCCATTCTCTAAGGATGGGTTCTGACGGGTGACTATCCAGGGTGTGGTTACAGGCTCTTCCTTCTCCTCGCTGAACACCGTCTCTCTGTCTAAATTTCTTTTTTGAGTTTGTGTTGAGATAGACTTTCACACAGGCTAGTGCGGAGCTCAAAATGTAGCCCAGGACGGTTGTGAACGTCTGTTGGTCTTTGAGCCTTAGCCCCTTGAGCACTGAGACTGCAGGTGTGAGCCATACCCAGGCTCCTTACTTGCACAGTGGCAAAGGAAAAATGTATGTCACTTCTACTGATTCCAGAACGCCTCTGGGTCTGTCGTTCTGCTGGGCACAATCTGAAATTCTTCATTTCAGCTGGCGCTCCTATGGACGATGAATAGCGCCTATTCACCTCCATACTAAAACTGGTATTGCTCACTGTTCAGGAGTTACTACATAGATGGCTGCTGCATCTCTGGAGGGCAATAGGGATCAAACACCCCAACCGAACAGCCCACACTAGATTTCTTTGGCCTTTCCCTACCATTTATAAGCTTGCCTGCAGTGTATTGTATGTGACTCATCTCCCCAGGGCTCAGCATTGGACGGTTGGTTCTTAGTGTAATATTTACAAATGGTGGGACCTCTAAAAAGTAAGTTCTAGGCCGGGTGGTTGTGCACGCCTTTAATCCCAGCACTCGGGAGGCAAGGGGAGGTGGATCTCTGTGAGTCTGAGGCCAGCCTGGTCTACAGAGTGAGGACAATCAGGGCTACACTGAGAAACCCTGTCTCAAAAACAAAACAAAAAACAAACAAAAACGTCTAGTAGGAGGTGATTAAATTATTCGGGACATTTGCTGTAGGAGCTCCTTCAGCCAGTAGCCTTTGAGATACCAGCCCACTTGGTATCTATGCTATAAAAGCCAATGTAAAGCATGTGCTTTCTCTCTCTCCCGGCTGCTGGATTCAGTTCCTGTTCCCTGTTGGTGCAGAGGACTGTGATCGTGAGTCTACCTTTAAATAAATAACCCTTTATTATATGCAATTCTGAGCTGGTGTGGGATCTTTTTAGTGTCCACCTTCAGGACAGGACCCCCGAGAAGAGACACATATAGTTCCTTTGAAAGAAGTCCTGGTTAGGTCTCCCAAAAGAGATCTGCGCAGACCAGGCCTCTCCATAGCCTGGCTCCAAATTTTGTATTCAATCCCCCCATGATGCTGTCTACAGTGTGAACAGCCCAGGAGATCATTACCAGAGCTGGGCAGGTCTTGGCACCATGCTCTTGAACTTTCAAAATTATGAATTAGATAAACTTGTTTATGTATTATCTCAGCTCAGACATTTAGTTACCACAATGGAAAGTGGGCGAATCCATTACCGTAACCCCTAACTGATGCCACAGCGGTGGGGAGTTTAATAACTTGGGCATTTCTTCCTCGTGGTATTCACTCATGAATTGAGTCTGACCATGGAACTCATTTTATCTTTGGCTTGCAAACACTCTGAAGACACTCACTGAAATGTTGTACTTTATACTATCCTCAGGGCAAGTGGGATATACAAACTCTAGACATAAAAAGGACTTTAGCAGGGGCTGGAAAGATGGCTCAGACACTAAGAGCACTGGCTACTCTTCCAGAGGTCCTGAGTTCAATTCCCAGCAACCACATGGTGGCTTACAACCATCTGTAATGAGATCTGGTGTTCTCTTCTGGGGTGCAGGCAACATATAGGCAGAACACTGTATATGTAATAAATAAATAAATCTTAAAATAAAAAGGACTTTAGGGGAAGAAGCAATTGAAGGACTGGATTGTTCCTAAAGCCAGAGTGAGTGAGAACTTGTGTGCAGGAACAATGGAAGCACACAAGCTCAGACGGCTTGAACTGATTGGCAGCGAATTAGTCAGGGTTCTCTAGAGGAACGGAACCATCTGTGCACGTGCACAGGTGCGCACTCTCGCGTGCGGGCACACACATATTTCAAAGAATTTATTTTTTAACTTTTTGCCTATATTTTTACTTCATGTGTATGGCGCTTGGTCTGCATCGTGCACTTGCCCGGTGCTGCAGAGGCAAGAGCGTCGGAGCTGCTGGGCTGGAGTTACAGATGGATAGGAGCCACCACAGTTTCTGGAAACCAAACCTGGGTCCTTTGGAAGATCAGTCAGTGCCTTAACTTGGGAGCCATCTCTATAGCCCCCTTCAATACCGTAAGTTAGCTTACTTTAAAATAGCCACGGCAGCCGAGTCCTGAATGAGACTCAGAAGCCCGTAGTTGCTTGACTCTCAAGGCTGGGTGCCTCAGCAGTCAGAGTAGTCCCACAGAAGCTGTCTCTCATCGGAGAGGCTGACTATCCTGTGGTTGCTCAGTCTACAAGGCCATCCCAATCTGGTGACTAAAACCTGCAAAGCTCCTGGGGAGCTGCTGGTCCTTGGCCCAGGATGGAAACTCAGAAATGCTGGTTCTGATACCAGCAAAGGAGTCAAGTCTTCAACAAGAGGGAGGTGGAGTGAGCCATAAGCAAGCAAGCCTTCTTTGGCCATGCCCTTTCACGTGGACCGTAACTAGAAGATGCTTCTTACTCACAGAGTAGGTCTTCACTCAGGTGACTCTAACTTGTGACAAGTTCACTTTAAAACCAACCACAGGAGGGAGCACAGGGTTCCAGACCACATGTCCCAGAGGAAGTAGATGAAGTAGAAGGCCCAGCAAGGTTCATCTTTTTATTTTTATTTTATTGGTGTTTTGCCTGTATGTATGTCTATAAGAGGGTGTTGGAACTAGAGTTACAGACAGTTGTGAGCTGCCATGTAGGTGCTGGGAATTGAACCCAAGTCCTCTGGAAGAGCAGTTAGTGCTCCCAACTGCTGAGTCATCTCTCCAGCCCCCGTGAGGCGCATCTTCAAGCAACAGCTTACTTCTATCTGGAGACAAGGGGTGTAGAGTGGCCCTCTAAACCCTTCCTTGCTGATTCCTCGAGTGTGTGGTGCCACCAAGATGTGCTAACTGCTGCTGAAGAGATTCTTGAGAATTAAATGTTATAAGCCTAGAGGGCTAAGGCTATAAACCCACTTATTACATATCAGCTAACATTATGGGTTATATGGTACTGGCTAGATCATAAAAGGATGTTATAAAAAATCTATCAAGAAAGTGGAGTGGTGATGCCCCCCACTGAGCATGGAGAGGTCAAGTTGGTTTCTACCTAGAGCCTTCACCCCTATGGACTGATTAGTGTTCATAGTACTGGAAAGGTAAGCACCGACCTAGCTTCAAACCATTTGATCTCGCTGGTGATCTACCTGCAAGATGTGCTGGGCAACAGTGGCACAATCTTGTGGAGCTAACCAACCACTATCTGATTGGATTTAAGGCCCACTCCATGAGATCCATACTTGATACTGCTTAAGTGGCCAAAAACCTGGGACTCAATAGGCTATGGGAAAGCCAAATACATGTTCTGCTAAAGGAACATGGCAACACAATTACTTGTAATGACATCTGATGGGGAAGCCTTGTTAACCAATTATCTTTGAGAGGTGGGACCAAGTTAGGGCATGGCTTTCTGGGACCCAGAGGAAAAAAAACGGCCCAGATGCACTCTCTCTGTGGTTCCCTCGCTGTACAGGTGAACTTAAATTTCTCATTCCGGTTTTGTGAGTTTTCCCCTTTGTTGTTCTTTTTTAAAAATGCTGCAAGATCCCCACGGCAGTAGGCAGCAGAAATGCTGTAGGTCCCAAATGGTGGCGGTGGGCCATGTGGTGGCAGGCAGTGGGCCCTGGGAGCAGCCAGTCCCAGGCAGAGACAGCTGCTGGTCCCAGAGCAGTGGTGGCGGGCCATGTGGCAACAGGCAGTGGGCCCCAGGCAGAGATGGCTGCTGGTCCCCGAGCAATGGCTGGTTCCAGGCAGGGAGACACATGGCGGGTGGGCAGAAGACAGAAACATGGATAGACATGACATGCAGGGTGAGGTTGAATGTTTATTCAGGGGGTTATGGAGGAGGAAGGGTGAAGGGGGGACAGAGAGAGAGGGAGAGAGGGAGAGAGGAGAGAGAGAGAGAGAGAGAGAGAGAGAGAGAGAGAGAGAGAGAGAAGAGGAGAAAGGGACAGAGAAGGGGGGAGGTAGAGAAGTGGGGAGAGAGGCAGAAGCGAAGCTGCTTCTCCGAGAGGAAGATGGAAAAGAGAGCAAGCTCAGGCTGGAAGCTGAAGATCAGCCTGCCTCAGCGGATGGGGAGGGGAATGGGTGTGGCTTGTCTCTTAAAGGGACCAAAACCATAACATCCTTATAATAAATAAAAATATAATTGTTTACCTTTAAGCTAGTCTGGTTATTTCTGAATCGAGTTAGCTTCTACAGTTGGCACCAGATTTGTGGGGCTTGGTTCTCCAGTGGCTCTAGCCAGCTGCTGTCAGGCTCCACGCCATTCATTTGGGTATAGAATTCCTGCGCAGTGGCCCTGAGTAGCCACTAGATATGGTACTTCATATTTTTTTCATTAAACATCTCAGCAGGCTTCCAGGTCCAGCTTTTTGGTGCTCATGGACGCTCAGGTGGGACGCAGGCTTCCCTGGTTGTCCCTGTTCGACATTTGTGCTTGTGTGGCTGCTGACCAATCAGGGACTTCCGCAGAGCACAGAGTCTGGGATTTACACTAAATAACTGTTTTTAAACTGAGCATATGTTTCAGCATTTAAGGCTACAATTCAGATTCAAACCGGCCATGTGACTACAAGCGTGCCACGACACCTACTGGCAGGTAATGGTTATTGCACCTACTACTCCAGCTCAAACTCAATGACAGGTAAGATTTCTAATTTAAAATAAAAATTATAAATCTATAATTTAAAAAGGCAAGATTACAGACAATTTAACCATCCAAGATTTCAATAGCCTTTTTACTTATACCCTGTACGATGTTATGCAAGATTTATATGATTTCCCTCCTACATCCCTCTATTTGATTCTGGGGATTAGCTTTGCCCTTCATATTTTCCTCCTTAAAAACATGATTTGATAATAGGGCCAAGAATGAGACATTTTTAGAAATGATACAGTCTTTACAGATAGGTAATTATCAACTAAAAGGGAAATTCAGCACTCTGAAGAAGGATATAGCCAATTTGACAAACAAAACCCAGTCAATGACAGAGGGTGCTGAGACATTGTCTGAGAGAATTCACACTGTTGAATGTATTAATTGGACTCTGTTGAAGGGTTATGATAGATTGACTGATAGAATGTCTCTCCAGGAAGGTAATATGCATGCTATGAAGATTATGTCCAAGGATGAGACATTATCTCTACTGGACAGACTTCACACCTTGCAATCCTCAGTGAGGGCATTAGAGCAGAACACTGGACAGAAGATCTAGACTCTGCAAAAGGCAGTGGTAAAAAGATTTGAAAAGATTGAGGAATTTATCAAATTGGATGACCAGGGACAAATGGTACAAAGACAAAATGTAGCCTCATCAGTGCATACCAAACTCTGGGATAACTTGCCCAGAGTTATACCTGCTTTTCCAGTGATATCATCAGAAAGAGCATCTGGCACCAAATACCCTAAGGTAGTCAAAGAATATACATGGGGCCCCATACGTATGACTGATCTAAAGGAAATTAAACAAGCAATTGTAGCTTATGGAATACATTTGTCCTTTGTTAGGAAAATGGTTAAAACATGGGCTTCAAGTAACAAAGCAATGCCACAAGACTGAATTCAGTTAATCTCAGCGGTCCTAGAAAATGGATCAAGTTCTTTATGATGACCACACCTTGTCCCTATGTATCACAGCAGCTTTAAAGACTTGGGACAGGATTCAGGAACAGGAAAGAGAGTTGAATTACATTTTAGGGTTAAACAGGGTCAGAGAGAACCTTTTAGTGACTTTTTACAAAGATTAACTAAGGCTGTATAAATAGGGGTAACAGACCCTGAAGCTAGATGTGTACTAATTGAATTTTTGGCTTTTGAGAATGTCAACTTAGAAGGCAAAAAGATCCTTGGGTCTTTAAAGGTCAGATCAGCACCAATGGATGAATGGATCTTGCATACAATGAATGTTGAGACACTTGACTATACTGAAGCGTGAGTAGGAGAAGCAATTTCCAATGGTATGAGGAGACATCAAAATACCAAATGTCTTTCACTACTGATGAAATAAGTTATGGGAAGACAATAAACCATGGCAAAGAGCTTGTACTAATTTTTTGGGAGAAATTAATAGCAATTATCCCCAAAGCGATAGACTTAACCTTATAAAGAGAACTTCTCGGAACACTCAACCCTAAATGGGATGCCTATCAAATCTAATCTTCAAGGGATCAGGGAATCCTGTGGAAGCAGCATAAACTTGGCAAGGAGCAGGAGGGGATAGAGGACATCAAGGAAACAAGGCCTTCTAAACACAGTACAACTGATGCACATATGAACACACAGGACCTGCATAGGTCTGCACCAGATGGGGCCCCAGTGCTGAGAGAAGTGGACACAAGTTCCATCCCTATATCCCTAACCCAGACGCTCTTTCCAGCTGATAGCCACCTGCTTAGTTTTCTTCAATGGAGTCTCACTGGGGATATGAATCAGCCTTGAGGGAAAGCCCCGCGCCCAACACAATATGAACTCAATAGCATCTTTGTAGATACTTTGTCATGGAATATTTTAAGCAGGCAATATCAAGATTCTACAGAATAAACAAATGTAACACATCTTCAGAGGTATGTTACATTTGTTTATGCTGTATTTATTTAATGAAGTAAGGATGTGTAATGTTTCACCTTGCCTGCCTAAGGCACTTGGTCTAATAAAAAGCTGAATGGCCAATAGTTAGGCAGGAGAAGGAATAGGTGGGGCTGGAGAGCACAGAGAATAAATAGGAGGAAAAATCTAGGCTGGAGAAAAAAAGAGAAATGGGGGTCAGAAGCCAGGCAGACCCAGCCAGCTAGACATGAGAAGCAGTGAGGGTAAGATATACAGAAGAAAAGTAGTAAGCCCTGAGGCAAAAGGTAAAGAGAAATAGATTAATTTAAAATACTAGCCAGAAATGAGCCTAGGTTAGGCTGCACATTCAAAAAACAAGTCTCTGTGTCATGATTTGGGAGCTGTTGGTGGCTCAAAAGAAAGCCTGGTACATTTGTCTTATAATGTTTTGGCAGGGTTTTTTTTTTTTTTGTATTTTTGAGACAGGGTTTCTCTGTGTAGCTCTGGCTATCCTGGAACTTGCTTTGTAGACCAGACTGTCCTCAAACTCAGAGATCTGCCTGTCTCTGCCTCCCAAGTGATGAGACCTAAGGCATGTACCACCACACGAACTTTTTTTTTTAACCTAACAGGCCCTTTGTGTGTATATTCTGGCATCTTGTTTTACAATTTGATGAGATTCCTGAACACGTGTGTCTCTGTGTCTATGAGATTCCTGGAACATGTGTTTCTCTGTGTCTGAGATTCTAGGAACATGTGTGTCTCTGTGTCTATGAGACTCTAGGAACATGTGTGTCTCTGTGTCTATGAGATTCCAGGAACATGTGTGTCTCTGTGGTTATTATACTTTCTCTTTGGCTCTTTTTCTTTGTCCTATACCAGTTTTTTTTTCCTGTTTTAGATGCCTATTTGTTTTCTAATGAGAGAGAAAGCATGCAGATTTTGATAGGAAAAGGAGTTGGAAAGGAGCTGAGTTGGAGGGAAAACTCAGGATATATTGGATGAAAAAAATTTTAATTAAAAAAAAAGCAATGAAGTGTTTTGGGTCTCATGGGACAATGATGGAGGACATGGAACGAGGCGAGGCTGTCTCAAAATGAAACAAAAGGTTAGGGGGAAAAGATTGGGGATGTGGCTCAGCAGGAGAGCACTCAATCCCATGTATGTCAACCGTTGGCTGAAAAGGTGAGAGGTGTTTCCTCTGGCTAGTGGGAAGACCTGGGTTTTGCTTTGTTTTCCCCTTTTCTACTATGGTGCTGAAGATTGAGCCCAAAGCTACACACGTGCCAGGAACATGCTCTACCCATCACAGATGACAACTTATCTTTTGGACAGTTTGCATACATGTCACCTATGACTCTTTCCTCTCTCTTCTATGTGGAATGTGACCAGAAATGAAGGATATTTTGCATTTATAAGAAATCAAACTCTCTAAGGTACTTAAACCCTTTTGCTACAACTCTCGGAGTCCACCAGCATCAAGAACTGGGGAATGCTGTAGGCAAAGGGAGGCCTCTAACCTTCAACGTTCCTTGGCAGTGCACCAATAACCAAGACGCTCCCTGGGAAATCCAATCTGGGGTTGAGTCCTGGCAGGATTTGGACTTAAACAAGAGCATCTATTCAAGCTAACGAGGGTGGAACAGTAACTCTGCAGCCAGGGTCTGACTACTGAGTGTGTATTAACCAGATCAACTTTTGTCTCTTGTTTTTGTTGTGGCAAGTGAATGGGGCTAAGCCATTCTCCTGTGACATGTATCTGCAGTCTGAGGCTAGAGGAGCTGTGGGCTGTGAAGGTGAGGTTCGTTCGCATGGATGGAGGAAGGAAGCTCGGCTTTCTCAGAACTTTTCCCTCTCCATCATCTAGGAGGGCAATGGAATTGGTTCAACAAAGGATGGAACTGACTGCTTTGCAACATCAAGGCCGTCAAGGTGGTTAGGAACATGGGGACACTAAGGAAACAGGATATTGTAGTAAGATCTGTTGATACCTACTCCTTTGGTGATGCTTCCAGTGTTCCAAAGTATCTTCTTGGTACAGAGAACTAGGCTAGCTTCCCATTGTATTACCTCTATAGGGGACACTATAATCTATGCCTGACTTTTGGTGACCCAAAGGCTGGTCAATAAAACCAAGGTTTGACCAGCAACAGAATGATCAAAATAAGCATCTCTTTCATTCTCTATCCCAACAAAAAGAACACGGACCAAGAGATGGAGAGGTCAACAAAGGGATTCCTAGATGAGCTAAACAAAAGCATTGGAAGAGTATAACGAGTAAATGCTCACAACGTTCGTTAGGAAAAGAACTTAGGAAGGCCTTTGATGGAGGTAGACTGCAGGTTTTACGCTAAGTGCGGTGCATGTGCTGTGATGTTTAGATGCTTGGGAGGTAAGAGGACTGCCGGAGTCCAGGTACTGAAGGGCTGGAGAGATGTCATCCCACTAAAAGAGAAATGACAAAGCCCAATTTACCGATGAAGACTTGGTGACTGGGTTAGCTTAAACCTCTGGAAGTTCCCTGTTGGGGGAGAGGACCACCCACTTTTGTGCTTCAGCAGGATGTGTGCTCAATGGTATTGATAAGGCTGTGGGGGTGCGGCTTGAGTGCAGGAAGATACAACCCAGATGCTAGCTCCATCACCTTCTCCTTTCAAATTCCCTGAAGGAATTAAGTTGAGTCTTTGTAGCTCTCCCTCAGAGAAGCTTAGCTGGTACTTATTTCCGGCCATCTCCTCACAATTTGGAGAATTAATTTCACCTTTAATCAATCTAGGGTATTTTTTACTACCTCCCCTCTTTCCAACAAATGGCATATATTCTAAAAATGTTATGAAATCTGTATACGCTCTTGCATATTTCAGTTTTCTATATAAACACGTGGCTTAGTGATTATCCTGTGGGGTATGGAGAGGACTGCACCCCCTTTTAAGTGGTACACTATAATTATCTGACTTAATGAATTAAGTACCATCACTTTTTTTTTTGTTTTTGTTTGTTTTTTGGAGATAGGGTTTCTCTGAAGCCTTAACTGCCTTGAAACTTGTTCTGTAGACCTGGCTGGCCTCGAACTCAGAGATCTGTCTGCCTCTGCCTACTGAGTGCTGGATTACTGACTGACCACTTATCTAATGCTAATTAATAGATATTTACATTGGTTTAAATTGTGAGCACCAAAAATTTTACTTTCTACACTGGTCACTTTGCATGGAGGAGAATATCTGAAGGATCTGAGAATATTTGAACTTTATAGAAAATAGAATTTCTAGGTCAGAGGGCAAAGACACCATGGTTTCCTGACTTTTCTTATTTTGTTTGGTCATTTTCCTGCATGTATGACTGTGTACCACATGAGTGCCTTATACCCCTAGGAGCCAAAAGAGGGGACTGGATCTTCTGGGACTGGAGTTACACATGGTTGTAAGCAACCGTGTGGGTGCTGGCAATCAAACCTAGGTCTTCTGGAGGTAGAATCGATGTTCTTAACTGCTGAGTAATCTCTCCAGCCTCTTGTTTATCTTTATAAAACTATGATTTGAAGAAGAGCTTGAGTTTAAACCAATCGATCTATTTTTATTGGGACAGCATTCCACTAATAATTCAGGCAGATAATCACTGGCTAAGACTTAGCAACAAAAGCTTCCAGTTTCTTCTTTGTATCTTTTGAGTCATATCTTTATGATTATAATGCTTTATTATTCAGTATCTTCTAGGAACTAATCATGGCAGAGAGGGCTAATGTTAACTTAAAATACCACAGAAAATCCTACTTCAGTTTTATGCCTATTTGGTAATATTATAAAAGTAGATTTTATGCAAATTAAAAAATCCACCAAGGGTTAAAACTTCCTACTGAAAGGAAAAGCTAGTCACACACAAGCCATCTGCAGTCATTTCATACGCGATGGGTTGTAGCCCCATTATGAGTTCAGTCAATACTCCAGAGTTCTTGTCAGCTGGCCTCAACATTGCACAATGGCATCCAAGGTTTTGGCTCTCTTCCCGGATATTCTGTTCTTGGTTTTGCAGCCTGGAAATTTGCTGAGCACAGTGCTTGGGTTAGTGACTTCTTGAATGTGACACTGCTTCCACTGTGTGTCCAAAGGCTTTGGGATGGTAATCTTCAGACACACGGCAGCTGTCAGCTCTCTACTGGGTTGGAGGTTTTGGCAAGAGAGTAGGAGGAGGAAGACGACCTCTGACCTCTGGGGGGGGGGTGTCCAGTTGTATACCTGGACATGCTGGAGTTCCTGTCGGGGATCTTTATCATTAACAAGCCAATGGACTGAAAAGTTTTCTCTGGCAAATGGCCACTCCATAAAATTCAGACAAAACTTCGTAAACTGGGTACCTTCCTCCATGACCTGGTTCAGTTACCATGGAAGAGCTGAGAGCCTGCCTTAGTTACTGGACTTCTCAGGACTCAAGTATGTGCTGGCACACTAATGAGGGGTTTTTTGGATGACAATTTAAAAAATTTCAAAACAATTATTGTATTCATCTTCTTGCTTCAGCAATACTTTTTCAGGGACACATGCACCGAAGGGCTAATTGAAAGTTTTTAAAAACTTTCTGCAGCAATGTGGTAGACATGCTTAAGAACATTCTTTAGCTCATTTTTCCCCCTCTGCAACAAAAGGCCCTATGTTCTAAACTTGAATGCTACACAAGAATCTGGACAGTGTGGAGTGATGAATGCTTCCCTTGTTTAGTGCAACCAAAAAGGAGGACAAAGGCCAAAAGTAAAAACCCAGGAGCAAGTTCTAAGCAAATCAAAGGCATATGAAATATTTAACCATTGAGGCAAAGACAAGACTGCCCAATCTGGCTAGTAAAAGGATAAAGATGAGCTGTGAAGGAGACAGCTGTTCAACCTGATGGCTCACTGGTTTGCTCAAGATGGAGAATGTTGCCAAAGTCATGACTCCCGAGCACAGAGCAGAGATGGTGTGCTGGGGTTGCTTATCACGCTCCTGTTATTCCCACTATGATGGAGATACTATGGGCTCTACTAGGTGCCCAAACATGAGAAGTTAAAGACAGGTGAGGAAAGACCAGGAGCAAAAAGAAACTATTAAAACAGGCTAGACAAAGGTATGTGCGTCCTGACAGCATCTCCAATTTCAGGAAAACGGCAGCATAGATTTCATGCTTTTCCAACCCATCTCAACCAATCAGATGGAGGCATTTTCTCAAGTGAGGTCCCCTCTTCCCAATGACTTTAGCCTGTATTAAGTGGACAAAAATCAACCAGCACAATGGAGAATACTTTTTGCAAACATGACTGTACTGTGTCTTTGAATCTTGGGAGCTGCCTTCTGTATTCGTAGATAATATGTTGCAAACTCAACAAATCTCAGATAAATTGCAACCTAAATGTATAGAGCTTCTCAGAGGAAAGTAAAACATGATTATTTATAAAATAATTATTTATAAAAAGAATTCTGGTTCCTTTTCCCGCCACATTTTTAAACTTGGTGCATGAGTGTGTGGGTATGCGTTCACACACGTGACACGCTACAGCTCGAGCACGAAAATCAAAGGACAACTTGCAGGAGGTCAGTGCCCTCCTTCACGTGTGTTCTGGGCAGTACAACAGGTAGTCAGGGTGGCAGGAAAGGCCTTTACCCACACAGTCATTAAGCCTGCCATGCTTCCTCTTGACAACTTCTAATTTAAAATTTGTAGAGTCCTTAGAGGCTTCTATGTAAGTGAGAAACTGAGTGTATTAGTAATGTACACACACATATACAAAGAACATTATATGAAAAAAATGCATGTTAGAGGACTGAACCATTGTGGGATCTAAGTTCCGGAAAGATTTCATACTGAGCACAGTGTGTTTAGGCTGAGGTAGCACAGCTGGCTCTTCCCTGAGCTGTTACCTCCTAGGCAATGCTGTGTAGAAGCTGCTCACAGTGACAGGATCACAAACAATGGGGGCGGAGACGTGTACTCAGAACCAAAGCCAAGGCAAGCCAAGCCAGTGCAACTACCTAACACACTGTCAATGTTTTGCTTTTGAAACAGGCAGACTGGTACAAAATAGGACAGGACAGGAGGTTCTACTCCTTGCACAGGATGGAAACACTGCTTGTAAGATAAAGGTTCCAGTTGAGGGGGAAGCTATAGGATGAAGGAATCACTTGTGACCAGTACTTCCCCAGCTACAGGAGCAAGCGGTGTCAGCCATGTTTGCGGCCTCCACCTGCCTCTGCTTTCCTAGAGCTGTGACTAACGGCAGCTGTCACCATCCAGGCTTGAAGAAACTTTTGAATTTGTCACTTCTCACTTATTTTCTGGTATGACACTCAGCCCATGCTTTGGAAAACCAATCTTTATAACTGCTCTGGCTTCAGCACTCGATGAATCTTTCCTTGGAGACCCCACCACTTCCCTGGCTCGCTGGGCACTGCACTGTCTCCTGTCATGCTTGCAGTCTCTGCTCTTCATGACTTCTGCTGCTGTGTGTGAAACTGACAGGGTTGGGCCAGGTGACTCAAATCTATACAGTCTGGGGGTGGGGATGCTGGAGAGGAGGCAGAGTGGTTAACAGAGGACCTGGCTTCAGGTTCCAGCACTTACATGGTGGCTCACAGTTCCAGGGGACTCAGCACCCACTTCTGATCTCTGCTGGCACCAGGCACACACGTGGTGGTTTTGCACATGCAGGCAAAACACTTGTAGACATAAAACAAAATCCAAAGTAATTTTTACAAATTGTAGGCAAACTGAAACTTGAGGGTTCTTTGAAAATCTCCACTGAGAATCAAGACAACATGTACACACTCAGGTTGCTGCCGTCACAATACCAAGGTTTTTCTTAGGGGCTGTGTTCTCTTATGTGAGTTTCATGGTTCAAGTTCAGCCTGAGTCCCACCGGTTCCTGGCAGAAGCCAGGGGTCAGAATGGCAACAGAGCAGGGACGTGAGATACAAAACAGGAACAAGCAAATCACAACTAGTCCATACTCAGTTTGGTGTTTTTTTTTTTCCAATTGCTATTAGTAGAATACCTTTCTTAGCTTGATTATTAACATCTCATCATTCTTTGGCCTGTTTCCATAAATATGATTAAGATTCAAAAATATTTTAAAGATCTTTTGGTCAGTTTTTCAAGTTTTGAAATGTCTTATTCATTAGAACTGGTGAGGAGGGCCAACTGCTTATCTTCAACAGGTGTGCCAGTAACAGCTGCTTGGTCTGACGCCACTCCAGGGGGCTTAGGTGTCATTGCTGTAGTGACAGTGTCGTAGCAGCTGACGCGGCACTCATTTTAAACATTTCAAGTGTGTATGCATGTGTGAGGGCATGTACAGACTAGGACATTAGTGTCCTATGGGTTCTGGGAACTGAACTCAGGCCATTGGCTCACCATTTCTTTGCCACAGCACTGGTTTGTGTAGAGCAGCTCAGGCTTGCTTCAGACTCCCCGTGTAGAAGAGGATGACCGAAACAGGATCGTCCCTGCCTCTACCTCCCAAGTGTGCTCTGGGTTTGTGTGCCGATGGGGTGAAATCCAATACACTGAGTTACACCTCTACCCTGCCTTTAGCCCAGGCTAACCTCAAACTCATAGCAACCACTCTGCCTCAGCTTCCCAAGTGTTAAGATTACAGAGGCACACTACCACACCGTTTGGCGGTGGTGTTAAATGCTTTACAGATAAGGGTGGTTTTGTCAATGAGAAAGAGACTGACGAGGGTTTCTGGGTCTGAGGCCTTTGAAGCAAGTATAAAAGCTAACCTTTTTTAAATTAAAAAAAACTATTTATCTTTACTTTGTGTGCACCGGTGTTTGCCTGCACGTATGTCTGTGTGATGTTGTTGGATCCCTGCACCTGGAGTTACAGACAGCTGGGAGCTGCCATATGCATGCTCTGAGTTGGACTAAGTTCTCCGGGGGAGCAGCCAGTGCTCTTACCCGCTGAGCCATCTCTTCAGCCCCAAAGCTAACTTCCTGATAGAGAGTAAAGTCAAGATTCTCAAGGCTTGGAAAGTCAGCATTATTTTGCAATTATATTCTAAAATGCAGCTAAAATTGGATTATAAGAAAAGTGCAATTACTGCTAAAGCTATGACTAAAAAGCCTTAGGAAGGCCAATTTTAAAGAAAAAATAGGATTTAACTCCAAATAGTCTCCTTATCCAACCTAATTGAGTTAAAGTTGGTGTGATCAATACTCAAGAGACTCAGCATGAACACAGGGTAGAGAATAGAATTTTAATTAGTATCAAAATCAGGACTTTTAGGGGCCAGTTTAGTACTTGCTGGAGTAAAACTGTGAACTGTTACTTGATAATTGACTTAGCTTCTAAATCAAGTCAGAATTACACATACTTGGTATATTTCTTTAGTATACACCAACATATCCCATGATTACATGCAGACATGGAAAGACAAGAACTATAAAACCAAAATCGGCATCAATATTGATGAAATGATGAACCGGAAACAGCTGTCCAGAGATGCAGAACATCTGTTCTTCACTGAAGGAGTGGTTTGAGCCCTGCTCTCTCCCGGAGTTACATAAACTCCAGCAGTGAAACCCAACAACTCTGAGATGTGAGGAAAAGCAGACTTACTCCTTTCATCGACACTCGATGCACTCACCCACCTTTAACAACGGTCAGAAGACACAGGTTCGGCATTCCTGAGAATTAGATAAGACCTGCTAAATAAATAGGCAATGAAAATGACCTGAGTTCATAGCAACCTCCAAACTCAAAAGACAACGACCCAGCTCTCCTGACAGTCATCAAAAGCCTCTTGGTCATGTGGCCCCGACATCCTTAAACACTAGAAATAAGTGCTGCATGCTGAGCAATGAGCCGATAGCACTAAGGGCGAGGAGTAACAGCCACAGAAAGTCGCGGGCTCTGCCATGCTACAGAGGAAAGAGCAGAGCAGATGTGGGCTGACTGGCTCTGTTCCCTGCAGCTACAAATCCCTTCCTTACACAGGAGGAAGACAGCACCTTGTGTGGAGCCCAGGGAGAGCTACCCAGAGGCAAGTGCTGGCCATAGCGAGAACAGCTACTGCCGCCTTCAGTGAGTCTAGAACCTATCTGTAGGTGACGCTGGTTCTCCAGCTCATTCACATCTGCAGACTGTTCAGGGTCACGTGTAGCACAGAAAAGGAGATGGTCTGTCTGCCTTTCATCCAAACTCTCTCAATTTGCAGTGCAACCTAATGCAAGGCACTTCAAACACTGGTGCCTCAGTATGTAAACATGCGACTTAGTAACATGTGTTACTTACCTCAGGGATCATCTACACAGAGCACAGAACGCACACCAGATGAAAAGCACTGTGGAAACCTGTCGCTTCCTGTGCCCAACTCTCCATGTTTTCTTTAGAGCGCTAAATATTAATGATGGTGGAATTATATCCCTTCACGTGTTAGCTCCTTGGCACACAGGTTTTACATATTTCAAGGCATCATATGCTCTAGCCCAAAGGTGTTTTCTAACTGAGCCAATGCAATATACCCAATGTGGAGTCCCTGTGCTGAAACTCTCCGCCTTCTCTGAGGTACATGTGACATCATAAAAAATAAGAAAAAAAATTGAACTAGTACTGTGTAAAACCATGTTTTTAATGAAAAACAAACAAAAGCCCCCAAAACCTGGAAGTATGCCACAGCATCATCTGGTCATCTAAAGGGACAAAGGTGGATTGAGAAGAAAGGGCCTCAACATGATACAAAATAAATGTGGCTCAAAAGAAACATTAAAAATGTAATGTTTCATACGCTGAAATAACTAGAGGTAATAAATTATAAGTACAGTAGTTCAAATATTGCTTTTTAGCATTAGTTGTTTTTTTAAAAAACAAGTTAAATTTAGAACATTTTAAATTTGTTATATTCTTCTTTCAAAGTAACTGTGGACATGGAAGCCTTCACAAAATCAAACCCCATGATGCCACCCTGTGGTCTTCACACAGAATGTACTCAACTCTGACCACCTTAGAGTCACAACATCTGTAGGTCAATACACTGTATCAAACTCCTTCTGGAGAGCTGGGCTGCCATGGAAAGATGGCTGCTTTCCCCACATCTGAGCCCTCCACACTTCCACGCCTGCTGATTCTCTGCAGGGGCTTTGCTAGACTCACAATCAAAATTACAGAAACAGTAAATAATTTCTTTAGAACTGAAAATGTGTTTTTGTTCTCTTTTGAAAATAAAGTGCTTTTAAATTAAAGTATTTCTTGCCCTAAAAAAAACTGGAACCTTGAACTCTCCATATCTTGACACATTTTAACAGAAAAAAAAAAAGTATTGGGCCATTCATATCCTTCAAGAGTTCAGATTGGATCCAGGCTGGGCTTTGTGTCGTTACCACGCTCGTGCTTGTACATGAATGTTAAAAGAAAAAGAGCAACGTCCAAGGATGACCAGTAGGCAGTGTGCGACGTGACGGCTGACCAGTAGCGGCTCTCCACAAGGCCTTCTCGGAGTTCAAAGTCAATCCTGTGCTCCAGCTCCACTGAAAAGACAAGAGTTAGGTAAGATTACCAAGTGTCTGAGGAAGGCTGGGGACGGCTGGGTGGAAACGATTTCTAAATTGTCACCCTCTACTGTAAATCATGAGGTAGTAAGAGTCAAAGCGGTCAGGGTTCTACTGGGGTTCTGCTCCACTGCCCAGGTCAGCAAGGAATAATGAGGAAACAGACAAACACACTCACTTGCTACCATGGCATACTTCTGGAGTTGGAGGACTATTTCTACCTCTCTTCCTTGAAGACCTTGCATCCCCGGAGAAACGGGGAGGCTCCACAGAACACACGTTTCTGTGGGGAAACGCTCCACAGCAACCACTGAGATGTCTTCTAAAGTTAACTACTATTATTTCACAGCTCCACAGTGTCCTGCCCCTGTAGGCTGGATTCCTTAGAGGCAGCTGCCAAACAGTTTAGACTACGGCATTTAGTGGGGTCTAGCCTGCGCTGTGATATTCAAGTACTCAAATGAACCCACAGTGGCGGGAAAAGTTAAACTGTACTCGCAAAACTGGAAAAAAAACGAAGAGCCCCAGGCTCTCCTAACGGGCTAACGTAAAGGACCTCAGAGGTGGAATGCCTTCCAGGCTATAAACACTTGCAGAAAACAACCACACAGAACTTTCACAAAGTTCTTTTAACTCAAATTTTTCACTTAATTAAAATTAATCCATAATAAGTCAGAAATAGCTGAAATCCATATGGATTTAGTTAAGAATGCCCCAAATCCTTTATTTTTGTACTCCGTAGGCCTTCACGAGATTTGTAAGCACAGTCAGAATATTGTAAGCACACCAGACCAGAATATGAAGATGAGAAAACTGAATTCTCAAACATGATACGAGGAGTCAAGATGAAGTGGGTCACAAAGACAGAGAAGCGGCAAGTGTGTGATCTGGGAGGACTCAACCTCAAATGCTGCTGCATGCTCCTGCCTAGTCCAAAACTCTGCACAATGTTTTCAAATCAAAGGCTCATTTTTCTTGCATTAGGAATTACTTGGCTCCACTTTGATTTTAAAGTCCTGAAATTAATTCTTTTTTTGTGTTTGTTGTTGTGACAAGATTTCTCTGTATAGCCCTGGCTGTCCTGAACCTTGCTCTGTAGACCAGGCTGGCCTCGAACTCTCAGAGATCCGCCTGCTTCTGCCTCCTGAGTGCTTGAATTAAAGGTGTGCACCACCACCACCCAGCCTGAAATTAATTCTTAATGTGCTACCACTGTCCTAAAACGCTGCTTTCATAAGGTGTTATCTATTACGGCCCTTGTCATCCTTGTCACCTCTGCAAACATCAGCTATGATGTCACCTAGACTGGCTCCATGTGTGCTTTTCTGTTTATCTCTGGGCTTGGGTCAGAGCAAACTGGGCAGCCAGCTTTCCTTCACACATGCGCTGTCTCAAACTTCCTTTGGTCCTCAGTGCAGTTCCTGCACACCTTGCTGGCTTTGTGGAAAGACCAGGGAAGATCAGGGATGAAATGGAGTGGGTCTGGGTTGTTCTCCTCACTTCCTTTTATACAGAATCTCCAAGGGAAAGAGGAGCTACATGGCAGTACCACTTTATAATGCTGTACTATATGCTCTTGGCCAAAACAGGTTCGGACGCGCAGGTGGCCCTGCTGTCTCAATTCTATCACACCGAGACTTGTTAGGACAACACAGGAGATGGACTCTCCTAGTTTTTCTAACTTTCTGGGATCATGGGGAAAGGAAAGAGGAAAATTACCTTTTCTTCTTTTTCTATGCTTCAAATACCTAAATGTAAAATCTGTTTAAAAACAAACCGAACCTTGTTCCTGAGCAGGTGGAGAGAATAAAGCCGAGAGAGCAGCTGCGGTTGAACGTAGGTGTGTGTGTGTGTGTGTGTGTGTGTGTGTGTACATCCAGGCCGAGTGACAACTTTGGGCGTCCTTCCCTAAGTGCTGGCCTTGTTTGTTTGCTTCTTCAGACAGCATCTCTCATCGGCTTGGAGCGTGTTAACTAGGCCAGGCTGGCAGGCCAGTGAGGGCCAGGGATTTAGCCATCTCTGCCCACTCAGAACTGCAGGTACAAACATATATCACCATGCCCGGCTTTTAAAGAGTGGGCTTTGAGGCTTGAACTCAGTTTCTCTTGCAAGGATTTTTCTGACTGAGCTATTTCTCCAGCCCAATTAAATTATTTATTTATTTTGGGGGAGGTGTTAGGTATATGACTAGTGGCTGGGGATACTTGGGTGACTTCTTGAGGGAGTTCACTGAGTTAGGTCAATACAAACTCTGCTCTGGAGGCCAAAAAGGACCCAGTATGTTATACTCTTTGAGTATCAAGTAATATGGATTTTGATAATTGAAAAAGATACATGAAAAATTAAAGGTGGATAAAGTAACAAAAGAAAACCCTGAACATCAAAGATAAAAATTCAGTATTAGTAAGAAAAAGATGAAAGAGAGAGAAACTACAGAAGAGCAAGAAATTGGTCAGCAAAGGAACTGTAAGCTGTAAGACCAGTCCTTAGCGGCAGATTGGGAGTGCTGGAATGGAAGACTGAGAACGCGTCTGCATCAGTATTGCTGTGTTTAAGACGATCCAGCCTGGCGGAGGCCATCTGTGCTTGTGTTAGAATGAGCTGTGGGGCAACTAGGAGCGATGCAGTTCTTTGTACCAGGGAACCTTTTTATATCGACATGAAGAGTGGAATGTCTGCGGTCTCGAGGACAATAAAGAAGACAGACAGGGGCCTAATGCCGTCCTCCTGTCTCTGAAGTCCTCTTTTGTAGGCGTGCTGTATTTCTCAACACTGAAGTGAAGATGAGAAAATGCACATAGAGTCCGCAGTGACAGCACTGCGGCTGCTCTCCCAGAGGCGAGCCCAGTTCTCACTGAGCCGATCTCTAAAGCAGACCATTTTCACAGTGTGCGGAGCACCACCCTGACATATACCATACCGAGGCTATCATCTTTACTCTGCATTACATTTTCCGGAAAAAGAAGTTGTGGGAGATAAAAGAACGATTCTTGAAGTCTGAAATCTGTGAAAAAAAAAACAAACAAGATGCTGTAAAGGCGAGGCTGATGGTTAAAAATGGCCTTCAGTGTTGCACTGGCCAAAACGTTAGAGCTGATGAGCCTAGCACACACACAAAGCAGCACACCCTAGGTCTCTGGGAGGAGCTCCTTCATGGAATACATAAGCACAGCTCAATCTCCAGTCAATGTCAGATCCGCTGATGGCTCCATACTCCTCAAACTTAGTGCTAGTTCAGGTTGTAACCCGGAGAGCGACAAAACAAACGAAAAACCCTACAAGTACAGATCCTTTCCTTTAACATGCTATAAACACAGGGACACAAGAAATGAAACCATAAGACGCTTTAAAATGAGCTGGTCTTTTCAGAAGTGAAGCTCGCTAGTAAGATGTGTCAACTTGATGAGAAAATAAAGACGGTCAACTGACACACTTACTCTTCAAAGAGAAAACTTGGTCACGAGTTCAGTCTGTGTCCTCCTCACCCTCAGATAACGAGACTCAAAGACAGTGGCGTCAGAACAGAGGTTATCCTGAAGAGCTGAGGCAATCAGTGTGAGGAGGAGGAAGGGAGGAAGGAAACTCAGTCACCTAATCACAACAGCCAAATTCCAGAAAGATTTAAGGGACAAAGTTTCAGGATTGCAAGATAGCAATTATGACATAAAAGTCAGGACTACACAGAAGGATACACTACTGAGGCAAGTCAAAGAATTACTGAGACAAATTCCAAGTGACTTAAGACAGAATCATATCGCCATAGGTCTGATTTTAATTATTTTAATAGTCCTATCTCTATTGAGAGATGACTACAGAAGACTCAAGATGATCTCAGATCTGGTACAGACTAAGGTTGGAATTTAACATGAGAACTGCTAAGCATTTACATGGAAGCATGATACAACACGGCATGGGTGTAGCTCAGCAGGACTGCAGGCTGCATGCACAGCACACACTAGGGCCTAGGTCTGAGGGAATGCGTGCAGTGAGTCTGTCCAGCTGAGCACCTAGCGACTGCTGGGTAGGAAGAGCTGTCACTCTGCTACCATGAGACAAGTTCGCTATTATGTACACAAAATGAAAACATCTTCTTTGCTTGGATTCTCTATGTGCTCACTCATTTTTCTGGGATCTCCAATGTCGCTGGGAGAGTCTGGCCCCCCTCTTGTTCATCACCATCACCGGTAGCTTGCAGTAGCAAGACTATGGAGAACTGCAGCTTCTTAATACTACCTCACAGAATTCTTTCAGAAGCTAGCAGTTTTGATTTCTGCATGTCCCTAACGCTTACATATTTACAGTCATGTTTCCAGGTCAAAATGAATGAACTCAGTGTAAGAAATCAGGAAAATGAGTTTTATACAGATATCAAAGTCTAAAAAGAATAGTCTATACATGGTTCCAACAACTCACAAACATAAATTTAGCACTCGAAAGGAATGAAAATGCCATTGGCCCAATTAGGAATGCTCAGACCTAATGCTAATCCACCCTGGGGAGGCTGAGTGTGGAGGAACCATGCAGTCTCTAGGATGCCACCCTGACTTGTTCTGGTTGCTGGTCACTTCAAAATTCAGGGAGGCAGACACAGCAAAAACACAATGCTATCAGTAACTGCAATGGAGTCTGTACCGATGACGGAAGCAGTCATTTTCTCTTGCTAGCTGCAGAAAGGGAGCAGCTATGTAAGAACTTGTCTGTCCTTATCACCAGTGGGAATAACCGAAGTGCTAGTACTACTACTGGACACTTAAAAATAACGTTCGCTGATGGATTAGTGTTTCACAGCTATGTTAGATTAAAAAAAAAATAAAGTTCATCTTACTGCTACATGTATCTACTCATAGAAATCCCTTTGTATACCAGGTAACCAGGGCTCCAGGAACAGAAGACACAGTAACACGCCTCTGCTTTGGAGGTCTCATAAAGTTGGATGTGTGTGTGTTTAGCTGCAGGACAGCAGTGTTTCAGAACTCTCAAGGCCAGATACAGGACACGTCTATAGTGATAATGGGAAATTTAAACCTTGGTAATTGTAGTAAAAATATACATTGTAAAAGCTAGGGGCACTTACCCCAGACTGTCTTGTGATGGAGAGCCCTGGTTAAAATGATGTAGTAACTTGTCACTGCAGACACTAAAACTATACTTGCCTAAAAAGTATTCTTTTCAGACCTGAATGCAGACCGCAGGTATTCCTGTCCTCCCGCCCCTCCTAAGCTACAGACCTGAATGCAGACTGCCGGTATTCCTGCCCTCCCCTCCCCTCCTAAACTACAGACCTGAATGCAGACCGCCGGTATTCCTGCCCTCCCGCCCCTCCTAAGCTACAGAGGTAAGCACACAAGCTGGAGGAGAACCATAGGAACTAACATGCAGAGTCGAGGAAGCCGGAGCTGCTGTGTGGCAGGGTCTGTGTCGCCACGTTGGTAGTAGAAGGTGAAGCCACAGGCTTCTTCTCATCTTCCACTGTGTCTTTAGATGTCTCTGATGGCTGTGATGTTGAAGAACGTCCAAATCTTGAGAACAACATTCCTCCAAGCCCCTTTCCAATGCTAGCAGCCCCTGTATGTCACAGAATAGGGCAGTCACTCTGCTGACCCACCCCACAGTGCACTGAAGGGCACCACCCAAAATTATAGCCGACTGGCATTTTTCTCAAGGGTGGTGACCTAAAAAATATTCCAATTTCTACTGTAGGTTTTAAAACAAGAATGATGGTTAAAAGAAGAAAAGCTGTATAAATTCTAGGAATACAGACATACAAACACACAACCAAGATATTTTATCCAGCTGTTCATTGCTATGGAAGTATTTGGCAAAATTAAAGCTTCAAACAAAAGACCCATGTTGTTGACATGGGGCATAAACCTATTATTAAGAGGTATATGTCTTACTAAATTTATGCTATAAAAAGCCATTAATAACCTTTCAGCATGAAGTCAAATAGTAAGCAAGTTTGGTGGGTAAGGCCTACTTATACTGCCATCTTGTGGCATTTACACAAAGGACACTGGGCCAAACACAAAGAACAAATTCAAGGGGTATGCTATTGGCATGTCCAATTTCTGTGCTGGCACAAGCAGTTACTCAAAGGGAGATGAAATACCCCTGTTGGTCTAGGAAGCTAAAGCACTAATTGACTTGACTTTCAGAAGACATAAACATCCTGATGGGGAGATTCCACCAACGCAGAAGAGGAAGTGAAGCAATAAAAACATTTCTCAGGATCCCTCAGTAAGTCACAGGGCCAAGACTACGATGACTGACAGAATGCTGTTTCTTGTTCTTAATGTAACTGGAGGACACCACAGCTTCTGCTTCAGTCAGCAGGGAAGCCTGGACAGATGGAAATTTTCTAACAGCAGATTTCCAACCACCCCCAACTTAAGTGCTTATACTCATAGATAAGAAGCAAGAGAAATTACCCAATATGCTTGCTTTGCCAATGTTAGTTATAGATTCTCCATAGTGGCGCCGTGACATGACCGGGGAGGTCACGGGGCTCGGGATACTTGCAATGCTTTCACTCTCTGAGACTGAGGTAGGTTCTTTTGCTGGGTTGAGGAAGTTTGGCTTCATGTGTTCATAAGGTAGAGGATTTGAGGTGTTGTACCAGTGGATCTGGACCGGGGAAATGTTGCTGTAGTGCTTCAGAATTAGCGGCTCTAGCCTGTAGGCCTAGACATTTAAAAATGCAGAGAAATACAACATTAATGCAAAATGTCTGGACTTTAGTAAAATACTTATTCCTAAAGCTCGGCTGAGTAAGTAAATCTTAGAGCAAGAATTTAAAAAGTGGCTTTAAAATATACTTCCATATTTCTCACTGCTAATATATGTGGTTGTCTAATTACATATTCCTACTGATGAGACTACAAAAAAACTGGAGTTAGTTTTGACTAATGGTATCTATTAAATCATTTTCAGTGAAAAGGACTAAGGTTTTTTTTATTTATTTTTTACCACATTCTGATATAATCTAACAAGATTTATGTCAGACTCACAAAGCTGAAGTGGTGGATGATAGCCCAAAACGTAGTAAATAAGATTAGTCTTTAATATTTAGATCTTTTGTTATACTTGATTGCAAACACCTGACTCCAATAAGAAAGCGCCTAACTTGAAAGCCAACCCAAGGCTGCCTTCTATAGCAACAAGTCAGTCACCAGCTGTAGGTGCAGCACAGACGATCACTAACTGTCATTAGTGGTCTGCCATCCGTTTGGTTACACGATCTCAGAGCCATCTCATAGGAGGAAAAGAGGATGCCTGCAAAACCTGCCCAGCAAAGGTCCACCCGAAGCATTAAAGAAAGTATTAGGGAAAACAATGCAGCTTGTATGCACGCTTAGGACACGTGAAGCTCTAGGTTCAAATCCCAGAACCAAACACAGAGAAGCCTAATTTGAGATGTACAAAAACAGAATTCATGTGTGCAGAAAAACACCTGAACATACAGACATGCTGGTCTCAGTGACCGCCTCGACAGTGCTCTGTATCCAAGCCTCTAACAGACTTAGGCTGCCGTCCTAGCGGAAGCTTATTTTCAGCTCTTCCATTTCAGTTGGGAGTTTTCTCTTAGACATGGCAGTTAGAAGTTTAAACACATGGGTCTTTCTAAAATTCAATAGTCCATCAGCCAATGTTTATTTGGCGCTAGGTAATCAGTTTTCAAAAAGAGTTCACACAATTATAATAAAAGCTAATTTCAGATAATTGTTTAAAATAGTGTTTCTGTGTGTGTTATACTGACTGTTTTCCCTAACGAGATGTAAGGAAATTTCTGCACTGTGTAGTGGGAAATCGAACCAGGTAGTGTGTCGTGTCCCCCCCCTGTGTCCCCGCCCCGTGTCCCCCCCCCCCCCCCGCCGCCCCAAACTAAGCAAGCACTTTAATGCTGAGCTACTCCAGTCTGAAAATACTTGTCTATTTATAACAGCATGGAAGATCTCAGTGTTTACCTTTAAAAACATTTAAAAGAACAAATATAGTAAAAAATTGAAAAAAAAAAAACCCGAGCATTTTATACTTTGACTCAACAAATGCATGATATTACCTTTCATGCTTTGAAGGGGATCTGTCAGACTCATCTCAATTTTATACGATGTTTCAGAAAAACAGCACTTAAAGCAGAAAAGTATTTTTTTATATTTACTTAAGAGTTATGTGTATGTGTACCATAAGGAAGTGTCCAGTGCCCATGGAGGCCAGAAGAGGGCTCCGCTGAAGCTGGATTCACAGAAGGTAGTGAGTCACCTGAAGTGGGTACTGGGACTCAAACCCAGGTCCTAGGAAAGAGCACCAAGTGCTCCTGACAACTGAGCCATCTTTCCAGTCCCTGATAGGTGTTCTAAGAGGAGATCCGCTCTAACACTTTATTTCATGAACTCTGAATGAACCAACACAGTGTTAAAAACACAACCTTTTTGAGTCAGAAATGAATCTCCTGTTAGCTCATGGCCCTTGCCAAGGTTGCTGCTCACAGAGAACAGTTAGGGATCTAGGAAGCTCACAGTGAAACTCACCACTGGGTCTGTAGGATGAAAAATATTTAGTAAGCGGTTACAAATCTCTCGAGGTAAAATGTGATCTTGACTTCCAGTATTTCCTGGTCTGATGCCACGCAATGCCAAAAAAACTGCTAGTGGGGATCCCATACAGAAGAAATTCTCAACCTAAAATGAAAAGAGCCATCCTGAATTGAAACAACGGTGAAGTGTTATTTTCAACAGAATAATAAAATACAAACAATAAAATTAAATCTAAGTATATATGTTTTAAGTAAGGTTTGTTTACATTACTTGTTAATTACATACCAGCCATTAATGATTTTATGATAATTTACTTCCAGTGGGGTGTTCATTATTTTAAAATATAGCGGAAGTTAAAGCTGAGACAAGGAGGGAGGTGAGGAGAAGCGTGTTGTTGCACTTCTAGTTCCTGGTCAGGGTGACACGAGGCTGCCTCTACGCCAGGTGCTGTGATGGTCGGGACCAGCAGCGGGATGCAGCCACTGCTCCCAAGCTGATGGAGTGGGGGGGGAATGCCATGGAAGAATGGAGCCCCCAACTCTGAGGCCTCTGCAGGGGGCGGGGCGTGCGGTGGCCAGTCCAAGAGAGTAAGGATCTACAGTTGAGACTGGGGTATCCAGGCTGGAAGAATGACCCACTAGACTGTTACTCATTTGGACTAAGTAGAGAGAAAAAGGTACTGGATGATTTTTGAGAAAAGGCATAGGTAAGACTGAAACAAAAGTGTGCATGTGCGTGCATGTGTGTGAATCTACTTGGGATGATAACACTCAGATCTCTGACTATCCAAGGAAGACAGGCTTCATTTGTATTTTAGGCTGTGAGGAACAGCACTTAGCCCATATTCTGGGAAGCGTAACCTGGTAGCAGTGTGTGTGGATGCACCAGGAAACTGAGAAACTACTGATTTGGAAAAAAAAAATTCTTGAAAGGAATGAGGCAAGAGATAATCTCAAGCAGGGCAGGCCCGCTGTCATTCATAATGGGAACATTCGAGGATCGAGTGGGGATGCCTGCATGGAGACGATACGGAATGGGTCAGAGACACAACAATGCAGTTCCACTGTCAGAGGAAACTGTCCCCAAATCTTATTTTTGTTCACAGGTAAGTTTGAGATGTCTGTAATGTGTGGCTGAAAAGTTAGAGCAGGGGTATAGAAATCTATCTTCCGCCATCAATCGACATGACTGTAGTGACGGCGCGTGAGGCCAAGACAGTCACCCCGCTTGCCAAGGATGTGCTCAGAACACCGAGAGCTGGACACAGACCTACATTTAGTCAGCAGGAGGAAGGGGAACTCTACAAGGGAGAGTCAAAGAACCAGAATCCAGGGCAGATTCTGGTCCTCATACCCTCATCCGACCATCCTGCAACAGGATTTCGGCCTCCAATTCTATGCGCTTGTAACTCTTTCCAAAAAGATGACAGGAGGACTTCTATTTTTAGAGAAAAAAACACAACTGAAGATTTATTTTGAAGGGATGTTCTGAAATGGCGCCTTCATGCTTCTGAACCTGGAGCCTCCCACATGCTATCGCCAAGCTGCCCGGCCCAAGGAAAAGCAGTGCAAACAGCCGATGCAAACCAGTTCTCTTACAGATAGAGAGAGAAGAGGTCTAAAAGAGACAGAAAATGAAGCTGCACTTGCAGCTCCTGTCTGTAGTCTCAGGACTCACCAGAGTTTGAGGTCAGCCTGAGCTACAGGGTAATGTTGAGATTAGCCTGGGCTACTAGGTGAGTTTCTGTCTCAAAAAGCAAAATCAAGGATTTGGGGGGAGGATGGCTCAGTGGGTAACAGCACTTACTCTTCAAGCCTGAGGACCTAAGTCTGACTTCCTAGCATTCATGTAAAGAAGCTGAGTGCGGCTATGCATCCTGTCACCCCAAGATTGTGGGGCAGATAAAAGGATTCTGAAACTCTG
This sequence comes from Microtus pennsylvanicus, assembly GCF_037038515.1. Taxonomy (NCBI): domain Eukaryota; kingdom Metazoa; phylum Chordata; class Mammalia; order Rodentia; family Cricetidae; genus Microtus; species Microtus pennsylvanicus. The sequence goes on along the minus strand of NC_134593.1, from coordinate 11,254,356 downwards.
CAAGCCAGCCACCTTGTCAGAATGGAATGTTTCTCGTTCAGCGAAAGATTCTATCCCAAAGCAAAAAGGCAGAGTGATAGAGGAAAACTTTGTCCTCTGACCCCTCTGTATACAGGCCAGGCACCTGCGTTGCATATTCAAGCATACCACACACACACACACACACACACACACACACACACTAACCCTGCAGAGTCAAGTGAATGAACCAGCCACATACATACTGGCATGCGCACACACACATACCAGCCACCCAATATAAAAAACAGGTGACAGAGGAAGCTATGACATTCTGTACAAAATGCCCAGTCACTTCATAACCATTTGGTAAGTCACCTCTTCCATATAATTTTGTTCATGATGGCTGCAGTCTGACAAATACAAAGGTACTGTTTTCTCAGTCTGTTGTGACTATTAAATAATGAAAAACACTAAAATAACATGTGTGGACATGTATGATATGTATGTGGGGGCATGTGTGTACCATGGCACACATGTGGAGGTCAGCGGACAATTCTGTAAAGCTGATTCTTTCCTTCTACCTTTATGAGGGTCACAGGGATTGAACTCAGGTCACCAGGCTTGCATGCAGAGCAAGCCTCTTTCCCTGCTGAGTCATCTCACCAACCCCCATCAAAGAATTCTGAAGACAAAAAGGAACTTCCTTGTTCAGAGATGAGTAGCCAGCTGAGTTCAGAAACTCCTTGGCTAACAGTACTAACCAGATAGAAAAACCACAGCCGGAGCAAGGCTCATTGTCCACTGCACACCAATGCTGCCACTGCTCCTCTCCTGGTCAAGTGCAACAGGATGGGCATCAGCGTCCTCAAGGTCAATCTATCTGCCGGTTATCCGCACAGAAAAATGCCTGTTTCCTCCTGACCCCTTAAGTCCCAAGTAAAACTCGCCAGGTTTGATACTCTCCTTAAATTCTCAATTTCTATGTTTCCCTCTAAATAACGATGAGGAGTCTTTATTAAGCTATGCATGACTTGCATCAGAAGAAACCCAATTATATGTACAGGTTCTACTCATGTGGTACTGAATCTAAGATCATAATATACTTAATGTGTTCTACCCAATTCTTTAGTAAAAAATAGTTTTATCTACCAGATACATTTATACATTTAGCATTAATTATGTATGGCAGTGCTGGTATTTAAATTCTAGATTAAGATAATTCCAGAGACCACATTCTTTAAATGGATGTTTCAACTTTATCATTTCACCACCCCGTGCCCCCACAGGGCTAGGGATTGAACCTAGTGCCTTGTTCACACCGGCCAAGCACTCTGCCACCCAGCTCAACAAGCTGGTTTTGAAACGGTGTATGTTAACAGAGAAACTGTGGGGGATCCAGTACAGGCATCTTCAGGCACCAGGCACACACGTGGTTTATACATAGTCATATAGGCATTCACCCACATTCACAAAAATACCAAGAACTGTGCCAGTCACAGAGTCACCCCTCACTTGAGGATGCTCGCTAAGCTCCTGCGCGAGACGACGTGGACCGCGCATGCAGGGGTCACGCAGAGGTCCACACACCTTCTCTTTACTACTCCAGGAGAGAACACTTCCCAGAGCAGGAGCAGCACTGACGTCTTAGACTTCACTAGGGCACCGTTTTAACTCATCTAAAACCTAGCTTCACTCTGCCCTCTCAAGCAGATGGCAGTTCCTCTTCTCACAGCCCTTTGCCAAGTCCTGACAATGCCAGTCAAATGGACCCTGGCAGCCTTGTCTTGGGCTTTGTTCTAGACTTCATAAACTGAAGCACCCAACTTCCTACCCTGAACTTCTGCCTGCCCACTTCCTTTTATTTCCTTCTTGCTGTGGACCATACATTTTGTTCCTTCTAAATAGTAAACGTCACCACACACTTGTCTCAACTTTTCCTCTCCTTGCTTTTATTTTCTCTTTCAACTTGGCCAAATGTAAACCGAGCTAAAGAACAAGTGTTCATCCTCCTAAATCCTCCCAGACAGAAGGAAAGCCCCTCTCCAGTGCACTGCTGCTCTGCACACTGCTAAGGGCACCTAGGTATTGCCAGGTCCCAGGCAGAACCATCTCGCCCATGCTGTTCTTTAGCAAGTGTCCAAGCACACAGTATATAACCAACCACGACGAAGCCTTCATTTAACTAAATTTTCATGACACCATACTCAAATGTCCAAAAAGTATCAAGACGATGAGAGGCTGATCTCTTCCCTTACCTTAAATTTTAAGGCAGGTGTTTGTGTTATGGACGACGCCTTCAGTCCGTGTAGCCGTTCTTCTATTTCCCTCAGCCTAGGAGGCAGCATGAGAGCACACACATACATTTACAGTTTCACAACAAATCATCATTACTACTTTATGAAGCACCGATGGCTCTCACACTCGCCCCTTCTACGACAATGTTTAATCAATTCCTGCTGTACTGCTCAGGGCCTGCAAAGGCACTCTTACCACACTTGTATATACATAACTATCCACCTACCTATCCCCGCTTCTCTCTCTCTCTACCTGCCTGCCTGCCTTGCTTTAAAAATTATATTTTATACTCTCTTCTTCAATCTTTTTAAAAAAATGTCTTTCCCTATCGATATTTAGTAATGAATTTTATAGGTGTTTTCACTGCATTGCTCCCACCTACTTTAATTTCTAAAACAGTCATTATTTGTTGAGCACCCTAGAAGCCACGTTTGACTCCCCTTGGCTAAGGACACCCGAGTCCTGTTTTATTACTCTGCGGCTTTGCTCACATCTAATACATTCGCTTACATTTTTTTCTCAAGAAAGCTACGACTCACTTTCTCAGACAGACTTACTCATTTACATATGTAAGTATTTTCTTAGTTATCCTGGACAGTCTCATGTTGCCTGGGCTAACTTTGAAATCTTGATCCTCCTAGCTCGACTTCCTAACTGCTAGGATTACAAGCTTGTGCCACCATGATTACATTTTTTAAAAAAGGTGTAAGTGTTCTGGGATTCATTTTGAATCGCGAGTGTGCACATGTTGATGGATGTGAATGGAGTGCCTGCACTAGCCAGAAGAGGGCGCTGGGTCTCCTGGGGCTGGTGCAGCAGGTGACTGTGAGGTCTCACAACGGGGCTGAGGATCAAATTCCTGTCCACTCAGAGTTTCACTGGATTTACACATCACGAACGCTGCTCTGAGGATTGCCAAACTTATTTTCTTTTATGTTTATTTGAGACAGGGTTTCTCTGGGTAACCCTGGATGTCCTGGAGCTAGCTTTAAAGGCCAGTCTGGTTTCAAACTCAGAAATCTACCTGCCTCTGCTTCTTGAGGCTGGAACTGAAGGTGTGTGCCACCACCACCTGTTAAACATTATTTTCTTCCGAGACTAATAATCATTTTGTTATCATAATATTTATGTCTTCGGCACCTAATAAGTCAAATCCTGAGACAACCACTCTAAAAGTAAAACAAAGCCAATGCTTTCTGAGTAAAAATTTTGTCACTTAACCCAGTTGTTTGTATAAAATGCTAAACTATCAGAATCAGTGCCTTCCATTGTAAACTTGTATCAGTTAGAGGAGGAAGATGGTGAACGCAAGTGTCACCTAAGATAATAATCAGCAAAGAGTTAAAGGATGCTAAGAGGGTCATTAAATCTGCTTATAATTATATACTATATAATTGTTAAGAGATAACATGTAAAATAATTGGCCAAGAGTAACAAAGTTTTAATACTACTTTCAGAATAAAGGTACAGACCAGCAAAACAAACGATTACACACTGCAGACAGTGGGAACAAACTGAGCAAAGATGGAGGAAGAGGAAATTATTCTGTGGAAAAATGCATGTGATAAAAGTATAAAAATTAATAACCTATAAGGTTGGTTAGGTATGTTATCTAATAATCTATACCTTGAACAAAGCATAAAGCTTTTTTTTTATTACTATAATTGTGTTTGTTCTATGCATGCGTGTGAGCACAGAAGAGGAAATGGATTTCCTGGAGCTGGAGTTACAGGAGTTGTGAGCAGCCCGATGTGGGTGCTGGGACCTCAACTCTGGTCCTCTCAGAGATCAGCCTGTGTTCTTAACCACAGAGCCATTTCTCCAGATCCAAGGCATTTTCTTAAGAACATCAGCAATTCTGGTAGGGTGTTTCCAACACTTTCAAAAACCTAGGGATGTTTACCGTCGCTTCGTTATATAGAGTTCATCAAGAAGATGCCGCTCTTCGTAGCTCATCCACCGTTCATCAGGCAGCTCTTCTTCTTTCTGTAGCAGCTGCTCATAGAGTCGAACTGGATTCCAGCCCGTCATGATATCATAAGTAATTACACACCCCAAAGAATGGGATACTATTGAGACTTTACCCCCTTTTTCTTCAAAGTCTGGATTCCGAGAACAGAAAAGGGAATATAATCGATTCAGCTCTTGCTGAAGGCCTTTAACTAGCTGTTTGAAATAAGAAAATACAATCATATTAGATTTTTCATTGAGGGCTATAAACTTTATTTCTAAATGCAAACGCATTAAGAAAACAAACATGATTGCTGAAATATAAACAGGTTATTAAATTACTCAGGTGCTTTAAAAAATACAGGAATGCAGGTCTGTATACATGCTACAAACTGTCTCATCCCCAGAGTTTCATCACCCTAGGCAGAGATTCTCATCAAGATCCATCCTTTTAGCCGGGCGATGGTGGCGCACGCCTTTAATCCCAGCACTCGGGAGGCAGAGGCAGGCGGATCTCTGTGAGTTCGAGACCAGCCTGGTCTACAGAGCTAGTTCCAGGACAGGCTCCAAAGCCACAGAGAAACCCTGTCTTGAAAAATCAAAAAAAAAAAAAAAAAAAAAAGATCCATCCTTTTGTAGGCGTTCAGTAAATTACACTAGCCAGCTGTCCCACAGATAGGAAAAATTTCCTTTTGGATTCTAATAAGATCTTCAAAGACCCCTGGAAATTTCTACTTCAAAGCAACTTACTGTCTAACAATTCTAAATTTTCAGTGAGTGGGCTCTAGTCGTAGTAACATTTTTATAGGAATGTAAGTTTATAAGATATCCTGAAGATAGACTATGTAGTAAGAGGCTGCTGCATGAAGTCACAGAGACCTCCATAGTTTACATCTCATCGTGCTTTGACTGAGAAAAATGAAGACGACTTCAGTGACTGAGCTCAACTAATAGGCCCACTGACGTGAAGCAGCTCAGTACTTCATCTTTGGGAAGCTGCCGAAATAAGCACCTTCCCCAAACCCACAAAGAAGACTACTTTATCTCTCAAACCGTCTCAAACCCTGAAGTTTAGCACAGTTCTCTCTCCTTACTGTTTCTTCTACTTGATTATAAATTTTCAGTTTTTATTCATTTTACCTCACTAGTTAACCATCCAGCGGTTTCTCTGACATGTTTGTTCTTACAGAGCTTTATTTTAAAATCATGTTCTATCAAGAGACAACCAAACTCCATCAGCTGCTACTGGGTATCCTACACCTGATGGCATAAACTAGCTCTCACTCTTGTACTTTGACTGGTGGGCTCAGTGATGTATGCATGAAGCCCTGGCATCTTCTGTTGACATCTTAGAGCTCACTAAAACAGAGGCTAATCTGAGCTATTGAAACTATGTGATCTGTCTGATGCAATACATTCTGGCCATGAACAGAGAGAGGAAAAGAGCCCCATGCTCCAGTGGCAATTGTCCTCCAATTCTCACATGGATCAGGATCTCCTGGGCAGACTGCTACAAGTGGACTGGTGGGCTCTGGTTCTGAGTTCCCAACTCAGAGGCACTGGAGACCCTGGGAATCTGCATTTGTAACACATTCCTGGAAAATGTTGGTGGTGCTAGCTTGAGAATGCTACATTAGGAACTACTAGTTAAAGGAAAAATGAATATAAAAGCCTTTTAAGACTTGGGCTGTAGGCAAAACTCCAGGACTAAAGAGTATGCCATGCAATGTCACTCTGTGTGCTGTTCATCAAGGGAGCTGTAATCTCTGGAGTGAGCTCTTACAGTATCAAAAATCCAAAAGATAAAAAAAAAAATTCCTTCCTTACAATCCAAGCAGCAGCTACAGAGAAAGGGCACAGGAGTGTTTTGCTTGGGATTGAATCCAGGATGTTGTGTATCTTGGGCAGTAAGACACTGACTCATCTCTACTACTGTTTACTCTTGAAGGTCTTGGTTCTAAGGTTTATACTAGGGAAACACAGAAGTACTTCAGCACACTGGCAAAAAAGCACCCAATTCTCAAGTATTTTAAAAACGCAATCCTCAGAAGGTGAGGCCTTGGCCTGAGGAGGAAGAGCTGACACTCAGCCTTGTCCCTCTAACCCTGGCTGGTGGTGGCTTAGCGTCCACTCTTGTTTCCATGTTGAAGGGAGGGTCCATTCTTTTGAGGCAGCTCTGCTACTGCCTCAAAGGTCTTCACCACAGGACACGACCATGCTCCTCCTCCTAGTCACTGATAATTTTACTGTCTTTGTGAGGGATTGCAGCTTATTCTGATTATCTTATTTTTTATGAATGATTTATCTGCATACATGCCTGTGCATCAAATGTGCCTGGAGGATGTCAGAAGAGGGGGTTAGGATTCCCTGGAACTGAAGTCACAATGGGTGTGAACCACCATGTGGGTGCTGGGAACCGAACCAGGGTCCAGTGAGGAGCAACAAGTGCTCTTAACTGCTGCACCACATCTAATTTACAGACTGTAAACAAGCGAGCCAGTGAGCAAGAAACACCGCTTACTATGCACTCCTTTTTTCTTCATAATGCTTTAAGAAGCACTACCCAGAATTCCCTGATGGTAGTACCTAGGAGAACTGCTAATTTAAAATATAAACACAGGCTTCATTTCAGACCAAGTGAATTACAACCTCTAGGGGATGGACCTAGAAAACTGTTTTTCCCCTTAACTTGAATATTTTGTTTCCTCAACTTTTTATTTGAAAATATAAAATGTTACAAAGTAAAATTAGTACAAAAAAATCAAATGTCTGTGGTGGAGCTGGCTTGGGGGTTGTTAGAGCACACTGCTCTTAGGGATCCCTGAGGTCAGTTCTTAGCACTCACGCAGGGTGCTCAGAGCCATTAATGCCCGCTTCAAGGGAGCCAACGCCCTTTCCTGGACCCCACAGGCACTTGCACTCAGAAGCACGTTCCCCTCCCTCAGATTCTCCTTTTGTTAGTGTTGACCACACTTGTGTTAGTTACTCTCTCTGCTTCTGTAAGTATGCAGTCACACACCTTCCCAACATCTCTGGCAATTACTTGAGGGATATAGTATACACACTGTCATCTTTTATCTCATTACATTTCCTGATGCTAGGAACATTTCTAGTGTGATTATTCGTGCCCCATGGCATTACCTGGAAATATTTTATCTAATCTACTACCACAACCCAACTCTGTCATCCATTCCTGCAGCTTCCTCATCTACTGCAGGACAACAGGAAGTGGGATAGAGTATTTATCAGTCTCTTCACCCCTGTAATCGGCAACAGTTCCTGTAATTACTGTCTTCTATGACACTGACAACAGAAAAGAATACAGCCCAGCCCACACCTTGGCTGCGTTTCTCGGGTATTTCCTCAATATTAGGATGCTGCATCCTCCACTGGGTACCATAGTCAAAGGCTTACACTGTCCACCTGTCCCTTGGAAAACCCAGGATAGATGCTGCCCGATTTCTCCTGTATATAATTACTGTTCCTCTTTTGTGGACCAGGGAGCAGTCTGCGGGGATGCACACAATAGCCTGCTCCTAAGCAACACTGCCCTCAATTCACATTCACTGATGAGCATGTCCAGCTTACACTCAGCACCGCCATGCCTACTGTAAAACGACTGTACAGCTCCAGTCAGCTTTACTGTTCTACTAAAAGCAAGAGACCTAGCCACTATCCAGTCAATTTTTCATCAATACAAATCAAAGTTTTAAAAATGATTTACAATCCTAAAGTGAACTGCATTGCCATTACTGTATCCCATGTTGAAGTACTAATTCCTGTGGTGAAGCACTCTGGTCCCAGACAGGCTCAGGTTCAGCCGACTGCAATGGTTCTCTAGCTCCTATCCTTGGGACCTGCCATTATTCTTTTGAACATTTCTGTAGTTTCTGTCACAAATTGTTTGGGCCTCTGAATCAGCTATATCCACAAGGAACTGTAAATTTTCTTTATGGGTAATAAGGCACTACAAACATCTGGGTGTTGTGGGCTCAGTGCGATAAGGGGAATCCTTGGTTTCTGGCTATTTCAGTAAACACTGCTGGGAAATGGATGCATGCAAACACAGACATCTGCGTATACATATATACATACATATATAAAATACCTATAAGCATATTTTATAAATCATGAGCTCAGAATACCTTCACTCCTAGTCTCTATACACTTTATAATTACGCTATTTTTATTATTCTACCTTTTTTTTTGAGATAGGGCTTCACTGTGTGGCTCACAGGGGTCTTGAACTCATGGCATCTTTCTGTCTTAGGCTCCTGAGTGTTGGGCTTGCAGGGTGAACCACCACGTACCTCTCTCCTTGTTTTGAGACAAGGTCTCTCTTTGTAGCTCTGCCTCCTCTGTGTTTTTAAGGAGCACCGAGCGGTTGCTCTCTGGGAAACGCTGGGAAGACTTGGCCTAAGCTGACCACATTCGCTATTAAAAGGCCGATGTTACTATACAGAACACCGAACATGCCGAAACAGTCCTGGTACTTACCTCGTCCCTATAAAGCGGGCTAGTATAGTACATTATGTCCATGGCACTACTGTTCAGCATGTCCCTCAGGCCTCGCACTTTGTCGGGAGTAATGGAATCAACAGTGTCTACAAACAAAACAAAACCGAAATCAAACTTACAGAAGGTTCCAGGGAAAAATCACATTTCTGAAAGTAACTTAATATTTAAGTAATAAACATTAATGGGGATCTTTCTTCCTTGCAAAATATCCAAGATAAAACAAAACAAAAAGTAAAAGACAACAACAACAGAAAAGGAATGTTAGAGGATGAAGGTTATTAACAAATTTTTGGCCCTATTTACCCTGGCCCAAATTATGCCCATCTGGCACACTCGGGCATGGCTAACAACAAACCAGGAATAAATAAGACTTTTCCCACGCTTCATATTTATCTGTCCTGCTGGAACTACTGGAGACCAGAGAAGCAATGACAATGCTAAACCACAGGAGGGCAGAGCCTTAGGACTTCATCCAAGGACAAGCCACTGCACTGGCTCACATTATTTAATTCGTACTTAGTCTGTACAGTGTAGTAAGGACTGAAAGGCACCATGATAAAGACTAGGATTCCCTCTCTACTCTCAACTAGTCTCCCAAATATTTCCTAAAGCATTGGCTTTCATGTTAAGCCTTTGGTTTACTGATATATAAAGCAGATGTCATTTTAACCAACTCCCCCGCAGGATTACCAGGTTCCAAGCACATTCAGAGTGCAATCCTTTCATGACAGCTTTGTCGTGGCTTAGGTTCCAAATCAGCACAGACGGGTGAGGCACACACATGCTGGGCTGCACCGGTTTATCGGCCCGAATAAAGTGTTTAAATCACAGAAGTTAAATGGCTCCAGCAACTGAGGAAGACATGACTCTCTGTCTTGGTTTTTGGTTACTCTGGGCCCTCTGTCCTACAACCATTTTACAGTCAGTTCACTAAGTTCTGTGAATATCTACAGATCGGTTTGGGAGTTAGCATCTCTAGAATATTCATTCACTCATTTAATCTGAATCAGCTTTGCATTTAAGTTTTCCTCTATTTTAATAGTTCTTATACTTTAAAACCTAAATATACTAGTTATACATTTTTTTTTATAAAGTTGTATATTTGAGCTATTTCTTGGAATCTTGTATTTTTTATGTTGCTGTTGCTGGTCTATAGAAAAGCAATTATTTTGCACATAAATCCTCTACATCATGACCTTGAGAAGATGATCAGTTCTATTTTACTGTGTAGTTTTATGCAATCTGTGCAGACAGCAGGGGACCTGTAAATCAGAACTGGTGCTCTACATTTCTTATGCCTAGCATTCCCTTTTCATGTTATTGTACTACAAAGACAGTATGTCCATGGACACCTTAGTTTCTTTTTACTCTTTCACTACCAATGACTACACTGATACTTGCTATACCATGCTTTTACTCTGAAATTTATAGAGTAAAGCTGATGGTGAATATTAATACTTGCACAGTTTTATGTAACAAAGGCTGTGATGAGGACACAGAGCTGTTCTGACTTAAACAGTTCTCTCCCCTCCCTTAAATTCTGACAGTCACTGGTTTGTTCTTTGTGACTGTAGTTTTGCTTTTTCTACTTAAATGAACAGAAGCATTAAACATGAGATCTTTCTGGTTGGCTTCTTTCAGTTATCTTAATACCTTCAAAACTATCAAAACCTCTGTCTGTTTATTTGGGACTGAATCATCAGTAGGTGATTCCCAGAATCCTAGGGCTCAGGAGGCTAAGGCAGGACTGTGAGTTCAAGGCCATCTGGACTACAAAGGTGAGATTGTTTCAAAAACAAACAAGTATCATGACAATGTGAACTTAGCCAGAACTACAGGCTCAGGGGTTTAGGAAATGTTAATTCATCCTGTTGTCTACATTCCTGACATTTACCTGGGCGAGCCAGAAAAACCCATAGTGTTACTATATGTGTAGATGGAAATTCCTGTTCCTCCCAGTCCTACAGCCACTCAATCCCAATTAAACACACAGAGGCTTATATTAATCATAAACTGTTTGGCCTACTGCTCAGGCTTATTATTAACTAGCTCTTATGACTTAAGTTCACCCATAATTCTTGTCTATGTTTAGCCACGTGGCTTGGTACCTTTTCTCAGTAAGGCATTCACGTCTTGCTTCTTCTGCATCTGGCAGGTGAATGACTCTGCCTTTTCTCTTCCCAGAATTCTCCTAGTCTGATCATCCCCACCTATACGTTCTGCCTGCTACTGGCCAACCAGCGTTTTATTAAACTAATAGGAGTGAAAAATCTCTATAATGTACAAGAGCATTCTCTCATAGCAAATATGGAACCATACATATGCACCATAACTGCTGAGACATCTTCCTTGGTCACTAGCATTTAGCTACTTTGTGGTTTGAAAGAAAATGTCCCCCAAAGGGAGGTGTGGTCTTGCTGGAGAAGAGTGTCACTGTTCGGGTGGGCTTTGAGGTCTCCTATATGCTCAAGGTACCACCCAGTCTTGGGTTTCACCTCCTGTTGCCTGCATGTCAAGCTGTAGGACACTCTGCCACTTTCCAGAAGACATATGTAACAAAGGCACAACACCGACAGCAGCAACATTATAACAGCGAGTGAGGAAGGGAAGGGTCATCTCTCTGGACCTCACATTTATCACGCCTCACCACGATGATAATGAATTAAACCTCTGAAACTGTAAGATACACCAAATAAATGTTTTTCCTTTATAAGAGTTGCTGTGGTCATGGTGTCTCTTCACAGCAATAGAAACCCTAAGTATGACGTATTTATTTTGTAAAAGCACATTACAATTCCTGATGCCACTTTGGAGTGCAGTGCTCTAGTTGACGTTGCTAACCAGGAGACAATAACACAGCCATGGAAGACTCTGTGGCTGCACCCGGGGCAGTGTGCCACAGTGACGAAAGTGGGTGTTACTGTTACACAGACCTAGACCTTCTTCTTCTACCTCCAGATCACAAAGGACACACACAAACATGCTATCTGTGAAGTCCACATGGCAGTCCAGACACAAGTCAGTTTTGTCAATTTTTAAAAAATCAGTTTTTTTCCCTCAAGTATGTTCTTGAATAATCAGGAACAAAAAGTGAATATACTCAGACAATTTTAAAATAGATTTCATGTGTGTGCTCCTGGTCTGGAACTTGCTGTATCAGCCAGAGCTCCACCTGCTTTATCCCCCACTCCCCACCCCTAAGGGCTGGGATTAAAGACATATGCTGCTGAACATGACCAAGATTTTATTCTTAATAAACATATTTCTAAAACCATGTATTAACTCTAGTAAAGGTTTATCATTGGCTAAAATCATTCCATTTCCAAACAGAATATACCTCCATCAAGAGTAAGCTTTGACCGCCACTCAACAGGCAGGAACTCAACATGTGTTGCATGGTTGGAAAAATGTTTTTCTTCTATTTTTCTTGCAGCCTCTCTCATCCTAAAAAGTAAATAAATGTAAGAAAAATTTTTGAGAATACCTTCATGAATGTCTTTACATGGTGTAAATATCTCTCATTGTAATACCTCCACTTCCTGGCAGCTCTGTCCAGCTGCATCCCACTGACGGCGACACTACGCTGGTTATACTCAGGTATTTTCCTATGTGTCACTCAGGACTTCAGACGCTCCCACTTACATTACATTCTAAATGACACAGTTCTTCAGGGATGCAAGAACATAATGAATACATCCATGCTTTTGTTCATCTCCACACATCATGCGTCCAGTCATGAACTATCTCATTTCATCTCCTTTTAAAAAGTTTTATTTTTAATTAATATATAATCGCATCATTTCCTTCCCCTTCTTCTCCCTCCAGTTCCTCTCATATCCCTGTACTCACCTCTCCTACTCCCTCTCAATTCATGGCCTCTTTTTTGCCAATTATTGTTACACACATACATACAGATGAATAAATATATAAATACAACCTGCTGAGTCCGTTAGTGTTGCTTACATGTATGTAATTTTAGGTATGACCACATGGTACTGGATAACCAATTGGGGGTTCATCCTGAGGGTTACTAATTTTTTCTCTCTCTGAGTAGTGCCTGTAGCTCTTCATCTAGCGATGGCCCCCATAGGTTCTCCTCATCCATGCCGGCATGGCTAGTGGTGGTCCCACTGTGGAGGTCCTGTTCAGGTCGTCACACTTTTGAGGCTTCACGTGCACAGCTGCCCTGTCATAGCTAGAAGACACCGTCTTGCAGAAGACTTCCTGGTCCTCCAGCTCTTGCAATCTTTCTGCCCCCTTTACCTCTTCTTTCTAATGCAATTTTCAATCTTTTACTTTGAAAATTAAGGTATTAATGCACTTACAGCTTTCCTTTAGCCAGTTACATGAATTCTGCCACCCCAATAGGATTCTGAGGAGCACAACCTAATGAACACACTCAGAGTTCACTGTGAACGCTCCCCTCCTGCTGTCCCTCCCCAGGCGGGCCTTCCTTTCACGGTCTAAAGCAAATCCCAGACACCACACCATTTTATTTATCACACAAACCCTCAGCCCAGGCTTCCACATGCTTGAGTTACACCTTGCACACATGAAGTAAATGCTCTACCACTGAGCTACATCCCCAGCCATCTTATCTCCGAACAGCAGATTTTCTAAAATAACGTCTATTCAATAATAAAGTATTACAATCAAGTAATTTTTAAATTTTAGCAAATATGTAGTTCATTGGCCTCATTTTCCCACTGACTATAAAACTAATTCATAGTAACATTAAAACATTTTCTATTTATGCTCCCAATACTGTATGCTCCATTATGCTCCATTCACTGCAGACATTAGGTCCCTCTTTCTTGTACAGTCTCCTACAGTCTGTTCACGAACTGCGTCCATGTGGTGTCACCCACATGGCCTTTCTAGTGCACAGCTCCTGTAAGGTGTCAGCGAGTCCGGGAAGATTCCACAGGATGCCACCTTTTTGTACTAAGTTTTGCCTTACTTGTACCTGAAGAAATTAAACGTCTGTTTACTAATGATCTCACAGAGGATACGCCACACAAACCATTCTCATGGTCCTTGATATCTAAGAAAGGATGCATCAGGACATAATTATCATGCCAAGTCATATGACTCATCATAAAACAAAGTCAGAGCTAGAGCAATGAGACGCCTACAGGAGAAACAAAGGGACTGGAGAATGAAGGCTGCCTGCCGGTCTCCAGCAACAATACAACCCGGGTTGCACGTTCACTTTCCCCTCTGTGGGCATGATGACCTTACAGTGTAGCAAGCTCAACAACGGCACGTGCAGGTCATGGAGGATCGAATTCCTAGAGCTAAACGTTTACTTCACGGATGGCGAATTTTACTGGCAGACTGTGCTTTCCACAGTAACGGACTTGTTCTTACTGCATCAGCATCCTGGGCCTCATGAGCTCTGCTGGACCTTGAACACAGCACTCAACTGTTGAAACACACGGCTCGCCATACACATATCCTAAGAAGTTCCTAAAGAGGTTCTAGAATAGAGCTGAGTATCTAACAATAAGAAGATAAATAACCTGTCTTGTATGTTAAGTATCCACTGACTTCTGTGTACAATCCAGAGTTGTTTCCTCTGGGAGCTATTATTGGGCAGATTATATTGAAAACTGTCAGTTTAAACAATTCTTAATCTTCTCAAAGTTGGACAACTTTGAAGATTCTCAATTTCTGAGGCTCAGAGAGCAAGGAACAAACTTAAAAACTAGCTCGTTTCCTGCTGTCAACTCTTAAATTAATGATGTCAGTTAAGGAGGGAAAGTCACGTCTCATCAGGATACAGTCACTGTTTTGGTTTCATCTAGAAACATCACTGATTATTAGAAGAGTCGGCACCTCTGTAGACCTGCTTATGCCTTGGGCAGAAGCTGGGACTGTCTGCAAAGAACTCACATGGCTGTGTTTTTTATAATTCTTCCTTGGTCCATCTTCTGTCCAATGCCATGCACGACAAACACGATATGAGAAGTCTGTGAGGGCTTGTCTTCTAGCGTGGCTTCTTCTACGTAACCTCTATGAAGTCTGGTCCCACTACTGGAGGCTGTAGCAAAATTATGGCCTTAAGTTTAGGACTTGGGAAATTGTATTTGCAAAATACGTTTAAAAAAAGAAAGTAGTTAGTAATGGTAAGAATGTAAGAAAATATTTCATTGGGTGGAAAGAGAAAATAAAGTTTGTAAGATAATATACATTGACTGATGACATAAAAAGAAGTGAATACAATACAAAAGCCAGAAATCATTAGGAAAACAAAAGGATAAACAACGTAGAAAAATAAATAACATTTACATTAAAAATGCACACCAGGTATGGTGGCACACACCTTTAATTCTAGCACTCAGGAGGTAGAGGCAGGAGGATCTCTGTGAGTATAAGGCCAGCCTGGTCTACAGAGTGAGTTCAAAGATAGCCAAGGATAAACCCTGAGAAAAAATAGTCAGAGAGCTTACTAGTCAAAAAGTACACGTATTCAATTAGATATAAAAAGGTACCCCACAAAATACAACTAACTATAAACAAAAATATTCAGATATGTTTACAGCAAATAAAAGAATGACATAATAACATCTTAGCCTTAAAAATGGATTTTCAAACTTATTGAGAATGCTCTATCTTCTCTTAACACTCTTTTCAGAAAAAATATTTGTGTGGGTGGGTGGGTGCGTGCAGGTGCACGTACGCCTATGATAGACAGGAAAAGGGGGCAGTATGTGGGAGGCATGTGCAAGGTTAAGGGGACAGCCTCAGGTGTTCAGTGCTCTCTTTCCACACAGCAGCCTCTTGCTTTCAGCTTCCCAGGATTCAGCCTGGGCCCTGACTCCCTGGAGCAGTGCTGGAATTTTATATGCACACAAGTGTCTAGGATTGCAGCTGCACACTAAGCATCTAGGATTGCAGCTGCACACTAAGTGTCTAGGATTGCAGCTGCACACTAAGTGTCTAGGATTGCAGCTGCACACTAAGTGTCTAGGATTGCAGCTGCACACTAAGCATCTAGGACTGCAGCTGCACACTAAGCGTCTAGGATTGCAGCTGCACACAAGTGTCTAGGACTGCAGCTGCACACAAGTGTCTAGGACTGCAGCTGCACACAAGTGTCTAGGACTGCAGCTGCACACAAGCGTCTAGGATTGCAGCTGCACACTAAGTGTCTAGGATTGCAGCTGCACACTAAGTGTCTAGGATTGCAGCTGCACACTAAGTGTCTAGGACTGCAGCTGCACACAAGTGTCTAGGACTGCAGCTGCACACAAGCGTCTAGGACTGCAGCTGCACACAAGCGTCTAGGATTGCAGCTGCACACTAAGTGTCTAGGATTGCAGCTGCACACTAAGTGTCTAGGATTGCAGCTGCACACTAAGTGTCTAGGACTGCAGCTGCACACAAGTGTCTAGGATTGCAGCTGCACACTAAGTGTCTAGGACTGCAGCTGCACACAAGTGTCTAGGATTGCAGCTGCACACTAAGTGTCTAGGATTGAGCTGCACACTAAGTGTCTAGGGCTGCAGCTGCACACAAGCGTCTAGGATTGCAGCTGCACACTAAGTGTCTAGGATTGCAGCTGCACACTAAGTGTCTAGGATTGCAGCTGCACACTAAGTGTCTAGGATTGCAGCTGCACACTAAGTGTCTAGGATTGCAGCTGCACACAAGCGTCTAGGATTGCAGCTGCACACTAAGTGTCTAGGACTGCAGCTGCACACTAAGTGTCTAGGACTGCAGCTGCACACTAAGTGTCTAGGATTGCAGCTGCACACAAGCGTCTAGGATTGCAGCTGCACACAAGTGTCTAGGACTGCAGCTGCACACTAAGTGTCTAGGATTGCAGCTGCACACTAAGTGTCTAGGATTGCAGCTGCACACTAAGTGTCTAGGATTGCAGCTGCACACTAAGTGTCTAGGACTGCAGCTGCACACAAGCGTCTAGGATTGCAGCTGCACACTAAGTGTCTAGGATTGCAGCTGCACACAAGTGTCTAGGATTGCAGCTGCACACTAAGTGTCTAGGATTGCAGCTGCACACTAAGTGTCTAGGATTGCAGCTGCACACTAAGTGTCTGGGATTGCAGCTGCACACAAGCGTCTAGGATTGCAGCTGCACACTAAGTGTCTAGGACTGCAGCTGCACACAAGTGTCTAGGATTGCAGCTGCACACTAAGTGTCTAGGATTGCAGCTGCACACTAAGCGTCTAGGATTGCAGCTGCACACTAAGTGTCTAGGATTGCAGCTGCACACTAAGTGTCTAGGATTGCAGCTGCACACTAAGTGTCTAGGATTGCAGTTGCACACAAGTGTCTAGGACTGCAGCTGCACACAAGTGTCTAGGATTGCAGCTGCACACTAAGTGTCTAGGATTGCAGCTGCACACTAAGTGTCTAGGATTGCAGCTGCACACTAAGTGTCTAGGATTGCAGCTGCACACTAAGTGTCTAGGATTGCAGCTGCACACTAAGTGTCTAGGATTGCAGCTGCACACTAAGCGTCTAGGATTGCAGCTGCACACTAAGCGTCTAGGATTGCAGCTGCACACTAAGTGTCTAGGATTGCAGCTGCACACTAAGTGTCTAGGATTGCAGCTGCACACTAAGCGTCTAGGATTGCAGCTGCACACAAGTGTCTAGGACTGCAGCTGCACACTAAGTGTCTAGGACTGCAGCTGCACACTAAGTGTCTAGGACTGCAGCTGCACACAAGTGTCTGGGATTGCAGCTGCACACTAAGTGTCTAGGATTGCAGCTGCACACTAAGTGTCTAGGATTGCAGCTGCACACAAGTGTCTAGGATTGCAGCTGCACACAAGTGTCTGGGATTGCAGCTGCACACTAAGTGTCTAGGACTGCAGCTGCACACAAGTGTCTAGGACTGCAGCTGCACACAAGTGTCTAGGACTGCAGCTGCACACAAGTGTCTAGGATTGCAGCTGCACACAAGTGTCTAGGATTGCAGCTGCACACTAAGTCTCTAGGATGGCAGCTGCACACAAGTGTCTAGGATTGCAGTTGCACACAAGTGTCTAGGATTGCAGCTGCACACTAAGTGTCTAGGACTGCAGCTGCACACAAGTGTCTAGGATTGCAGCTGCACACTAAGTGTCTAGGATTGCAGCTGCACACAAGTGACTAGGATTGCAGCTGCACACAAGTGTCTAGGATTGCAGCTGCACACAAGTGTCTGGGATTGCAGCTGCACACTAAGTGTCTAGGATTGCAGCTGCACACAAGTGTCTAGGATTGCAGCTGCACACAAGTGTCTAGGACTGCAGCTGCGCACTAAGTGTCTAGGACTGCAGCTGTGCACTATGCATTGAGCTTTTATGGCTTCTGAGAATTTGAACTCAGGTCATCACATTTAGGTGGCAAGTGCCTTTTCTCTACATAGCCATGTAGCTAACCCTTCTATTTTATTTTAGTAGAACTACTTTAGTCCGGCAGTGGTGGCACACATCTTTATTCCCAGAACTTGGGAGGTAGAGGCCAACCTGGTCTACAGGAGTTCCAGGACAGCCAGGGCTGGTTACACATACAGAAATTCCGTCTTGAAAAAATACAAAACAAACAAACAAAACAACTAAAAAACCTCAAACCAAAACAAAAATTAAAAACTACTTTAAACTGTAAAAGGCAAGAAACAATCCCTTTAGCAAGTCTACACAAAGAGTTGTATTGTTTTTCTCACAACCACCATTCCCTCCTCCACTGAAACTGAATCCATGACAACATGGCTTCTGCCCAACAATTCCAGTCACAAGCCCCACTGGTTCCAGCCTCCTCTTCCTTTATGCTATGTACCGACTGTCATGCTCAAGTTTCACTCTCTCAAGGCAGACGGTTTTCACATCCTTATTAGGATTCTAATTTATAATTATGAGCTGAGGCGTGAATACATACACCTTAATAAAAGTTTCATTTAACAGGGTTCTTGTCACTGAATTTAATTTCTACTTAAAACATATAAAAACAGAATATGAATTATCTACTTTTGACTCCCAAAATTTTGATACGCCACAGTACCATGTAACAATTACCTTTAGAAAATCCCAGTTTTTGGGTAACGGTTCTTGCAATTTTGGATGTTGTTGCGTCGCTGTAGAGATACACTTCATCCATGCTGTGCCAATCCACATGATTCCGACTCAGTTTGAAACTATGAACAGCTGCCGCACAAAAGAAGAATTTCAAGTTCTCCAAGACAGTTTTTTTTGTGTGTGAATACTCTAATACTCAGTTTCTGAACCAATAGTAGCTAACTCAGACACCATATACTTTTAGTTCAGAAGAAAAAAGTTCATTAAAAACATTTATGTCCCATGAGTAATGTATAGAATTTATAAATGCTCAACAATGCTATGAGGAACAGCAGAGGACTGGTGTCCCTTTATACTATTAACCTCTTGTACGAAGGTGATATGGTTCTTGATCATCAAGCTGTATCCCCAGGAGCATGGCTCCTCTTTCTGGGGGTATACGCCTATTTAAACGTTTTCAATAGCTCAGGCACAGAAACTTAAGTTCCATCCCTTCCGTTAATTTTACTAAAAACATCAAGATATTTACTCAATGAAAACAAACAAACAAAAAAAAGAGGTTGATTTGCTCAAAAGCTAGTGATTGGCAGGGTGCCCCTGTCCTACCTAAAGATGAGCTGTATATGACCCCAAATTCAGTTCTAGCCAGGTGGTGGTGGTGCACGCCTTTAATCCCAGCACTTGGGAGGCAGAGGCAGGCAGATCCTGGCCAAGACTGTAAGACATGCTGAAGTAGCATGTTCCCCATGGGAAGACATGGCATACTATAAGAAAATCCACTTCTTACATTACAAATAACTTAAAATTTTATGAAAACCAATTCTACTTTACTAGCTCTCAGAATATGTCATTGACCTGTGTGTTGTGTGAGTGTGTCTCTCACAGGACTAAAAGATTCAATTAACACAACTCACACCAACAACTTTAGTGCAGGTGCAGACTTTTAAATAAAAAAGCTTTTCATAAATTAAAATGGTTTAATAACTTTTGCAAGGGCTTACTAACCATTTACAAAACAAATTATTCTTAATATAGTTTTGAGCTACATATGTTAAAAAGATTGAAACTTTATGATCAAATATTTAGAGAGAAGTATAAATCTAGCCAAACTGTCCCTCTGCAAATTGTTTATATGTTTTCTTAAAGTAGAACATCTTAATATTCAAACATCAATATTTTAATATTCAAAACTTAATATTAAAAAAATGGAATGCAGTTTTCATATAGATGTATAATAATGTAAAACTATGGCAAATAGCGCAACAGACACATTTAAAAACAAAAACTAGTACTTCTAAGCTTTAAGCCAACTGAGCTAGAGCTGGGCGTAAGCTACAGAGAGCAGAACTGCGGTTACTGTACCTTGCGAACGCTTTCGCTTAAGACCTGTGGCGTCTGCGCTCTCCTTATATCCTCTCCATTTGAACAGAGAAGGGAGGGAGAAGGGAGGGAGGTGGTAGACAACTAAGAAAGCAAAAACACTGAGCTTCAAAGTACATTTAAGTGAGTTTTTCTATTGCCTTTTCCTTTTAGTCTTAACTTTTAAAAACTGTAGTTGACAAATATTTTTTATGAATGTTTTTAAAAATATAATTTCTAGCTAAAAATTGGTAAAACAAAAATTAGCTTAATGTCTGTCAAATATATGCTCTACTTTTATTGAAAGGAACAAAGGCAAATATTTATCAGTGACAGACAATCACATGATCATCGTTTAATTCTTTTGCATAGCTACAAGAAATGCATGGCATTTTCGAATGCTAAGAGATTTATAAGCTCTCTATTTCTGATACTAAGGTTATGGACTTCACCAGCTTTGTGATGACATAGTCAAGAGGTGATACACAGTTTGAGGATACAACCATATTTTAAAGAGCTCATTTAGCTCGCCTGAGGTACCACAGCATACACTCCACTGAATGCTCTCCAGACTTAGGCATGATGGCTTCAAGATCGTTTCAGAGCAAGGCCTCCTTTCACAATTGAGAAAGTTGTTACAAAGACAGTGAAAATTTTTTTTGAAGAAAACCATACTGGAGGCTCCGCTTTCAACTATCCCTTTTGGAAAGATTAATAAAATAAAAATAATCTCATTAGAAAAACATATGCTGTGACAGGCATCAAGCAGACAACACAGAAAAGTCAGGCACAGACTTGGTATCTGACAAATCAGAAGATGACCTTAAAGCCAGCATGCTCCTTGTTGAATTTGCTAGCTATATATTGCAGATAACACTCCTTATAGTTAAGTAATTGTTTAGTATACTTGAAACTGAATCTTAAAAATCAGTTTACTACTTCAGTTAATTACAAAATTTTTATGGTTTAGCTAAAATTTATATTTTAATACATTCAATTTTCAACTTACTGCCTTCTGCATGAATTTGACATTCAAAGGTTAAATACTGCTCAAATTAAAAAAAAATCTTTAATTTCTCTCATATATACAATTGAAGTATATGCAAATATTTATGCGGTAAGGGTTTCTGGGAAACTTTTACAAGGCATTAACAACTACACCTACACATTAAATTACTACATCTACATGCAAGTAGATGGTTTTAAGATTATAAGCTAGCTGGGGGCTGGAGAGATGGCTCGGTGGTTAAGGGCACTGACTGCTCTTCCAGAGGACCTGGGTTCAATTCCTGGCACCCACATGGCAGCTCACAACTGTCTGTAACTCCAAGATCTGACACCCTCACACAGGCATACACGAGGCAAAACACCAATGGACATAAAATACAAATAAATAATTTTTAAAAACCTAGGGCTGAAAGCTGGGTGACAGCAGACCTATAAATGCCTCTGACATAGAAGAAACAGACATGGAAGCTGGCTTCTTCCTGTCTGCTGTTCTCTCGTGTGCCTTCTGCTCAGTCACTCAGGAGCAGAGAGGTACAACTAGGCCAGCAAAGATGTTAAACCACATAAAAAGCTGCTAGCACTGGTAAGGGGTCAGACCAACAGAAACTTCTAAGAAACAACGACTAGATTTTTTAAGTCCAGTGGTGAAATGAACCTGCACCAAATCCCACATTTGGGACACACTGGGACACTATGAAATCAAGTGAGCACTTTCAGAAAGCTGGTCAGACTCAATGATGAATTCTCAGAGCTATGAAGATAAACACATTACAAAGTTCTTCACTCCCAACAGAAAACTGCGCTTATGGAAACATTTCATGTAATTAAATGGCTGCGGCTCTTGACCATGACACTGTATTTTCACTTCAAAACCATTGACCAGGGAGCTTAACTCTTTTAACCGCTGACACAGAATTACAGGCATGACTTCTTGTTAGCATTCAGTTAGTGTCTCCTGTGCACTATTACAAAAGTGTGCACACACTCACAGTGCAGCTGACGGTGCGGCTGTAGAAGCTGATAGCATTAGTAAGACGTCCACATATCAGTCTTGTTCAGTAATGAAAAAAGACTAAAGTTTTAAAATATTTAGAATCATTTCCTTACTAATTAATCTCTCAAAGAACCTTTCTTCATCATGTAACTCTGAATTCAAAAAGTGGACAGGATAATAATTCCTACAAGAGAGACACAACAACTCTTTCCTCTATGAAAACTAACTGTCTGGAAAGTTAGTATTTACTCTTTCCTAGATAGCACTTGCCCAGGCTGCCTCAAATGATCCTTTGCTGAGTTTCCTTTCCAAGCAATCAGGGTCCCAGATGCCTAGTACTGATCTGGAAAATTCTTTCTCTCAGGGAAAGCAGGTGGCCCTGTGCATCTCAAACTTGATAACTACAAGTAAACTCTAGCATTCTTTCTTGGACCTCAGGTAAATTAAACAAATTAATAAAAAAAAAGTTAAATCAAAAAATCATAACCCCAAACTAGAAGATGGGAATCCTCAGTCACCAAAGGCAGAGGGAGAAAGCTGGTTAACGGGCCAGAACGCTCCCATTCACCCCCCTCTCTTTTGAGAGAGGGTCTCACTATATAGCCCTGGATGTCCTGGCACATGCTATGTAGATCAGGCTATTCTCAAACTCATGGTCCCCCATCTAGAATACCAGATTTTACTGTGCTGTTGGGTCTCCACAGTCTCCCCTGCCTGTGACGGTCTGAACAAAGCAGGGCCATCTTATTTGTTGTGTGGGAAAACAGCCCTTAGTTTCAGTTTGTCTTATGCCTTTTTACTGCAAAATTTGAGGTTGTGCATTTTGTGGCCAGAGTGATGCACAATATTAATGCATTTAGGTTAACTTCTAAAAACGACTGCATATGCTTGGATAAACTATAAGGGAACACAACAACTATTCAGCACTAAATGTGTTTACACAATCTCTCTCTCTCCCTCCCTCCCTCCTTGTTTTTTCTTTCTGAGACAGAGTAGCCTGTCTCAGTAGCTTAGTGCAGCCCTAGAACTCTCCCTGCAGACCAGGCTGGCCTCAAACTCACAGAGATCCACCTGCCTGTGCCTCCTAAATGCTGGGATTAAAGGCGTGCGCCACCACCCCCTGGCAAGAATTACTAATTTGAAGGCACAACTGTATTATATTAGTCATCTTAAGTAAATGGATAGGCTCAAATGTATCACTGTATTAGATAAAATTTTCCTAGCCTTGGGATTGGACAGAGGGTCCAGTGGTTAAGAGCACTTACTGCTCTTGCAGAGGACCTGGGTTTGGTTCCCAGCACCCAAATGGCAACCTTTTCTGTCCCTGCTGGGTTCCTGCACACAAGTGGTACACACATCCAGATAATTTTACTCCCCTAGTTATTAGATGAAGTAGAAGAGCTTTTTCATTTTAGTTCTTAAAGAATTCAGTTTCAAGGATCTAAGTTACAAAGTGGGTTATCTTTATTTGGATAGTTACATCAGACTTCCATCAATCTAGTTCAATGTTCATTTTGAAATTAGTATGAGGAATCTAAAGAAGGTAAAAACTTAACCACACATAGTTCATTTGTGGCAAGAGCTACACTGAACAGACATGGTCAGAACAGTGAGGAGCAGTCTATTACTTAGTTTAGAGCTCCTGAGGGTAAGAACTTGGTTTCCTCGGAAGTCCCTAGAATACGAACGAATTCCAGCTTCTAGAATTTTTAAACATTTGTATTTATTAGATGAGACTTGACAGCCTGTTAATAACTCCATGAACTTTATTCCACTGGGCTGCCTTGCACTCAGTCTGGTAACTATTCTGCGGGCTCTCTCTTCTCTAAGATATCCTGGAAACTCCCACAAAAGTGCCCAGCAGAACTGGGAAGCATTAACAACAATCTTGACAAGGGAAGAGTCAAAGCTTTATAATCACACATGAAAATATTTAGGTGAAAAAGGTATTTTTTCATCCCCAAAAGAGAGAAACAGAAAATTTCAGAAGTTTAGAAAGATGAAATAATCTGAAGGCATACATATTTTTTGTTAAATGTTTTAAGTTTGAGGTATTTTTCCGTAAATGATGGCTTTCTGGAGGGTAAATGATGTTTTTATAATACCAGCTGTAAAATATACTATCAAATTTCCCATGATGTTCAAAGTCAAGTGTCATTTTAACCTCGAGTATATATTTATCATAATACCAAATAATAGATGAAAGGACTGAAAATTATTGAACAATATGATAAATCTTTATATACCACAAGACAGCCAGCATCCTCAATACAAAGTTGAGTGGTGATGGATGCCTGTACTCTTAGCACACGGGGGTGGAGGTTAAGAGATTATTCTGTTATGCACTGGGACTATATGACACCATCTCAAAAAAAAAATCAGTAACAAAAATAAAAGCTTTACAGAGCAGGGCAGTGGTGGCACACACCTTTAACCCCACAGCACTCAGGAGGCAGAGGCAGGTGGTTCTCTCTTAGTTTGAGGCCTGCCTGGTCTACAGAGCTAGTTCGAGGAGAGCCAAGGCTATGTACCAAAGAAACCCTGTATCAAAAAACAAAAACATAACTTGTAGCCAGGTGGTGGTGGCGCATGGCTTTAATCCCAGCACTTGGTGGGGAGGCAGAGGCTGGTGGATCTCTGAGTTCAAGGACAGCCTAGTCTACAAAGTGAGTTCCAGGACAGTCAGGGCTACACAGAGGCACCCTGTCTCAAAAAACAAGACAAAACAAAAAAATTAATACATACATACATAAAAATTTCTTCTAATGAACTTCAAGAAATAATTTCAAAAATTTTTAAAAAATGCAACACCCCCCCCCCTTTTGATGTAGCCCCGATTGTCCTAGAACTTGCTATCAGGCTGGCTTTGAACTCATGAGGGTTGGGATTAAAGGTGTGAACTAACATGTTATTTCTAATTAGAACTTCATGTGGATGCTTAAATACATTCAACAATATTGTTACACTAGTACCCACCGAAAAACCTACTCATACAAATACACTTTCTTCCCCCCAGACAGGGTTTCTCTGTGTAGACCCAGCTGTCCTGGAACTCCTCCCAAGTGCTAGGATTAAAGGCATGCACTACCACTGCCCAGAATAAACTGTGTTCTTAGGTATATTAAGTTTGGGCACTTTGCAGAAGACCGAAGTATTTGTTACATTTAATATTTAGGAAGAGAGCAGAATAGAGAATTCACGTGAAAGTTAATTTCACTGTGAATACGATTCTAAACAGGTGAGATGTGGATGACAGCTGCTGACTAACTCTGGGCAGAAGGAGACAACTCCCTTCTAATCTGCATGTCCCCCCCATTCTTCCCAGCCCTGGAGCTTTTAAGCACTAACCTAACAGTAAGGAAAGGGGGAGACAAAAACTGTTTGCTACGCGAATTGCTATTTCTGAGGTAGAAGACCTAAAGAGGAAAACAGTTCCCAATAGCAATGCAACTGTTATGACAACGGTTCTGCCATTCATCCACTGTGAAGTGGGCTTGTGATGACTCTGGCAGTAGTGCTGAGAGATTTCATTCCTTAACTCCAATCTCAGGTAAATTTTCAATTCTTGCTGCACTATTTCTAGTTATTGAAGTATTACCTGCAGGCATCGGCAGCCGCAGCTCTTAGAGAGACCTGCTTTGTCTACACTGATGGGTGAAATCTTCAGCCTAACTCTGACAGCAAAACAAGGATATACTTGAATCTACAGATTAATAAAATGACTCAAGAGTATGGTACCTGCAAATTGCAAAGTATCATATAAATGATGGATTTCATTGGTAATTTATGTGGAAATCATGTTTGTTTAGTTAGCCAGACTTAACTAAGTAGACACAAGAGCTAAGGCAGCGTTAGCTTCTTTCCTTGTGACCGATGTGTGTATCTCTGTGTGTTCAGTGAGATGACAGACAATAAAGAACAGAAACAGAGAGGGAAACAATGGACCAAAAGAGAAGAAACTGGGATACAAGGTCTGAAAACAGCGAAGAGCTATATTCTGTGAATTACCTCATCAATACTGGGCTGCTTGGCTTTCGAGTTTACAGGGAAAGGGAAATGATCACTCCAGGTGAACTTCAATTCACTAGGTTCAGCAGGGCTTGCCAAAAGCCTCCCAAACAAAGGCAAGCAAGAAAAAGACACACTCTACGTATTCTAACAGTATCTACGTATGCTAAGCTACCTGGGCTTTGTACTCACCAGAATAGTTGATCCCACTGCCTGCATTAAATGGAATAATAGAAGGGTTTTTAACTTTACCACATATTTTAAGGTTTATTTAAGATTCAGACACATACTGAAAACATGGCAATCTTGGCTATTCTATAACATCTAACTGTTGAAACGTATTTACTTTCTGAGTAAGGAAATGTAAGAATACTGTTTTAAATTAAAAACTGGTATTTATCTTCCAGAGAGTGTTAAAATACACACAAAAGCAAGGCTGACTTAAAATCCAGGAAAAGAATCAACATTAAAATACTAACGAAAGTGCTTTTTTATATTAACAGAAGGATTTTTTTAATAAGTTCTATTTTCAGTGATAACTCAAATGCCCCAAATGACTACCTTGGAGTATAATATAAACATTTTGTGCCAATATTAAAAAGTTTGTTAGTATCATGCAATTAAAACATATGCATTAAGTAAAATAACCCAAATATTCACAGAAACTTTAAATTCCAGAATAGTAACGTGTTTTAAAAACCAAATTTTAGACACAGGGTAGAACTTGTGTCTAGCATGCATAAGGCCTGGTCCCCCAGCACCTCAAAAACTGTAAAATTTAGTAAATTCTAACCCCTCCTAAGTTACTATTACCAAACTTACCAACTACTGAAAGATTACTTACTTCTACAGAACATATTAAATTGGTCATCTTACCGTCTTTTCCATCTAGGGGTTTCGATACTTCTATATCAAAATTTTCTTGCATCTGCTGACCTCTAAAACAATTGAGATGTTCTTGCTCAATTAAATTACTTTCTTCTTCTTCTAGAGGCTGCCAAGTTCCATCAATAAACCACTGTCCACGCATTACTGGTATTTTATCAGCTTCTGAAAAGAGACATCACATGGAGATCAACCTCCCAAAAGGAGACTTAGCTACAATTTTATTATGTTTTACTATTGTTATTCTCCAGGCTTTAATGACCAATACAGTCATTTCAAGTAAAAATAAATCCAAATTTCAAGTCAGGGTGTAATTTCCTGTTTGTTTCAGGCAGGGTCTCACTCTGGAGCTTTGGCGGGCCTGGAACTCACTGAGTAGACCAGGCTGGCTTCATGCCTGCAGCCACTCTCCGGCCTCTGCTCCAAGCGCTAGGTATGCTAAGTGTGAAACACCACATCTGGTTGGAGTTTTTCCTTAAAGATGTCAAGACTAAATTATTCTACACATTACCTAAGCTGCTTTACCATTTGGAAGATAGATGAGCAACTATCTATATATTTGAGGTACTAAACAACCCAAATTTGGAGGTTAAAGGCCTTACTGTAAGCCTTTGAGGTAGTCTGAGTGGCCCCCATAATCTCATTGGGAACGGCACTATTAGGAGGTGTGAGTTTGGCTTTATTGAATTGGGTATAGCCTTGTTGGAGGCAATGTGTCACTGTGGGGGTAGGCTTTGAGGTTTCCTTCGCTCAGGATACAGTGTCTCAGTTGACTTTCTGTTGCCTGCGTACCAAGATGCAGTCAGCACCATCTGGACGCCGGCCATCATGTGGATTGAACGTCTGAAACTGTAAGCCCTCCCAATTAGCAGTTTTCTTTATGAGAGTTGCAGTGGGGTAAGGTACACGGCTGCTTTGGGCAGATGAGAACTGGCTTCACAAGTTCCTGAGGAATGCTGGCTTATCTAACTGCCTTTAGAAAGCCTTCCTGCCATAATCCAGGCTGAATTTATTTCTAGATATTTGGACTGCCTCTTAGAGTTTGGGGAATTGGAGTCTCCTTTGACCCTGAAAATCGGGACTTAGAACTTTGACACAAATGGGCTATAGATATAAAAGAAAAAAATTGTAATTACAAATTTCAATTAGAAATATCATCGTTAACTACAGAGGGCCTTCTCTCTTAAAAAAAAAAAGGACACAAACCAAGTGCATGTGAGAGGCTGTACCCTGAGCTGAGAGGATCCCACAGCACCCACTCTCCCAGAGATAAAGACACCTGAACAAAACGGCTGATTCTGGACTGAGAGGGTCCCACAGCATCCGCTCTCCCAGAGATCAAGACACCTGAACAAAACGGCTGATTCTGGACTGAGAGGGTCCCACAGCATCCGCTCTCCCAGAGATCAAGACACCTGAACAAAACGGCTGATTCTGGGCTGGGCAGGAAATATGTCAGATGATCTTATGTGTTTCCTTCTACCAGACTTGCACTATGATGTATTTAAAGTTTCTGTTAGAAGATCTCCCAGCGTAGCCCTGGTTGGCCCAGGAAAGGCTTTGGAGTGTTGGAATCCCACTACCCTGGCTCCCATATGTGCGTCTTCTAATACTCTCTAGAGATTCCGCACAATGCGATACTGTGTTAGAGCACACACTGCGAACAGAGCTTCCCAAGCCCTGCGTGTGTGCTGTTATGTTACTGGGGGGTGAGGTGGGAGGTTTGAATTGTACTTTTGCTACTGAGGCTGAAGCCAGACTTCTCTCCATCAAGCTGTGGTAACTGCACATCTTTTGAATCACTGTGTTCTACATATGCCTCAAATACAGCACTGAACTGGGTTTTGCAGAAAAAGTTGTGTGAAGTTTTCTTTTGAATAAGACAATGTCCACCAATATGATTAATATATCCAAACTCAACTTTTCGTTCTTCTGTACTTAGCATCTTTATTCTTCAAACTTTCCTTGCATAGTATTTCCACTCTCCGAATTAGGAAGACTAGGAAAGCATGTTTCTCATTCAAGTAGTTACCTGTGCGTATATTATTGTAAATCTTTTTTGCTTACTTAAAATTTTTATCACGTGGTCAGTCTATTTTAAATAGTATTTATGAGTCCCACTTACTACATACGCAATAGGTTACTATTATTTTCTCTTTGTCTGGAATAAAAGTGTTGGAAACTTACGTTTTATTCATGGATATACATTAAAATAGAATTGTGTGCTACACACCTTCCAATCTGTCCACCTGATGCTGGAAGGGCAGGTTAGCCAGCTCAGGCTCTGAAAGTGCTGCTGTATTGCATGTGTAATGGTCTGCTCTGTCCCATTAAGAGACAAGCCATGCCCACTCCCTCCCCCATCCTCCAAGGTAAGCTGATCTTCAGCTTCCAGCCTGAGTCCTTTCCTTTTCCAACTCCTCTTCCCTTCTCCTCCCCTCTCCCCTCTCTCAGAGGCAGCTTCTGTCTTTCCCTTCTCCCCTTTCCCCCTGTTTCTCTCTCTCTGCTCCCTTTCCCCTCCATAACACACCAAATAAATATCCAGCTTCACTCTGCATGACATGCCTATCTATGTCTGTCTTGCGCCTGCCGGGTGGCTCCCTGCCCAGGCCCAGCTGCCTTCAGAGACCTGCAGTATGGTCTCATGGTGTGCCCATCTGTTTGTCTCTCCTCATGGGACTGGCTGCCCCACCGAGGTCTCTCACCCACCATGTGGCTCCCTGCCTGGAACTCACTGCCCCTCGTGGCCCACTGCAGCCACTTGGGGAACTGCGCTGTCCCTGCCTGAGACTGGCTGCTCTCAGGACCCGCTGCCTGCTGCCTCGGGGGAGACCTGCGGTGTGGTCTCAGGATCTGTTGCCTGCTGCAGCCACTAGGGGACCAACAGCATTTTACTTTATGGTTTAAACCATAACAGCATGTATCTTGAACACAGCTCTAACTTTATTAGTGACTTCTGCCCCCCTTACAGGTCCAGACAGAAACAACTATCTTTAAAGTCTAACATCACCCAGCACGCTGACTCAGAGCTGTTCTGGCTCTTCCATGGTAGCTGAGCGGCTTCACCGCACAGTTGGAGACTCTGTGCATCACCTTGGGAGACTCCAGTGACATATATGTTGATGTTCCAGCCTATATTACGTTGGCCACTTTTAAATTTCCCCTTCCTTGCTTTTGCATCCTACTTTCACACCCTTGATTATTTTCCTTTTCATCAAAGGCTCTTATTAGGTTTTGAATTTATTCTCCCTTGGACAGCTTATATTATCTTTCCTTCCACTTTGTCTTAAGGTTCCTATGCTGTGATTAAACACTATGATCAGAAGCAGCTTGGGGAAGAAAGGGTTTATTTCATCTTACAGTTTACAGTTCATTGTGAAGGGAACTCTGGGTAGGAATTCAAGGCAGGAACTGGAACAAAACCATGGAGTAAAAGTGCTTCCTGCCTTGCTCAGCTTGCTTTCTTAAACAAGCCAGGGGCACCTACCTGGTGCACTGCCCACAGTGGACTGGGCCTAACCACATCAATCATTAATAAAGAAAATGCCTTAGAGATTTGTCTACAACCTAGGCAGATGGAAGCATTTCCCCAATATGTATAAGGTTGTTCAAGCTGACAAAAATCAAAGAACACAAACTTCTTTCCCAAGTTCAATAAAATCTTGCTGCATTTCTTCCCGTGTCTATTGTCTTAGCTTTGGAATGTATGCCTTAAGTGGCTCTCTTTGCCCTTTCCCTTTCCCCATGGTCTACTCCCACACCCTGCCATTCTCAGCTTCCCCCTTCTCTCCCTTCTTTACTAAGCCCAGGCCTGCACTTGTATTTAGCAGCTGGTGCTCGGACATTTTCTCTACATGGATAATTTTCTTTGATACTTTAAGTGGTCAAACTTATTTTTATTTATATTATTGTCTGGCATTTTCATACATGAGTATTACATTTTCATTTCAACCATATCCTTTCCCTGTTCAACTCCTCTCAAATTTATGACCCATTTATCACTGTTACACACACACACACACACACACACACACACACACACACACACACACACACCATTTGCGAGTTTATTTAGTGTTGCTCGTATGTACAGATGTTCAGGGCTGACCACTTGGGACTGGATAACCTCTCAGGGGTTTGGCTGGAGATGGATTCAACCCTCTCAGCAGTCAGTCACTGCCTACAGCTTTCCATTTAGAGCTGGCACCTTTTGAGGGTTTTCTACCCACACTGGGATCTGTGGATCATTCTGTCTGTGCTTTGTGCTAACTACTTTATCCTCCCCTTTCTTCAGTGTCTTAGGCCTTTGTGTGCCCACTCTGTGCACTCACGGGTTTGCAGCAGTGATAGTAACTGCTGTAATTTGCTTCCTTTATATAAAAGTAATTAAAGATTCATACTACTGTCTATCTTGCTAAAGGTGTGAGCTCTGTGTGTGTGTGTGTGGCCCTTCCTGGCAATTTAGAGCTGTTACTACCTTCCAGATCAAGCAGTTTATCTCATTTAATCTTAATTGTTTCTCCTTCTTCCAAAGCACAGCTGGGTCTTAGAGAAAACACATCACCTGTTCCAACGCACAGAGCTGGTAACATGAGAACCAAGATTCCAACAGAAGTCTGTCTACTATCTTCACTTGAGCTATTTTCAACTATATGGTACAGAGAGGAAAGGCACCTGCTTAGCCCTCTCTCTCCAAAACACAGGCTCTTGAGTTGTGTTGAGTCATGAAATAACCACCCAACACATTGACTTCAGGGGAAA
This sequence comes from Microtus pennsylvanicus, assembly GCF_037038515.1. NCBI lineage: Eukaryota > Metazoa > Chordata > Mammalia > Rodentia > Cricetidae > Microtus > Microtus pennsylvanicus. The sequence goes on along the minus strand of NC_134593.1, from coordinate 11,222,588 downwards.
AACAAAACACTATACCACACAAATCTGTTCCTTCCACCTGTGTTGCTCAGCACAGTGAATGGAACAGCACCAGCTTTGGGTGGGTCACCCAAGATGCCTCTTCCTACATCCTTTTACAACTACAGCTCAACGCTATGTGTGCTTCCTGTCTCTCAAAAATCATGCGCCATTTGGGCTGAGAAGAAAGCTCCATGAACAAGCAACCATATAAAAGACAGGTGTGGTTCCAGGTGCAAGAAACCCCAATACTGGGGGGGGGGGCAGGCATACTCCAGGGGATTGCTGGTCAGCTAGCTATCTCAGAGGAAGAAGGAGAGTGACAGAGCCATGCCAGCCTCTGGATGTGTGCACATGGCTATCGACCCACTTAGCCACCACCAATGAACATAACAAAAAAACACATTTGACCTCAAATCACCTCTTACTCACCAGGATGTCTTGGTTCTTGTTTGTTTAGCTTCAGAGGCCCCTACTGAAACCTAGAACGACTAGTGTCAAGTCCGTTAACAGTCTCACACCTCTTATGCTTAGTTGTCAGCATGTGCGTGCATTAAGTACATGTATTCCTGCACACATGGAATCCTCCAGCTACTCCTTTCTCTATAGAAATCCAATCCATCTTTTACAGTTGACCAAAATTGTTTTATTTCAATACTCAAATTCTCTTATGGCTCTGTACTGTTTCTCAGTTAAGTTCCTAATCACTTTCCCTTTGACTGCCTCTTCATATACTTCATGTATGTAGTCATACAACTTCTGAGTAGGCTTTGGGATGCAGAAGAGAGCGCCTATGGTTCCTGTACTTTCTGCATCATATGGGCACTTCCACATACGTTGTGTGTGTGGGGGGGTGTTGGGAGGGTGTATATGAGTATAATTTATGTATGCTGTTCCTGGGATGTTACATATGGACATACAATGTTCTTACCCATTTTCATCTAGTTAACTTCTAGCTTTTCCTCTTCATGAGCCCTTCCCTTCTCTATGACTCTACTGGATTAATGTTATACATACCTGTCACTGTTTATCTTGACTATATTCCTTTACATTAATATTTAGAAGCCAGGTATGGTGGTACACAACTTTAATGCTAGCACTCGGGAGGTAGAAGAAAGTAGATAATTTTTGAGTTTGAGCTCAGTCTGGTCTACAGAGTGAGTTCCAGGACAGCCAGGGCTACACAGAGAAACCCTGTCTCAAAAACAAAACAAACAAACAAACAAAAAACCAAAACTATTCACACAAAGCAAATCTAAAGTAAATGGTTTCTTTACAACATTTCATATATACTTTGCTTTTGTTCTAATAATTTTTTCACTTATTTTTAAATTTTTTTGGAGGGTGCTTTTTGAGACAGGGGCTTCTAGGATATTAGGTTGGTCTAGAATTCATTATGTAGCTGAGAATGCCCTTGAATTTCTGACAGTCCTGCCTCTATCTTTTAAGTGCTGGGGTTACAGGTTTGTGCCAACACACCTGGTTCGTCTTGTGTACAGTCTGAATTAGCCTTCCTCGCTTCTCTGGGATCTTGGGATATAAGTGCTATGCCCACCTGCATCTCAGACGTTTGAAAAATGAACTACCAAGAAGCCCTACTTCAATAGCACATGCTAAATGTTGCTGAGGGAGGCATTAGTGTTGTCCCAGTGGCAGACTGGGTTCCTCTCAGTTCTGAGTCTGTCTGATTGGCTGGTGTGTGCTGCAGTGCCATTAATCACATTAGTTTCTGATACTCATTCTTTGATTCAGAAAACAAAAAAACCCAAACACCTGTAAGACTACTTTCTAAGGATAAGAATGGGAGAATTTCGGAGGGTGAATTACTCATTGAAAAATATCATGCATGCAGAAAGCTGCACCATCATAGCATGCATCCAGAAAGATACACAATCACATGCACAGTAATTTACAATTTAATGCCCAGACAGAGGGGTATTCTAGAAGGTTCCCTCCTACCACTCAGGTAGAACCCTTCAATCCTCACTGAGGGAAACACACCCCAATTTACAGTACTATAGATTAGTTTAGCCAAATACACACACACACACACACACACACACACACACACACACACGGTTTTCTCTCTCCTCCAACCAAGCAAGATGCCCAAAGGAAAGAAGGTGGCCCCAGCCCGGCCATCATGAAAAAACGGGAAGCCAAAAACGGTGGTGAATCCTTTGAGAAAACGCCTAAGAACTTTGGTATTGGGCAGGGCGTCTAGTCCAAAAGAGAACTCAAACTGTAGCACAAATAATAAAAAGCCAGAGACAGATATTGGGGTTCAACCTGAAGATCAGAAAGGTAAAGCAGCCAGCCACTGGCTCTTACCTCTACCTCAGATTGAAAATGGACAAGATTCTGTCTCCACATTTCCTGAAGATTCTATACCCAACACTTCACACCCTACGATCTTAGAGTTCCTGTCTCTTCCCCCTTATATTCCTCCTTCTGCCTAGCTATAGTGCTCCAGTCTCCACCTCCACAGGGCTGGGATCAACTTTGCCTGAGTTCTGTTTCTCTTTAGACAGATTAAATCTTGTGTAGTCCAGGGTGGCTCGGATTAGTGGGTGCTACCACCCTCTGGCCTGTACGGCTGATTAGTATGGCTGCTTTGTTCTCTGCTCTTCAGGCATGCTTTATTTATTAAAACACAAATAATACATACACCACTATATCACACGCTTTGTCAAATGGCTCTGTCACATTAGGCTGCAGCAGCAATACACCACTATATCACACGCTTTGTCAAATGGCTCTGTCACATTAGGCTGCAGCAGCAAAGGGCCATCTTCTGTAAGCTGCTCAAAGTACCTCCTGCCATTAACCAGTTCTTTCAGGCCCTAGATCAGCAAACAGCTGCTTAATCTTGCTCACAAGTACAGGCCAAAGACAAAGCAAGAGAAGCAGCAAAGGTTGCTGGCCTGTGTTAAGAAAGCTGCTGGCATGGGCTGGAGAGATGGCTCAGTGGTTAAGAGCATTGCCTGCTCTTCCAAAGGTCCTGAGTTCAATTCCCGGCAACCATGTGGTGGCTCACAACCATCTGTAATGAGGTCTGGTGCCCTCTTCTGGCCTGCAGGCACACATGCAGACAGAATATTGTATACATAGTAAATAAATATTTAATAAAAAAAAAAAAGAAAGCTGCTGGCAGAGGAGCCGTCCCAATTAAGAGACCACCTGTCCTTCGAGCAGTGTCAATACAGTCACTCACTACCTTAGGCTCAGCTGATTTTGACTGCCGGTGATGTAGACCCCACTGAGCTGATGATCGTCCTGCCTGTCCTCTTGGAAAGACGGAGGGCTCCTACTGCATTGTTGTAATTTGAATGTAACTGGCCCCCATAACCTCAATAGGGAGTGGCTTTGTTGGAGTGGGTATGGCCCTGTTAGAGGAAGTGTGTCACTGTGGGGGTGGGCTTTAACGTTTCCTGTGCTCAGGATACTGCCAGTGTCTCAGTTCACTTCTTGTTCCCTTTGTATCAGGATATAGAATTCTCCAGCACCAAGTCTGCCTGCACACTGCCATGCCCCACCATGATAATAATAATGGACTGAACCTTTGAACTGTAAGCAAGTACCCCAATTAGATGTTTTCCTTTATAAGAAAACATGTGTGGTTATGGTGTCTCTTCACAGCAACAGAAGCCGTAACGATCATCAAGGGAAAGGCCAGGCTGGGGTGGCTGGTCCACAGGAAGACATGTACCAATGTTGCCTTCACACAGTTAACCTGGAAGACGGGTGCTCTGGCTAAGCTGGTGGAAGCTATTAGGACCAATTACAGCAACAGATACGATGAGATCCACTGCCACTGGGGAGGTAACATCTTGGGTCCTAAATCTGTGGCTCACATTGCCAACCTGGAAAAGGCAAAGGCCAAAGAACTCACCACTAAACTGGGTTAAATGTACACTGCTAAGTTTTCTATACATAAATACAATTGCAACATTAAAAAAGTTATATAGTATCACAATATAGTTTGTACTTTTTTGTTGTTTCTTTGTTTCAAAACATGGGACTATATTACCATCCTTCCTTCCATCCATCCACAGTTCATCCATCCCCACAAGTCAAGGTCAGAGCCAGTTCTCCACTTCCACCATACGGAGCTCCAGGAATTGAACTTATTGTCAGACATTTTTACCAGATGAGACACTAACCAGTCACAAATAGGATTATTTTAATGCTTAAAAGTATTTGTCAGAGCCGGGCGGTGGTGGCGCACGCCTTTAATCCCAGCACTTAGGAGGCAGAGGCAGGCGGATCTCTGTGAGTTCGAGACCAGCCTGGTCTACAAGAGCTAGTTCCAGGACAGGCTCCAAAACCACAGAGAAACCCTGTCTCGAAAAACCAAAAAAAAAAAAAAAAAAAAAGTATTTGTCAGGGATTATCAAACATTAGACATCCATAGCTACATTCTTGGTCGACTTTTATTTCTACCACAAAACTGGTTATGAATAATGTAGACACATCAGACAGTTACTCTCTAATTATATGCTGTGAGTTACCAAGTGAGGAATGGATCACTAGAAGAATTGTTGAAGCTTGGGATGGCTGTGTGTACTCCAAAGAGCCATTTGTTAATGACTTGGTTCCAGGATGTTTTACTAACGAATTTAGCGGGCAGAGCCAAAGATGTTTCTAAAAACCGTATACAACCCAACTCCTTCCTTTCCATGCCCACCAGCAAAGAAGTATTGGGCTCAAAATGTCAACAGTACAGATATTAAGAACTCTCTTTGGAGCCAGTGACCTCTGCAGGAGCAGGTACAAGGGAATGACTACCAAGGGAACAGGCCCAAGCCAGAGACCTCCATGAGAGCAGGCTCAAACCAGGGATATCTGTGGGAACAGGCCCAAACCAGCATCCTTCATGTGAGCAGGCCCAACCCAGTAGCCTCACTAGGATCACGTATGAGGGAGCAGGCCAGAGTCAGGGACCTCTAGGGGACTGGGCCCAAGACAGTGACCTCTGCAGAAGCAGGCCTGAGCTAGTCACCTTCACAGGACCAGGCCCGAATGACCTCTGGGATTGTAGAGTAACCTCTGGGAGCATGGGGTGACCTCTGGGGTGACTGGAACTAAGACCCCAACTGCAACATGAGGAGCAACCATCTGAACCATGGATCCACTGGCACCTGGAAGATTGATCACCAGAGACACAGACTGCCCCAACTACAGCAATCAGAGGAAAAGATGGGTAGACAAGGTAAGAACACACTCAACACCACAAAGAGCAACACAACACCAACAAAAACTAGTGGCTCTACAACAGCAAGACTTGAATTCACCAATAAAGTTAAAGCAGAAGAAAATGACGTAAAACATAACTTTAGGAGACAGAGGCCCTTAAAGAGGAAATAAAAAATTCCCTCAAAGAAATGGAGGAAAAGACAAAAAAATTGAAGAAATCAACAAATCCCTTAAAGAAAACCAAGAAAAAGCAATCAAACAGATGAAAGAAACAATTCAAGATGTGAAAACCAAAGTAGAGACAATAAGGAAAACACAAACCAAGGGAATTCTGGAAATGGAAAATCAATCAGGAACCACAAATGCAAGCATAAAGCAGAATACAAGAGACAGAAGACAGGATCTCAAGCTCTGAAGATACAAAAGAGGAAATAGACTCATCAACCAAAGAAACATTAAATTTAACAAAAGCTTAACGCAAAATATCCAAGAAATATGGGACACCGTGAAAAGACCAAACCTAAGAATAATAGGAATTGAGGAAGGAGAAGTTCAACTCAAAAGCACAGAAAATATATTTAACAAAATCATAGAAAACTTTCCCAACCTAAGAAAGATATGCCTATGAAGACACAAGAAGCTTACAGAACACCAGACTGGGAAAAAAAAAGCCCCTCACCACATAATAATCAAAACACTAAACATACAGAATAAAAAAAATTATTAAGAGCTGCAAAGGAAAAAGGCCAAGTAACATAAAAAGGCAGACCTATCATAATTACACCTGATTTCTCAATGGAAATAATGAAAGCCAGAAGTTCCTAGTCAAGCATTATGCAGACATTAAGAGACCACGGATGCCAGGTGAAACTACTATATCCAGCAAAACTTTCAAACACCATAGGGAGACAAAACAAGATATTCCATGACAGAATCAGATTTAACCAATACCTTACCACAAACCCAACACTAAGCAAAATACTAGAAGGAAAACTACAACCCAAGGAAGTTGGCTACATCAACAAAACGCAGACAATTGATGGTCTCATAACAGCAAATCCCAAAGATGGGAAAAAACACACAAATTAACATCACCAACAATGGAAACTAAAATAACAGGAACTAGCAGTCACTGGTGATTAATATCCTTTAATATAAATGGACTCAACTTGCCTACAAAAAGAATCAGGCTAACAGCCTAGATATGAAAATAGAATACATCCTTCTGCTGCATACAAGAAACACACCTCAACCTCAAAGACAGACATAGCCTCAGAGTAAAGGATTGGGGAAAAAAAATTCCAGTCAAATGGACCTAAGAAACAAGCTGGTGTAGCTAATTTAATATCTAACAAAACAGACTTCAAACTAAAATCAACTAAAGAGACAAAAAAGAATTTCATATTAGTCACAGGAACAATCCATCAAGAGGAAATCTCAATATTGACCATCTATCCCCAAAATACAAGGGTACCACATATGTAAAAGAAACACTACTAAAGTTTAAATCACACAATAAACCCCACACACTAATAGTAGGAGACTTCAACACCCCACTCTCACCACTGAACAGGTCTGCCAGACAGAAACTTAAGAAAGAAATAAGGGAACAGATGTTATGACTCAAATGGACTTGACAGACATCTATAGAACATTCTATCCAAACAGAAAAGAATATACCTTCTTCTCAGCACCTCACAGAACCTTCTCAAAATTGACCACATTCTTGGTAACAAAGCAAACCTTAACAGATACAAAAAAATTGGAAGAACTTCCTGTATCTTATCAGCTCACCATGACTTAAAATTAGAATGCAATAGCAACACCAATTCCAGAAAGCCCACAAACACATGGAAATTAAACAAAGCTCACCTGAACCACCAATGGGTCAAGGAAGAAATATAGGAAGAAATTGAAGGCTTCCTAAAATTCAATAAAAATGACCACACAACATACCCAAATTTATGGGACACAATGAAAGCAGTGTTAAGAGGAAGTTCATAGCACTAAAAGCCTACATAAAAAAGCTGGAAAAATTTCACACTAGTGATTTAACAGAACACCTGAAAACTACAGAACAAAAAGAAGCAAACTCACCCAAGAGAACTAAGATGGCAGGAAGTAATCAAATTGAGAGCTGAAATCAACAAAATAGAAACAAAGAAAACAATACAAAGAATCAATGAGACAAAGATGTTGGTTCTTAGAGAAAAAAAAATCAACAAAATAGATAAACCTTTATCCAAACTAATCAAAAGGCAAAGAGTATCCAAAAGGACCCAGGAAGACAAATATCATATGTACTCACTCATGAGTGGCTTTTAGACAGAAAGCAAAGAAAAAACAGCCTATAATTCACAATCCCAGAGAACCTAGACAACAAAGAGGACCCTAAGAGAGACATACATGGATCTAATCTACATGGGAAGTAGAAAAAGACAAGGTCTCCTGAGTAAACTGGGGGCGTGGGGAGGACAGAAGGTGAAGGAGGAAGAAGGGGAGTTGATAAAAATATATAGCCCAATAAAAACAATTATAAAAAAAGAATTTTTTTTAAAGACAGCATCTTACATAGTCGTCCAGTTGGCCTCAAACTTGTTATCTAACTGAAGATAGGTGGCACTGAACCCGATTCTCCTGCCTCCCCCTCCCAAGTGCTAGAATATAGGTGTGCTGCACCAAAGCTGGCTCAGAGAGTTCTCAAAGACTAAAATACTGGTAATTTTCATGGAACTACTGTACTTCTACAACATATTTACAGAAATGTGCTAAACTGTTGTAATAGAAAGCTAAGCATAGCAAAACACAGTCTGACCCATAAAGAAAAACAAACACACATTGGTGAGGATATAGGGAAAGGAACTCTTACCATAGTGGGAGTGTAAACTGGTTCAACCATTATGGAAAGAGGTTTTCAAAAACTAAAAGTAGGGCCATTTGATCTAGCTATACTACTCCTGGCATATTTCAAGAGGATTCTATGTCTATTACAGAGATACCTGCCTCGCCATGTTTCCTGGTGCTCTGTTCATATTAGCAAGGAAAATTAATCAGCCTAGATATACATCAAGAGATAAATGGATAATGAAAATGTGGTACATACACACAATTTCATCAGCTGTAAAGCAAATTATGAAATTGACAGGAAAATGGATGGAACTGGAAAATATACAAAGTAAGGTAAACCAGGCAAAGAAAGGCAGATACTACATGTTCTCTCACAGGGGGATCCTGACTTCACGGTGTGGGGTGCGCATGGTTAGAGAGCAGGAACCTAGAAAGGGGCCATGGGCACAGGGGAAAGGTTTAGAGGGAGTGGTGGGAAGACAGCGAAACACCTGTGATATCAAAGTGGAAAGAACACACTAGGACTGTAAGTGCAGGCCTGGGGACGCGGGTGGAGGAGACGGAGTGAGTGAGGCAGGGAATGACCCACCCAAACTAAGTACGCACGAGAATGCTACGGGAAATCAGGTACTTCGCCTGTTGAGTAAAAACTTAAAAGCAAGCAAACAAACGAACACCACAGCCTATCAAGAAAGGACTGGATAAATACACGGGATAGCTAGATGGCGTAGTGGGCAGATGTGTGTGCTGCTGACCCCAGGAGCCACACTGTAGGAGAGGCCTGAGTCCCACATACTCACTATGGCACATGCGTTTCATGGCACTTGCTTGTGCTTCCTCTGTATAAGAAAGCACCTCTACCCCCGGTCACAAGGTAACCGCCATATCACTGATTTCAGAGAGCCACACACCCATGTGTTTAAGTGGCTTTCCAAACTAGAAGCTGCAGCATCTGAGGTGGACAGACACCCATTCTGCGTGTGCTGTTTGAAAATGTTCCCCCAGTAAGTAGTTACTGTGGCAATCCTGGACACATCTGTCGCATGATGGACTTTTAACAGGAGACCAAAGAATAGTAAGTTAGTAGATATTATAGCATGCATCTGAACGACATTACTGCTTCTTTGTTTGTGACAATGTGACTAATACTTACCATTGCTACCTGTCCATCAGAAAGCTAAGTCATTATCTGAAATATAACACTTGCCTGTTGGGGAATATGATTTTAAGGTGTGTTGCTTTTGTTCATGTTGCATTTGTTTAGTTCTGTGAAGCTGTGTTACTCTGCCTGTGTAAAACACCTGATGGTCTAATAAAGAGCTGAACGGCCAATAACGAAGCAGAAGCAAGGATAGATAGGGGCTGGCAGGCAGAGAGAATAAATAGAAGGAGAAATAAGGAAGAAGAGGAGCAAGAGAACAAGGAGAGGATGATTTCAGGGGCCAGCCACGCAGCTACACAGCAAGCCACAGAGAAAGAAGAAAGGTACACAAAAATAGAGAAAGATAAAAGCCCAGAGGCAAAAGGTAGTTGGAATAATTTAAGAAAAACTGGCAAGAAACAAGCCAAGTTAAAGCTGGGCATTCATAACTAACAATAAGCCTCTGGGTGTGATTTGAGAGCTGAGTGGTAGGCCCCTCAAAAGAGCCAAAAGAGTAAAACATCACTGCCAAATAATAGGCAGTGGTTCTCAACTTTCTTAATGCTGCAACCCTTTAATACAGTTCCTCATGTTGTGGTGACCCTCAACCATAAAATTACTTTTGTTGCCTGGTGTGGTGGCACATGCCTTTAATCCCAGCACTTGGGAGGCAGAGCCTGGCAGATCTCTGTGAGTTCGAGACCAGCCTGGTCTACTGAGTAAGTTCTAGGACAGCCAATGATACACAGAGAAAGGCTGTCTCAAAATACAAACAAGAAATGTATTTTGTTGCTACTTCATAACTGCAATTTTGCTACTGGTACAAACAGTAATATAAACATCTGATATTTCTGATGGGCTTAGGTGAACCCTGTGAAAGGGCATTGGACCCCTAAACGGGTCAGGACCCACCCACAGTTTGAGAACCGCTGGCTTGGAGAGAAGCCCTGCTGTGTAACAAAAAAAAAATAGTATGTGGGTTGTTCTTGAATGGAAAATCATTTCAAGGTCCATTTTCTGCTGTATTCTATTTACGCAAACGTATGAGTGACTCTCGTGCATGGGTGTGGAAATGTGACAGAATATGATAAAGTGTGGTCGAAAAGGTATATTCTTTAGTGTTTGGGGGAAATGTTTTGTAAATATTTGATTTATGAGGTCTGTTAGCTCCAGTCCTTCTCCGTCTATTAGTGAGAGTGGGGTACTGACGTCTCCCACTATCAGTGTGTGAGCGTCAATGTGTGTTTTAAGCTTTGGTAATGTGTAGGGGCAGCCTTGACAAGATTACCTTTCTTCCAGAGTGGAGGCCTGGGAATTTAGAAGTACAGTAGAGAATACAAAGACACAAACAAAAAAAAAATAAAATGCAGGAACACAGAGGATAGTATCAGGAGGGAATTTTAGTGAGTACTAAAAATTTCCAACAGCTTAATATACCCCTGATTTCAAAAGGCAGGAGTAGAACAAAAGGACTGCATGTTAATACAAATTAAAAATCATGGGGTTACTCACGTCCTAGACCAAACATTCTGTAGCCATGGGGGCTGATGCGCCACACACACACATTTCTCTCTCTCACACCCACCTCACTATCACCCAGCTTGTTAGAGCTGCCTTGACAAATACAACAGTCGAGACACGCATCAGTGGAAGTGTGTTTTGTTGTAACTGGAGTCAGGTGTCTCAAATAAGGTGTTAACGTCTTGAGATCTCACAAAGCGTCATGCATTCACCGGCCTTTCTGCCTGGCTTGTCGGTGCTCACTGTCTCATTGTCTACACAGTCTTTCCTTTGTAAGTGCAGGTTACAAATGCCTGGGGCAGATTGAGTTTGCCCTATCAGCTCGATTCTCACTTCACCAATCTCACCAATACATCCTGAAGACTGGATGGTGGGGTTGTAGGGGGACACAATTCAACCCATAATAGTCCCCTAAAGTTTCTACTATACCATCTTATCAGGCATTCATATTCATATTGCACTCATAGTTCCTTACGTTTTAATTAGTAGATGGCAGACATTAGATGTCCTTAGCATTTCTTCCCCTTGAATCTGGAGAATAGACTTTATATCATAACTCACTATATACTAAGCCTCCTGAGCTCACTGTTTTGGTAGATTTATGTATGCAGGATTTTACATGCTTAAGGAAAATTCTATATCCATGCACTTAGATAACATAAAAAATAAGTTTGATATAATGTACATAGATATAGAAGAAAAAATTGTGCTAAAATATAGAATAAAAACATTCAAAGAGTCACCTGAGCTTTCAGTGTCAATTTTAAAGTAGTGGAGAATATCAATTCTATACTAACAACATGCATTCTACTTACAACACAGTTATTGTATATGCAGATACAATGCTGACTAAAATAAGAAGAGTATGCGTTACCATAGCTGGACTTTTTAGAATGAGTAAAGTATCATTTGAACACGTGTTCTCTTTCTATTCAAAACCTGTTTTCTGTAATTTTTTTTTTCCAAGACAGGGATTCTCTGTAGCTTTGGAGACTGTCCCGGAACTTGTTCTGTAGACCAGAACTCAGAGAGAGCTACTTGTCTCTGTCTCCCAAGTGCTGGGATTAAGGGCATGTACCACTACCACCGGCTGTTTTCTGTAATTTTAACCAGTGGTTTCCAAATCTGTCCAAAATATCAGAAGTCACTTGAGTTGGAACTAAAAGACAGGTTTTTCAGAACCCTTACTAAACAACAATCTCTGGAGATAGCATCTAGCAGTATATGTCTTTAAAGAAGAGCTCGGGTTATAGGGCATGAAAGAAAATGCTCAGAAGTAAGCACTGGCTCACAACCAGTTTAAAACAGAAATTTCCACATTTGGTTACTCACCAAGATTTTAAAAAAAGATTTTTAATATGCTTTCATACATATATATTTACAAATTAGGCATATATACTAGTGTTATAAAATGCTTTATTAATTATAGGGTATGAAATTGGAAGGATGAAATAGAAATTAAATAAAATCTATCTCCATTGTAAGACACCCCCCCCAAAGCAGTGTTAACATACCCCATTTCAGAGGCCACTGGTTTACAGATCTTGGCATCCCGAATTCCAGCATGCTCTGATACTGAACTCTAGACTCCTCTCGGCCACCACAGGCTGGGGCTGGGTTGGACCATTTCGTATTCAAGTCTCATCAAGTGAAAACACCAGAGAGCCTAAGCTGGTCCACACGCCCTCCCACATGTGATGAACACACCACTGCACATCCTACCACCCTACAGCCCTGCCCCAACATTCCCAGTGCTGTCTCAGCGCTAACACCCAAGGGACTCCCCTCATTCTGAGCTCCTTCCCCAATCTATGCTTTGCTTTCACACCCCTGCCAGAGTGGCAAATCTAAAATGCAAATTTCAGCTTCTCCATTTTACACCCGCCAAACGTTTTATTTTCACAAGAAAAAATTCAGCATGAAAAAAGCTCCCCCCAATCTAGTTTCTAGCCAGTTGTCTTCCACCCTTCTGAAAGCACCACCATTCCCAGGACTCCAAGTTTTAAAAGTCAGTCCTGTCATGAGGACCTTTAAGACTCAAATCAAGCACCTATTTCTCTCTGGAGTTATTTGTCAGAGAGGGGTAATGAGTCCCTCCTTTTATCTGGAGACAACAGATAGTAAGTGTTGAACTGCAGTAATTCAGGCTTTTAGAAACCATAGAAAGAAAAGCCCCCAGTGCGAAGGAGGCACCATACTTAGGAGGAGGCAACAAATGCCACTGCTAAACTAACTGAGGTGCCAAGGGATCTTAACTTGAGCCATGAGCTGAAGAGAAACCAAGAGAGGCTAGTCTTTTTTACAACAGAAGGAGCAGAAGAGGGAAAGAAAGAAAGGGGGCTCTTATAGCTCATATCCAGAGCACTGGGACATACTGCCGCAGAAGCTCACAGTGCTCAGAAAGCAGGACACTAAAGACACTTGGCAGAGCTGAAGACGGATGCTGTCTTGCAACAACACAGTGGCAAGGTATCAGAATGTCACTTTGCTTCACTCCAGACCCTCTCTACATTACTACATTGTTTTGACTCATAAGCTATCTTCTGAAGTTTCTAGGAGTAGTTAAGTCAGACCATATCTTCCTGGAGTCTTCAGCCATCTCGCATAATTAAAACCCCATTCTTCTATCATTTCAAATTTCCAAAATGAATACCTCTTGCCAGGACTAGTGTGGAAGGCAGCCCAGGACCCAAAGTCGGCCGAGACTTGAAGATGAGATAGTGTAGGCATACTGAGACTGCTGAGTTAATCTAATATTCTGGCTTATTTCCGGTGATACCAATAAAAGGCGGGTCCTTCCCACCTTTGTTATGATGGACTTGTAGGAAACAGACAAAGAAAAGTGGGGGAGGTAACAGAACTGTCTCAGTCATTTAGACTGCCGCAGTGGAACACCGTATACTATAGCTTATAGTGGTGTAGTGGAATACCATCAACTGGGCAGCTTACACACGCCAATAGCCTTCAGTTCTGGAGACTGGGAAGCTGAAGGTGAAGACACTGGCAGACTCAGAGAGTCTGGTGAGGTCCCACCCCCTGATGGAGGAAGGTCATTGGTTAAAAAAATAAAGAAACTGCTTGGCTGGCCCTCATAGGTTAGAACACAGGTGGGTGGAGAAAACAGAACAGAATGCTGGGAGGAAGAGGAAGTGAGCTCAGACTCGAAAGCTCTCCTCTCAGGAGCAGACGCCTCAGAGAGACGCCATGCTGCCCGCTCCCAGGCAGACACACACGATGAAGCTCCGACCCAGGATGGACGTAGGCTAGAATCTCCTTGGTAAGCCACCTCGTGGGCTACACTAGAAATGGGCTAGTACAGGTGCGAGAGTTAGCCGAGAAGAGGCTAGATAGAAATGGGCCAAGCAGTGTTTAAATGAATACAATTTGTGTGTTGTTATTTCGGGGCATAAGCTAGCAGGCGGCCGGGGTGCTGGGGACGCAGCCCCGCCGCTCTTATTACTACAACCCCCCATCGCCATGTACCAATACCTAGGAAGTTAGGATTCCAGTATATGAATTCTTTTTTTTTTTTATTTTCGAGACAGGGTTTCTCCGTAGCTTTTGGTTCCTGTTCTGGAACTCGCTCTTGTAGACCAGGCTGGCCTCAAACTCACAGAGATCCACCTGCCTCTGCCTCCCAAGTGCTGGGATTAAAGGCATGCGCCACCACTGCCCGGCCAGTATATGAATTCTTAGAGTGCCGTGAACACTTAGTCCACTGGAGGGCACAGGAAATTAAATGCAGCAACTGATTAAATTAGCCCACAGGTATTTTATCACAATAAAAAGGGCTACTACATACAGTTTTGATATATAAGTTAGTGAGCATTTATACTCTATGGCCCCTAAAATGGCTACAGAGCCATCCTAATGTGGCAGACACTTGATCTGTCCCCTACTTAAAGAGGTACTGCTGCTCAATCTAATACTCACACCGCAGAAAGACAAAGTATTTAAGAGATCTCCGTCCTATCGCATAAATGTAGAAAATAGAAGAATAAAAAAAGTGGAAAGAGCAGATGCCTGTAAGATGGTTAATAGGTGAAGGTATCTGCCAACATTTCTCAGGACTGGAGTTAATCCTGGGACCCACATGGTAGAAGCAAGAACTGGCTTCCTCAGATTGTCCTTTGGCCTCCATATGCAAACCCCTTCACAAACATATTTGTGCACAAACACAAAATGAGAATTAAGTGTAACAAAAATTTAAACAGAAAGCTGGGCATGGTGGAGCACACTTTTAATCCCAGCACTTGGAAGGCAGAGGCAGGTGGATCTCTGAGTTTAAGGCCAGCCTGCTCTACAGAGATATGCCAGGAAAGCCAGGCCTACACAAAAGAAACCTTGTCTCAAAAAGCCAAAAAGTAAAATTAAATTTAAAAATTAAACAGAAAGGACAAAACAGCTTGTTAATCTGGAAGCAAGGCCTCTGCTTCCAGCAATAATGGACAGATGGAAGAGGACAACAACCGTGGGCCAAGTTCTACCACTGCCCACTGCTGGTTCCGGGGGAGTTCCCAGGTCGTGATGTGGGGAAGTCAATCCCAAAAGCCCCAGCAATTTTGCTGAGTTGTGGTTAAAATCTGTAGGGTGAAATCCTGGGGTGCAGAGGGAGGGCTACAGAGAAAAGCAGTGCTAGAGATCTCAAGAGGCCTCAGGAGAGAATACTGATTTATGCACACGTGGGAGAAAAGAGCCCTAGAAAATGCATAGGTGTGACAATTCCCACAGCTCATACCGGGGTGTGAGTGGCTTATGTTCTAAAACGCCAGGAGATAAAGACCTAAAAGTTTAAAAGGGTTTTATTTTTTAATTTTAGTGTATGGGTATTTTGCCTACACCTACACTTGTGTCTTCAGTACTGAGGCCAGAAAGGGGATCAGATTCCTTGGAACTGGAGGTATAGGTGGGTGTGAGCTGCCATGTGGGTGTTAGGAATTGAATCCAGGTCTTCTGGAAAAGCAGCTGGTGCTCTTAACAACTGAGCCATCTCTCCAGCTCTGTTCTGATGCTTGTGAAAGCAAGCTTTACAGCTAACATCGAGGTCTGAGTGTGATCCCCACAGACATCTTGAGCATGGCAAACATTTTCAGACAAAGACAAGATGGCCCAGGAACAACGGGTCAAAAGGAATCTAAGTGCAAAGCTCCTGGGTTAGACCTGATACTCTAGGATCAGTAAGAGCCTGTAGTAGCTGGAGTGCTATGCTGGCAGGAGAGAAACAAACAGTAGGCACTGGAGCTGGGATCACACAGACAGGAGCTGAGACAGTGTGCGAAGTGTTCTTAACTACTGAGCCACCTCTCCAGCTCCAAATCCAAGGGATCTTGACAAATGTCCTCACAGGCATTGTCTCAGTAATGGGGACAAGTTATTCTTGTATTACGAACTGCTCTGACCTAGAAAAGGTAGAAGGAAAGCCCCAGCAGGTCAACCTAACTGTGCAGTAACTTATCTGTGTGTGGTAGCAAAACTGAGAGGTCCTATAGAGCCCTACGGAATCCTAGAGTCCTACAGAGCCCTAATATAGTGGGTACTCTAAGCTCAAATACAATCCTGCCAGAGAGAAGATAGCCAGCTCAGCTCCCCACACCTCACACAAGATGGTAAGGTTAGAAGAAAAATATGTTAAAACAACCATTAGATATCCTTGATAAAAGAAGGTAGAAGAAAATATGAACACAACGAAGAAGGAAACAAGGTACAGAAAATGTCTAGACAACCTGTAGAAGTGAAATATATATCATACATAAAAAACATCTAAAATGAAATCAATAGCTGATTAGAGATTACAGAACACCAGTGAAATTCTTCATGCTCAAAACAGGCACCCGACAATAGAAAGTAACCACAGAAACATCTAGAATGAAACACATGGAAAAGCACAGAAAGGAGAAGTCACAGACCTTGTGAGGTAAATCAGAATGCAGAGTTTGGTGACACACAGAATACACTAGACTCCAAGCCAAGCTGTAAAAGAGAATAATTACAATCAAATGAATCTGGGAGAAAACCCCCAAATGTTTTACTAATTAGATTAACACTACAAACCCAGTCACCAGAATCTCAACAAATCCTATGCAAATGAAATATAAAGAAAGTCACATCAAGGTACAATATAATCAAACTGCTGAAAGCCAGCAGTGGGAGGAGGACCAGGAGGACAGATATGACTGATGAACAATGCTAGTAACAACTGCAAACTACTAGTCTAACACAAGACGCCGTTCTGGAGCCAGAACCCAACATGCGCACTGTGTACTAACATCTCCGCCATCCTCATCTCACCTGGTTATGGAAAAGCGCTTGATATCTGATACTTCGGTGGGATCCCTTGAACTTTCTGGTGATGAAAACAAGTGTACAACGGGTGCGTGAAAAATATATTTATAGTATGTGTCCAAATATTGGTGAATGTCGCCCAGTTTAAGCAAAAGTGGATTTGTAGAGCAACAGCTTTTCCACACCTCTTTCTCACAAAGAAAACAGGCCTAACACATCACTTTTAACTTCCAGGAGTCAAGGCTTCCAAGTCAAAACAGTTACACTAGTCTGGCTTAGCTATATCAATTAACACTTGGCCATGTAAGAACTCTACATAAGTTTCAGTTGAAATCTGAATGTAAATCAGGAATGACCCCCATTTACATAGAAGAAACTAGGCCACAGGCCATAACTTGTTCAAAGTCACGTAACTACAGTAAGTCAGGATTTAACTAAAGAAATCTGACAACAAAGATCTGCTCTCTGTGATGTTTTTAATGATTTTTACTGAGCTCTACATTTTTCTCTGCTCCCCTCACTGCCTCTCCCCTCCCCTTTAACCCTCTTCCAAGGTTCCCATGCTCCCAATTTACTCAGGAGATCTTGTCTTTTTCTACTTTCTACTTTCCATGTAGATTATATCTATGTAAGCCTCTCTTAGTGTCCATATTGTTGTCTAAGTTCTCTGGGATTGTGGTTTGTAGGCTGGCTTTCTTTGCTTTAAGTTTAAAAACCACTTATGAGTGAGTACATGTGATAATTGTCTTTCTGTATCTGGGTTACCTCACTCAAAATGGTGTTTTCTAGCTCCATCCATCTGCCTACAAATTTTAAGATGTCGTTATTTTTCTCTGGTGTGTAGTACTCCATTGTGTAAATATACCACATTTTTCTTATCTATTCTTCACGCATGGGGCATTTAGGCTGTTTCCAGGTTCTGGCTATGACAAACAATAATGCTATGAACATAGTTGAGCACATGTCCTTGTGGCACGATTAAAGTGGTATTACTGGGTCATGAGGAAGGTTGTTTCCTAATTTTCTGAGAAATCGCCACACTGACATCCAAGGGGGTTGTACCAGCTTGCATTCCCAACAGAAATGCAGAAGTGTTTCCTTTTCCCCACAACCTCTCCAGCATAAGTTGCCATCAGTGTTTTTGATCTTGGCCATTCTTACAGATGTAAGATGGAATCTCAAAGTTGTTTTGATTTGCATTTCTCTGATGACTAAGGATGTTGTTGAACATTTCCTTAAGTGTATTTCAGCCATTTGAGATTCCCCTGTTGAGAGTTCTCTGTTTAGGTCTGTACCCCATTTTTTTTTATTTATTGGATTATGTGCTCTTTTGCTGACCATTTCTTGAGTTCTTTGTATATTTTAGAGATCAGACCTCTGTCTGATGTGGGGTTGGTGAAGATCTTTTCCCATTCTGTAGGCTGTCGTTTGTCTTGTTGACCATGGCCTTTGCTTTAGGGAAGCTTCTCAGTTTCAGGAGGGCCCATTTATTAATTGTTTCTCTCAGTGTCTGTGGTACCACGGTTATATTTAGGAAGCGGTCTCCTGTGCCAATGCGTTCAAGTGTACTTCTCACTTTCTCTTCTATGAGGTTCGTGTGACTGGCTTTATGTTGAGGTCTTTGATCCATCTGGACTTAAGTTTTGTGCATGGTGATAGATATGGATCTATTTTCATTCTTCTACATGTTGATATCCAGTTACACTAGAACCATTTATTGAATATGCTTTCTTTTTTCCATTTGATTTATTTTGCTTCTTTGTCAAGAATCAGGTGTTCAAAGGTGTGTAAATTAATATCTGGGTCATCAATTTGATTCCATTGGTCCTCCTGTCTGTTTTTATGCCAATAACAGGCTGTTTTCAGTATTGTAGCTCTGTAGTAGAGTTTGAAGTCAGGGATTGAGATGCCTCCAGAAGTTCTTTTATTGTACAGTATTGTTTTGGCTATCCTGGGTTTTTTGCTTTTCCATATGAAGACCTTCTTTTGAGGTCTGTGTAGAATTTTGCCTGAATTTTGATGGGCATTGCATTGAATCTGTAGATTGCTTTTGGTAGGACTGCCATTTTTACTATGTTAATTCTACCTACCCAAGAGCATGGCAGATCTTTCCATTTTCTGGTATCTTCTTCAATTTCTTTCTTCAAAGATTTAAAGTTCTTGTCATACAAGTCTTGTTTGGTTATAGTTACTCTGAGATATTTTATGCTATCGTGGCTATTGTGAAAAGTAATGTTTCTCTGATTTCTTTCTCAGCCCATTCATCATCTGTGTACAGGAGGGCTACTGATTTTTTTTTTTTTAGTTAATCTTGTATCCTGCTACATTACTGAAAGTGTTTATGAGTTGTAGAAGTTCCTTGGTAGAATTTTTGGGATCACTTTTGCAAACTATCATATCATCAACAAACAGTGAGAGTTTGACTTCTTTTCGAATTTGTATCCCCTTGATCTTCTTTCGGTGTCTTATTGCTCTAGCTAGGGCCACAAGAACTATATTGAATAGATATGGAGAGAGTGGACAACCTTGTGTTGTTCCTGATTTCAGTGGGATCGCTGGGAGTTTCTCTCCAATTTAGTTTGATGTTGGCTTGCTGTATATTGCCTTTATTATGTTTAGTATCCCTGCCCTCTCCAAGGCCTTTATCATAAAGGGATGTCCAACCCCTTCTTAAGAATAGAGTCAAGGCTATTTCAAGTTAGATAGTCTGCTAGAGGCTAGGTACTGCTGTCATTGCCTGCTGGCTTGGCTAGATGTCAACTAAAGGAATCCTTACTATTTTCTGCATATGAGTGCTTTGTCTGTATGTATGTACGCGTACCATGTGCATGCCTGGTGCATACAGAAACCAAAAGAGGCCATCAGATTCCCTGGAAATGAGTTAGAGATGGTTGTGAGCTACCATGCGTACACTAGGAACTGAACCTGGGTCCTTTGCAAAAACAGTAAATGCTTTTAACTGCTGAGCCAACTCTTCAGCCCCATTCATTAATTGATGGACATTATGTTTTCTTACTTAGGCCCAAGTATACAACAAGGGCTTATTTCAACAGTGGATGGCCAACTATCCAGGGGTCTAGCAGGTGTTGCTAAACACATTTGAGAGGTCACATTTATTGTCTTTATCGCGTATCGCGAGGTGCCCAACTGGTTTACTCTGAAGTTGACTCTTTCCAAGGGTAATCTTTTCGATCAAAACAAAGGCTTTGTTTTCCAAATCATAAACTAACTTAGAGGAAAGTTAAATATACTGAATATTAAAGTGTAAATTTTGGGGGGCAGGATAGCTTAATTGGTAAAATGCCTGCCTGAGTGAAAACACAAGAATTTGAGTTCAGATCCCTGCACCCACATACAAAGTGGAACACAGTAGCATGTATCTGTAATTCTAGCACTGGGGAGGAAGAGACAGGCAGATCCCTGGTCTTACTGCCTAGCTAGTCTAGCCGGTAAGTACTGGATAAGTGAGAAACCTTGTCTCAAAAAAATAAGAAACAGGGGGCTTGAGAGATGGCTCAGTGGTTAAGAGCACCAGCTGCTCTTTCAGAGGTCCTGAGTTCAATTCCCAGCAACCACATGGTGGCTCACAGCCATCTATAATGGCACCATCCTCTGGCATGTGGGCATACATGGAGGCATTATGTTGTGTACATAATAAATAAATCTTTAAAAAAAAATAAGGAACAGTAATACGTGGCTGCTAGGACAGTGGGTCCTTTTTCTTCTGGGAGTGCGACCACTAGGTTGACCATGCTCCAGTGGAGGGTCTTCACCCATGTGCTTAGGGGAGGCACTAACAGGCTCTGAAGTTGGGAAAAGGACATGCTGAGGGTATCTGGAAGGCGTTGGGATGTAGAGGAGATGAATATGACCAAAATACAGTGTATATAATATATGAAATTCTCAAAGAATAAAATTATTATGTAAAAATTAGGTGTTACAGAATATTCCTTTAAACTGTGTGAATTTATGTCACTGTGATGGGTTAAAGAAGCTGACTGGCCAATAGCTGAAAAGAATGCGGGGCAGGAAAGCGAGACTAGGAGAGCGCTGGGAGGAAGAGTTGCCAGTCAGACACAGGAGCAGGAGACGGACATACTGCCATGCCGCAGAGTGTAAATAAGGAATATGGGTTAACTTAAAATGTAAGAGTTAGTAACAAGCCTGAGCATTTATAATTTATATTAAGTCTCTGAGCCAGTTATTTGGGAAGTGGTGAGACAGAAACTTCTGTCTAAAATTAGGTATTGAGCAATTCAGCAAGATAACATGGGTGGCTGCCGTACACACACACACACACACACACACACACACACACACACACACACACACATCACACACATGCACACACTCCACATACAAATGCAGGTTTTACTGAAGAATATGAAGGAAAACCGGGTCGACGCTAGGCCTAGCCGAAAGCAATTCTATGAGAATAATGGATTCTGTCAATAAATGTGAAGTGAAAGTTGGCCACTTTTAATAGGTAAGACACAATGCTGGGACTCATCTAACTACCCTCATCCTGAGACCGAGGCCTGTTTCAGTTCTGCTGTCAGTGCACGGACGTCACTGAGCAGCACATTCCATGGACAGGGCTCAGAAACCTCAGGCTTTAGCAGAGTTCATCTAGTTCTCTGTCCTGTGTAACATGCCAAGGGTGAGTCTGTATCAATATATGAAATAATGGTCCATGAAAGAGCAAAGGGAGAAGTGGAACTCAGATTCCTACTTGCACAGCAGGAAGAATGACATCAAGCACATAAGAGCTTGCTTACAAGTATTCAGAAATGTCGTCTGTCATTCCGCTGCAATTTACATTTCTCTGGGATTCTCAGGTATCTCTGGGATAAAGAAGTAACAATAAAATGTAATTTCCAAGGGTTGGCCTTTGGTCACTTAAAAAAGCTAATCTGAATATAGAAGAATAACAATGATAAAGATATCTCAAAGCAGCTTAAGACTTTAGGATAAACATTAATGTATATGTAGTTCATTCTTCTTGGCAATCTGATAGAAATGGAAAGTAGTGCATAAAAGAGAAATTTGCTGCTGCCATTGTATTGTTTCTTCTGTTTGTCCAAAGTTCTCTGACATAGTCAATACCAGCTTTTTCCCATCTTAAATTTCACTTGTCTCCTAATGGTGCCATATTAGAAACATCTGTATGTGTTTTTCATCCCAATAGACCATTCATTTATCTGTGATTTAACTTTTTTTGTGCGGGTACAGTTTCCCTCTAAAGATGCAATACTAGAAGAGTACAAGGGGGAGCTAGAGCAATGGATCTTCCAGAGAACTGGGTTTGGTACCCAGCACCCACATAGTGGGTCACCCCATCAGCAATTTCAGGTCTAGGGGGAATCTGACGCCCTCTTCTGACGTCTATGGGCACCAAGCATGGACATGATTCAGAGACATACCTGCAGGCAAAATACTCACTCACACATGAAATGAGTAAATCTAATAAAAATATTTTTAAAGTAGAAATGCAGGTTACATATAATAATTACATTCTGTCCCCTCTTCTGCCTTTTTAGGAATGTACCATGACAAAAAAAAAAAGCCAGGACTGTCTGGCTCTACCTTTTATCAGTGCTGTTGCTTTTCCTTGATGACAGGTTTAAACTCTATCCTCTCATGGAAAGATAAAGGTCTTAGATCTGATTTCCCACCCCAGGCTTTTAGCACTACTTCCAACCTCTTCTGCCAGCAATCTCTGCCTCAGGATTCCTGCAGTCTTCCTCCCTCCCCTATGCCTCCGCCTCCCCTCCCCTTAATAACTATCACTTTCAGAGGATGTCTTGGCCGGCACATCCAGTCTTTTCTTGTTCTCTACAAAAAGGGATCAGCTGTAGGGTTCCAGACATAAAAGGCCTCAGCCAAACACAAAACATAGGCATTGATAGAGAAATAAAAGATCCAGGAAATCAACTCTGGAAGAGGAAGGAGCACAAAGTGTCTTTTATAATAAAGCAGGGCATTTAGAAAGAGGAAGGGCTTGGCAGAGGATGAAGATCCATCCTCAACATTTAGATAAAGCACTGGTATAACATGCACGATTACATTCAAGCCATACAGAAACAAGGTGAACCCAGTAAATCCAATAAATGATAAAAAACAAGATTTTTTTTTTAAAACTAATAACAAAGACTAATAGAAGTCTTGAATGGGCTGTGATGGGGAGTGCCAGGTCCAACCGCATCCTGCCTTGCTTCATTGACTTACAAAGCACTGGAAACAAACTCAGCCTGGGATGGGTCTATAAATGTGCCCATGGCTTCTTTCTAATCGGAACTATTTGGGAAGGGTGACTGGGGAAAACTCTTCAGCACTTTCTCAGAAATAGGCATTTTAGTATTAATAATATTACTATTATAGGTGGTCTCTAAACCTCTTACAATCCTTTTTAGGAGATAGAAACTGAACAAGAAAAAGTGCCTGGAACCCCCTTGGACTCTTACATTCTCTCACGATACCGACTGTGCCACATAAAGTATTACTATTCATGCTTGGATAGGTTACATTTATGCTAAATTAATAAGTACATATTTGAGGGAAAGTCTCCAATTTTTAAAATCCTATTATGTCAGGAATGTACTGTCCCTTTCATTTTAACTTTCCTGAAGATAGCAGACTAATTTCTAAAGTACTTGACAGTGTAAATGGCTGAGAACTCTAGCATCGTGACTAGAGCCAGAGGGTGAGGACCTGTGGCTAGCAGCTGTTTATGGAAAACACACAGTCACAGAAGAAAATGTGGCCAATTAAGCAATTTGCTCAGTGAATAAAATTATACACTCTCCAGTGTATACTGTACACACATCAATGTCACGAAATAGCAGTTACACTATTTTAAGCTCATGGAACATCCTGGCTCCAGATGTCTTCCCACCTGCGTGTGACTAAATTCTTTGGTCACTTTCTTGCCAATATTCTTTACAAATATTTTGTCACCTCTGATGAGGACAAGGCCAACAAGACACTTGGAGCACACAATTTTCAGAGGTCACATTATTAATCTTGGTTGGGTGAACGGCTTCTTAAGATCCATGTACAGTTAGTTGGCAGTTACTATCTAGTCCTGTGTGCCCAAGCACCGTTCTAACATGTCAGATAATTCTCAAAACAAGCAGCTTAGAAGTGACTGTAGGAACAAGGGAGTTCACCTAGCCTTTACTCAGCAATGACCAGCTTTTATCTACAGTGTCCACATGCAGTTATGAAAACATCTAAAGACATGATAAACTGAAATAAATGACCTACAGCTAGTCCCCCCATCTATGTAGACGTCCTATCTATAGAAGACAAATGCTCTTTCCTGTTTGACTGACAGATGCCCAAGTGGTTTAAATATTGTCTGTGAATAAAGTTAAGAACCTTTCTTTTGTTGGACAGAGCTAGCTCATTCTCTCTAATGCCAATAAAAAGTGGGTTAAAATAGGCCACAGAAACGTAAATGGCCAACAGACAGACATTACTACCATACTCAAGAGGACCTTGTTGAATTTTTTCTTTTAAAAACCTTTCATTACCA
The DNA here is from genome assembly GCF_037038515.1 of Microtus pennsylvanicus. Classification (NCBI taxonomy): domain Eukaryota; kingdom Metazoa; phylum Chordata; class Mammalia; order Rodentia; family Cricetidae; genus Microtus; species Microtus pennsylvanicus. The sequence continues at coordinate 11,198,067 of NC_134593.1, read as the reverse complement.
CCATTCATTTTCCCAAGGGTAAATAAGGGAACAAACAACGGCAAAGGCCAAGAGCTGGACAGTATTGTTAAGCTCCATTATTTGAAGAAAGGATGAGGCCAACATACTGGGGATGAACTCTCCAAAGGTGTGAAAATGATTATAACACACAGAAGCTCAGGAAACCATTCAAGTAAAGTTACAGGGGACTTTGCGACGTGGAAACTTAACAGGACACCGGGAAGACTGCTTTTGTGTTTTCACTCTAGACTGTAAGATGAACACCCACAGGGCTGTATACTGTAAAGAGATGATCAGAAAATACTAAAATGAAAAGTAAAGAGTTGTTTTTCTATACTAATTACAACAAGTAATTTATAAGCCATAATTGGCCAAATAATAATTGCCATAGGAAAGAAAACTGGAGAGGCCTAAGTCCACATGACCTCCAGGCTTTTGTCTGTCTTCACCACTGCCCAACTGATTAACAACATAACATAACGATGAGCTGTTTTCTCTCCTCCAACCGACACTACCCACACCTAACTGATACAGCACCTTTAACGACTCTTAGGATAAAGTCCAAACTCAGTGTGCCACTCAGCTGCTCACACGCCTTACACCTCTGGGGTGGTCAAATCCAAACCCATACTGGATGTCTGAGCCCCAGAGGTGAAGCCTACTTCCGGTCTGTGTGTCCTTGGGCCTCACGCTGGCCCCAAATGGGAGGAAGCCCTTTCCCTAACACCCTCACTTCCTCCACCTGACTAAAGTCAACCTCTGGACTCAGATGAGACTGTCCAGTCAGTGTTCCCTCCTGATTAGAGAGATGCTTGTATTGTGGCACCACTTTCTAGCTGAGTGACCTTGGTCAAGTTCATTAGCTACTTCCTCAAATGCCGAAAGTTCCTGGCAACTTGCTGTCAGTGAAATGACAACTGTCACAATTGCTTTGTGAACAATAAGGCACTGAAGCGTGTAAGCATAATCCAGGATAAGATAAGGGTGAGATGGGGCTTCTAGTTTCCAGTTCCCCTTCGGAGGAAGCTCTGCATTCTCATCCTTTCTGAGTCCACTAAGCTCTGAGCTTCTATCTGCAGGGAAGAGCCACGGTGAATGTCTGGATCACTAAAAAGAGAGATGGGAAGCCTCTGAAAGATAGGTTTTCCTAATAATGTGCACAGGAACACTACGCTCACTAAGTAAATATGCAAATGAATGAACGAAAGCAAGGACTCCTTATCCTCAGTGAGCTTATAATCAAGGGGTGACATAACAGGGTCTAGTACCCAATACCTTTATCGTCATCAAGACTAGCAAGAAATTCTGCTATGCTACTCTTACCTGATTTGGCATGTGCTGAATTTGCCATCTTAGTAACTTGCACTTAATGTATGCATGCTTTGGCATTATCAAAATCACTGGTGCCATTCAATACCAATAACAAGTCACTGAGTACCTATCATGCTAGGTTTTATGAATACAAAGATAAAGGTGGTGGACTCTGCCCAGAAGTCACTAAATACATTAAAAGGAAGCTAAGCCATCAATACACATTATTAATATGTCATAATAAAATAAAATATATGGAGGGCCTAAAGATCAGGAAGGATATTTGAATTAGGGCACTAATTCAATCACTAATAAATCACATACAGTTAATACTGTATGTTACACATTGTTGATGGTCAACAACCTCTATTATTATATATCATATGTGATCATATTATTAATAATACATTACATGAATATACACTGCATGCTAAGGCAGATATTTCTGGATTGTCTTTCTCCTTACTCTGATTTTAAACCTACCCGTTTTGTCTAAACACTGTTCAGACCTTTACAACAGTCCCATTTAACGGATGAGAAAACAACTCAGGTTAAGAAGCAGAAGTAAAAATATATAAACAGGACCTAACAGATACACAAACATTCCACACGGAAGGCATGGACCCACATCCCAAAGCCATTTCCTGCCGTTCTTTCCTCTTCTGCCAACAAACCCTGGGGAATAACACACCCTTGCTCTCCTTTCCCGCCAGGGCTTTTTTCTTCCCGGGTCTCTGAACTGTTGATTCTCAAGCAGACACGCTTAACCTTCCCACTCACTACAGGACATACTGTTTAAATCACCAGTGCTTCAGGAGAAATGAGACCGAATCAGATACCCAGGTGGACACTGGTAGGGTCAAGAAACTAAAGCTACCGGATTGGGGATCCGCTCCTGGATCCCCTCCAGAGGATGGCAGCAGCACTCGGCTCACCCAGGAGGCGCCATCCCCGGCGGGATCCTCTCCTCCTGACCCTCCACCCCCTTGGCAGCTTGGGCGCTGCCATCTGCTCTTTTACCCTTCACCTGCCGACGCACCCCGCATAATCTGCATCTTCACCCGACCAGTGGGAGGCAGACATCGCGGGGCAACCAAGTCCCTAACCCGGTCCAGCGCGCGCAGTAGCCGGCCCGCCCCTAGCCAGCCACTTACGGTTCCAGTACACCGGGTAGCACTCTCCTTGAGTGACGTCCACCTCGTAGAGGCCTCCGCGCACGCACACCGGCTCGATGGTCACCAGCTCCTCCATCTCGGGCTCGGGCCCCGCTGCGCGCGGGCAGAAGCCGCAGGCGCGGTCCTCGTCGTCTTCCTCCCCGGAGCTGGAGGCCGGGCCGCACACCGGGTCTCCATCGCGGCCCTCCGCCCGAGTACGGGCGCCCGTGGTCTGCAGCAGGGTCCGGAAGGCGAGCTCGATGCGCAGAGAGTCGTAGCCGATGAAGGGCTTCCAGGTCTTCTTGTCCTCCTTGTAGAACCAGCGAACCTCCTCCGGGCCCAGCTCCGTCACTACCTCGTAGCGGTGCCGGGCTGCGCCGTTGCCGGGCCGGGCGCGCTTTCTGTCCCCGGGGCCCCCTCCGGCCGCCCCGCCGCCCCCCGAGTTCGGGGCGACCAGCGGCGGCGGAGGCGAAGACGAGCTGCGGCCGCCACCGCTCTCGCCCTCACTGTAGTAGCGCAGCGACGAGCCCGACTCGGCCGAGCTGAAGTCGTAGTTCTCGTCGCTGAGGCACGAGTCCAGGGCAAGGTGGCTCAGGTCGTCGGTGCCCGGTGCCAGGTGCAGCGGCTCGGCGTGCAGCAGCGCCAGCGGCACCCCGTCTCCCGGCTGGTGCTCGAAGCAGCAGCCGCCGCCGCCGAACGAGCCCGCCGCGTCCGAGCCCAGCTCCCAGGCGCCGCCGCCGCGGCCGTTACGCTCGGGGCTCCGCGGGGCGCCGCGGCCCGGGTAGTTCATGCCGCCGGCGCTTCCGCCACACGCGCATCCGACGCCGCCGCCCTCTCCGCCCGGAGTTTATAATCTTTCAAATCCCCGAGCTGGGCAGCAGCGGCGGCCGAGGCGACTCCGCCTCCCCGCAGGGCCCCCGGCCGCAGCAGCGCCGTTCCGAGGCCCGCCCCATTGTTACGCACCCCTGCGTGGGCGGGGCCCGAGCGAGGCTCCGCCCCCGGCCGCGCGCACCTCCCCGGAAGGCCCGAAGCCGCTGGGTTAGCGTGCTCTGCGGTGTCTCCGCCTGAAGTGGGGGTCGCATGGGGTCACCGCCGTCTCGGCCTCGGTGCCGCTCCTCGCTCCCGGCGCCGTGGCTTTCCCCCTCGCTCCCACGCCCCCGGATGCCAGCTGGAATGAGGCTTCCTCCCACTCATCTTTACACATTCGGGTCGTGAGCCCAGAGGCTGATTCAGCTGTATCCCCGGAGGGGCCCTGGAAGTTGCTCGCTCACGTTCCGGGCTTTAGGCTCGCTTTCAGCCTCTGCAGGACCTGCTCGGTCACCTGGCCTGGCCCTTCCCCAACCTGCGGCCTGTGCGTAGGAAGGCGCCCCACCCTATCCCTGCTGCTCACCTGGACAGCACTACTCCCACTTAGGAAACGGAGTCCCAGCCTCCGGAGCAACGCCAGCTCTTGCTTAGGATTGCTTAGCCCCTTGTACTTACATTTCCTGTGCTTTCCATATTGCAAGAAGCCTTGGATGGAGACCAAGTCTCTATGTCTCAGTCTTTTCCCACAGTCAGTGCACATTCGATGGTCCGTGTTGTAGCAATGGCAGCCAGGTGTGTGTGTGTGTGTATGATAGGTTAGTATGTTTGTGTGTGTATGACAGGTTAGTATGTTTGTGTGTGTGTGATAGGTTAGTATGTATGTGTGTGTATGATAGGTTAGTATGTATATGTGTATGATAGGTTAGTATGTATGTGTGTGTGTATGATAGGTTAGTATGTTTGTGTGTGTGTGATAGGTTAGTATGTATGTGTGTGTATGATAGGTTAGTATGTATATGTGTATGATAGGTTAGTATGTTTGTATGTGCGTGTGTATGATAGGTTTGTGTGTGTGTATGATAGGTTAGTAGATTGAAAGAAAAAAAGCAACTGAAGTCGAGGCTCAGCTTTGCCATCCTCAAGTCACTTAATCTGCTTGTCTTATTCGTAGATATAATCAGGAGATCATTGGACCGGATGGTCTCTGGTGGTAATGCCTAGTAGTGAGTCAATTCTCGTTAAGTTTTCCCAGGGTTGATTTTGTCTTTATTTGTTTTTAGAGCGCCTCTGATTCTGTAACTTACATCCTGGGGGCAGGGAAATACTGAGTCTCCCTTCTGTTAGATTTCTGAGGCAATTTAAAAAGGCAGAAGGCAGAAAGAGACTAGAATCTGACCTCAACAGACTGAACATTTACACGGAAGGACAGACACTCTTCTGAGGGAAGGGGTATCTTGAAAGGGGTTAGGCTAGCTGGAGCCCTTTATATAGGCAGGTAGGAGGCTTGGGAATGAGGAAGTTCTTGCAACCGTAGGGGGCTTGTGTGGGTCTGTGATCTGTCTTTCCTGGAATTGTCTGTTTTAGGCAAGACATATCTTGGAGGACAGGCTGTCCCAGCAGACATTCTCTGGGTTGTGACTGGCAGGAGGTTGGACAGGGTCAGCTGTAATTTCGGAGGAGTCCTGTTTTATAGCGGAGGCACTCTTATCACCTCACACCATTCTCTTAATTGAAAAGTATTTATTTTATAAGCCCATCCTATGTTGAGAATCCCTGAGAAACAATCTCCAGCCTTGTTCTTAGTTCAAGAATAGACCTTGTGAAATCAGGTCAGTGGGGCACGTTGTCTGGCTCTTAGGATGTAACCTGTCAGAGATAATTTGAAGTCATTATTTAAATCGGGATTGTTTCTGTTGTGCACAGTGCTTCTGTAGGGAGCTATAAGAAGGTTCTGCTCTCTATGGGTACATACGGAGTGATACTGTGGCTTGTGGTGAGAACGCGGGCTGGATTTTCTATCGTAATGTGTGTATTTGACTGGATAATCTTGCCCAGGGAACAGTCTGTCCATTTGTACCTTTCAGCCCCATTGCAAACCTGCAACCCAAGTTCTCTTCCACTGTTTCAATTGGAAGTATGCAGAATAAGAAATTGGGTATGAACTTTGAACTATTTGCTATTCAGGAAGGCATTAGTTTCACACTGCTCTGATATCTGTGTACAGGCTTCTGATGCAAAAAGAGAACCAAGAACCTATAGTTTGCGGGGCAGTGGTGGTGCACACACACACACACACACACACACACACACACACAACAAAAGAAAACAGCGCATCACCTCGGTTCATCCCACCACCTGCCTTTCCGTAATGCACCTGGCAAGAGTTATCTGACAAGAAAGATCACCTTCCTCCTCCTGCCTCTCAGGAGTTACATGGCTCCATTTCTTGTCACTCTTGCTTCTCTTTTTCACTTTAATCTGCCTTCACCTGTAGAAGATACAAGGCTAGCCTGATGCCATATACTTTATTTCGAACTAATGCCTTACACTCACACTTGAAATGCCGCCATCCAAATGTATGATGGGCGTGTTTAGTGTGACACCCAAGCGATCTGCTGTATCTCCTGCTTAATGAGCTGTCTACATTTGAAGTTTACTGCTTAAGACTGGCAGCTTCCATGCTTAAGACGAGTGTGTATTTTAGGACACCGACTAAATTCAACCACATTCTAGACTTGAGAACAGTCACAGACACAACAGGTGTTCCCCAAGTTCCATGCCTTCTGCTAGACTCTCGAGCAGTGGTTCTCAATTTGTGGGTTGCCATCCCTTTGAGGGTTGAATGACCCTTTCACAGGGGTCACATATCAGATAGCCTGCATATCAGATATTTACACTATGATTCATAACAGTAGCAAAATTACAGTTATGAAGTAGCAACAAAAATAATTTTATGGTTAAGGGGTTATGTCAATATGAGGAACTGTATTAAAGGGTCATAACATTAGGCATCTTCCAATAAAAGTACATTGGTAGGAACTGTAGAGATGGCTCAACCATTAAGAGCAATTGCAGCTCTTCCATAGGGCTGGAGTTTGATTCCTAGCGCTCACATTGGGTGAATCACACCCACCTATAGCCCCAACTCCAGGGAATCCATTACCCTCTTCTGCCTTTTCTGTGCCCATGCACACAGAGACACACATAAAATAAAACAAAATAATCTTTTCTAAAAGTTTCATTTTTTGTGCATTGGTGTTTTGTCTGAATGTATGCCTGTGTGAGGGTGTCAGATCTTGGGGTTACAGACAATTGTGAGCTGCCACGTGGGTGCTGGGAATTGAATTCGGGTCTTCTGGAAGAGCAGTCAGTCAGTGCTCTTAACTGTTGAGCTGTTTCTCTAACCCAAAATAAAATCATCTTTAAAAATGCTCAAGTTAAGAAAACAAAACACAGTGACAGCTTTTTAATTCCCCAGAGGATGTGAGCGTGAGGTGGGGATCGTGGTACCGCGACACATAGCCATTATTCTCTCCAAGTACAGACCCACAGGAAACCAGACTGCGGCTGAAGCAACGTGGGAATGCATAATGAAAAGAGCCATTCATTCTCCCGTCAACTCATTCAACAAAGATTTGTCTAGTATTCTTTATTTATTTATTTACTTTTTTTTTTTTTGGTTTTTCGAGACAGGGTTTCTCTGCGGCGTTGGAGCCTGTCCTGGAACTAGCTCTGTAGACCAGGCTGGTCTTGAACTCACAGAGATCCGCCTGCCTCTGCCTCCTGAGTGCTGGGATTAAAGGCGTGCGCCACCATCGCCCGACTTTGTCTAGTATTCTTATAAATATGTTGTTTCTGTTTTTTTTTTTAAATACACAACTGAAGGAAACGTCCAATTCTGAAATGCATTTGCTCACCAATTCGTTAAAGGGCTAGCCACAAAACTATAAACCCCACAAAAATACTACAAACCCCACAGAACAAAACAAAATAAATCAAAAATGTTATTCTGCAAATAAAGCTTTATTCTATTGAGGATAGATTTACTTTAATTACAGAAACAAAAATACAATAGATATTATAAGGCACCCACAAAATACTCTCCAGCTTTCTTTTTTAACACAAAAAAGGAAGATTTCAGTGTTAACGCATGATTTAGATCACAGCCGGACTTGCTGTGCAGTTTAGTTGTGCTTCTTAACTTCCATGCCCTGGGCTTTTGTTTTGTTTTGTTTTTTTCTTCTTCCTACTTTACCCTAGAGGTAAATGATTAACAAAGCATGTGCTATGTGACTCATGAGCCATGACAAAAACCACTGACAATTAGAATATTGTGCTGAGAGAGATTGTACCTGTGTGTTTTATTTTGATTTTTCAAAAAACAATGAGTCGTATGCTCTGATGGGATGTTATTTGCTTTTTATATTACAGATTTTTATATTACAGGCACAGTTCCTGATTTACAACTACTGCTTGAGGAAGTAAGTTTATCTGTATGTCGACATTTCAAATCTTAAAGTTTCAATCTCAACAAAACAGTCTAGACTCACAGACCTTATAAAGCTGTATTTCTCCTATTGGTTTCGGAATGGTACTATGCACACACGAGTAGATAAGTTATAAGAGGGGGCAGGGACGTCGAGTTCTTTAAAAGTTTAAAGGTTCAATGGAAAAGCAAAAACCCATGATAGCCAAAGGAATCCTGTACAATAAAGGAACTTCTGAAGGCTTTACAATCCCTGACTTCAAACTTTACTACAGAGCTACATTACTGAAAACAGCCTGGTGTTGACATAAAAACAGACAGGAGGACCTATGGAACCTAATCAAAGGGGAAATAGACAAGCTCTCCTGACAAAATTGAGAGCATGGGGGTGGGGGGAGAAGGGAGAGCAGAAAGCGAGGAAGAGGGGAGAAGGGGAAGGAAGAGAAGAACTTGAGGGAACAGGATAGTTGAGATGGGGGAAGGACAGAGTAGGAAGGAGAGTAAGGAAGAGATATTTTGATTGAGGGAGCCATTATGGGTCTAGCAAGAAACCTGGCACTAGAGAAATTCCCTGGAATCCACAAGGATGACTCCAGCTAAGACTCTAAGCAATGGATGAGAGAATGCCTGAACTGGCCTTGCCCTGTAGTCAGACTGATGACTATGTTAAATGTCACCACAGAACCTTCATCCAGCAAATGATGGAGATGGGGCAGAGACCTACAGTAGAACATGCTTATTTTCATAGATACAGATCATTTACCTGTAGATCATAGATCATCATGGAAATTCTGGAAGAACAATCTCCAAAAGTACCCACACTCTTATTCTGGATATTGAGGAGTAAGTAAAGGTAGGTTTCAGCTTTCATATGATTTGAACTTTATATGAGAAACATACATTTACGTGGTATTGGTATCATTGATATAACTTTTAAAATAAGTAAAACTGAATGGAAAACAAGTAGATTTTAAAATATGGCTCACACCTGTCTGCTTTAAAGGTTTCTTTTCTTGAAGTCTTCTTGTATGACCATGCCAACACAGAAAGCAATTATGTTTGAAAGTCCAGTTCTCGAGTCCTTCAAAGAGTGGCCACACAGCCTGTGAACTTGGACTCATCATCCAGCACACAGGAATATCAATGCTTGCCTTTCTTTGTAGAGGTGGATATTATTTAATGTAAAATGAGATAACATATGTGAAAACTTTGGTGGTGACTCCCGAGATTGTCACCTGTCACAGCTGGTAGCAGGCACATCATGAAAGGAAGACTTTCCTTTCCTTTTTTAGCCCTTGATTCTCCTTTGTAAGATCTATGAAGTAGAACCAACAGCCCTCAGCATCTAGAGTACCTTGTTTGTCTGCATTTCACTCCAGCCTTGTGATTTCTTAGTTGCATAACCTTTCTTAGAACTCTTGGCCAATTCACACGGAGGTCAGGGGAAGGAACACAACCTCTCTACCCAGAAAGGCCTACAAATGCCCCCCTTTTTCATTTTCTAGAACTGTTCACAAGTTCCTTTTGGTTTCTGCTTTTTGGAGAGTCTCTGGACATGAATTTCAGGTCACGGGGTTATCTTTTTGCAACTCTGCACTCTTCCCTATTAAATTCTGTGGAACGTCTTAGTGTGGGTATCCCTGTCTATGGGGCTCTCTGAGCTAAATGTCAGCACACTCTTTAGTGTCCTTATGAATATTCTTTAGGGGACATAGGGATTCTTTGGAATGTTAATAAGGCAAATCAAACTTTTTGGGGCTTTTTTATTTGATAACTTAGTAAGTCTAAGTCAGAGGTGAAATTATAGAACTCATTATAATTCGTAGGAAAGATAAAATGCAGCTAGAATGTTCTAGTGAGGGTTACTGTTGCTGTGAAGAAGTGCCATCACCAAAGAAATCTTGGGGAGGAAAGGGTTTATTTGACTTACATTAGCTTGTGTCAAGTTGACATAAAAGTAGCCAGCACAACTGACCTCCTACCAACTTGGCACACAAACACATCACTGTTAACATACAATCTTTCCTTTCTTATTCACCCTGAAGATCATACATTAGTATAAACATCAATATATAAAACATTTTACAACCCAAAGAAGTTCCACTGTCTTCACAAATTCAAATGCTTTAAAATCCAATCTCTTTAAAAATCCAAAATATCTTTAAAAGTTCAAAATGTTCAACTGTGGGCTCCTGTATAATAAAACAAGATGAAATGCTTCTTAACTTTAAGAGGGAGGAACTAGGGAACAATCATAATCTGAACAAAGCAAAAAAAAAAAAACTCTAAAAGTCGAAATAACTCAATGTCCAATGTCTGGAATTCATTCGTGATTCTCTAGGCTTCTCCAAGGCGCTTGGGTCACTTCTCCAGCTCCATCAACACACATTGTTTCCTAAGCTGACTCCACTCCACCATTGCTGCTGTTCTTGGTGGTCATCCCATGATCCTGGCATCTCCATACTCCTGTGATGTCTTGTTGTAACTAGGCGCCCTTTCACCAGCAGCCACTCCTGTTCTCTCTTCACAGTGCCAAGCCTCCGCTGCTCTCCATAATGCCTTCATGTTTTCAAAACCAGTGCCCTCTGTGTAACTTTTATACTACCAAGTTTGGCTGCTAGCATGAGGAACAATTTTGGTGGCTTCTGGAACACAGTTTTTCTGTGCTCTAAAGAAATACTTCCCAGAAGATTTTACCACAACAATGCTGGGCTCTTCTTAATCGCAGATAATTTCTCAGCTCTAGCTAACCAGCATTGATTATCCTAGCAAAGCAAAGGTTTCACTTTGATAGTTCTGGTAGCTTCTTAATCACAACTGACTCTTTAACCCACAGCTAACCAGAACCACAAATCACAGATTCTTAATTCAAAATATGCCATGGCCCCAGTAGAGTCTTTGAGAGAGTCTCAAACATTCCCCTGCAACTTCACAAAACAGGCCTCCATCCTTTTGGCATTTTTCTTTTTTCTTTTTCTTTCTTTCCTTCTTCTCTTTCTCCTTTTCCTTCTCCTTCTTCTTTTTTTTCTTTTTGAGAAAGGGTTTTTCTATGTTGCCCTGGCTGTCCTAGAACTCAGTCTGTAGATCATGCTGACCTCAAACTCATAGAGATCCGCCTGCCTCTTCCACACAAGTGCCGGGGCTAAAGGTGTGTGCTACCATCGTTTGGCTTGCATTTTTCTTAATAGTCTTACCTTCCAAGTTCCCACAGAACAGCTCACCAAACATTGAATTCTCAAATGCTTTTCTGGCCCAAAGTTTCAAAGTTCTTCCACAATCCTCCCCAAAACATGGTAAAGTCTGTCATAGAAATACCACACTCCTGACACAAATTCTTGTTTTGGTTAGGATTATATTGCTGTAATAAAACACCATGCACAAAAACAAGTTGGGGAGAAAAGGGTTTATCTGACTTACACTTCCACAGCACTGTTCATCACTGAAGGAAGCTAGGACAGGAACTCAAACAGGGCAAACATCTGGAGACAGGAGCTGATGCAGAGGTCATAGAGGGGTGCTGCTTACTGGCTTGCTCCTCATGGCTTGCTCAGCTTGCTTTCTTATAGAACCCAAGACTGTAGCACAATTAATAAAAACCCAGAGACAGAAATTGGGGTTCAACCTGAAGGTTAGAAAAGCAAAACTGGCTCTTCTACCTCAGTCCAAAATGGAGATCCTGCCTACAGGAATCTCAGAAGGAGACTGTGTCTGAGAGCTGTCCTTCCATTTTACGTTCCTTTCTCATGCTGGGATTAAAGGTATGCACAACTACTGACTGGTTTCTATGGCAAACTAGTGTGGCTACTGGGATTAAAAATGTGTGTCACCACTGCCAGGTCTTTTATTTTATTGATTTTTATTGAGCTCTATATTTTTCTCTGCTCCCATCCCTGCCTCTTCCCTTCCTTTCAACCCTCTCCCAAGGTCCCCATGCTCCCAATTTACTCAGGAGATCTTGTCTTTTTTTACTTCCCATGTAGATTAGACCCATGTATGTCTCTCTTAGAGTCCTCATTGTTGTCTAGGTTCTCTGGAGTTGTAAATTGTAGGCTGGTTTTCTTTGCTTTATGTTTAAAAACCACTTATGAGTGAGTACATATGATAATTGGATTTCTGAGTCTGGGTTACCTCACTGAAAAAGATGTTTTCTAGCTCCATCCATTTGCTTGTAAATTTCAAGATGTCATTATTTTTTCCTGCTGTGTAGTACTCCATTGTGTAAATGTACCACATTTTCCTTATCCACTCTTCGGTCGAGGGGCATTTAGGTTGTTTCTAGGTTCTGGCTATGACAAACAATAACGCTATGAACATAGTTGAGTACATGTTCAAATATAATAAGGAATAGTTTTTACATATAAACCTAATCATAGCTTCCCATATTCCTATTATAATGTAAATACAACACTGATAGTTGTATTATTTAGAAAATAACTGCGAGAAAAGACTATACATGTTCAACATAGATACAATTTTATTTTTCCAATTATTTGAATCCAAGGTTGTTTGAATCCAGACACATGGAGGGTCATCTATACTTCCTCATTTCATGAAAGGATCTTGATGCTCATCTATGGATTTGGGTATCCTTGAGAAGTTCTAGAACACTGTGTTGGCGGGGACCACTCATTCGCTCCTGGCCACCCAGACCTAAAATAATCACACAGAAACTGTATTAGTTAAAAACACTGGTTGGCCTATTAGTTTATGCATATTTCTAGCTAGCTCTTAGATTTTAAATTAATGTATTTCTGTTATTTTGTATTTTACCACAAAGCTCATGGTTTACCAGCAAGGTTCCAGTTGGTGACTTGCATCTTTCTCTTCCTGTGGCTACATGGCTTCTTGCTGACTCTGCCTTCTCTGTCTGCTTGGAATTCCTGCCTTCCCCTATTCTATGTTGTAATAGGCTTCTTTATTAACCAGTGATAGTCACAGCATACAGAGGGGAATCCCACATCACCTTCCATTTTCTGCCTAAATAAAAAGGAAGGTTTTAACTTTAACATAGTAATATTACATATAACAAAACAGGTATCAAGCAAGAATTAGTTATAATATTTATACTTCCTTTATCTTTTATGATAACTAAGGAAAACTATAATTATCTATTCTTCAACTCCATCAAAGACCCCAGAAGGATATGATATTACCGAAGTTAACAGGAAGTGCATTGTAAGCAACTTCCAAAACTCTAGAATTGGCAGAGACATCTTGCTGCCTGGACAGTCACCCAAAGTTCTTCTGTAACATTGGGGCATCTGTCTTTAGCCCACAGGCCCATAGTATCCAGAAGACTTTTCCATGAAGCAGGAAATTTCAAAGACAGTTCTATCTATATTGGAAGTTTTCCATTCACTTTTTTCTGTATCCTGCAGAATGTCTAGCAGAATCTTTCATGAAGCAGGAACCCTGAAGGACCATCTCATCTTTAGGCAAGTTCAGCAGTCATTTCTCTGTGGGTCCTGCATGTCCAGTTCATACAGCATAAAATCAAGCAGTCCAGGCAAGAGCAATTTCTTGCCCAAATGGCTAGCAAACTCCATAAGGAGCCTCTTTAATGCCCTCCATTCTTTTGAAGTAGATTGGTGCTGCCAGGAGCAGATGTGTCTCACTGTCATGAAAAGTACTAAGTTTTTAAAAAACAGTTTAAGTACCATATTCTGTTACTCTTTGAAAGGTTTAAAGAATACCTATCCATCTGAAATATTTTTCTGTACATCTAGAAAACCTAACTAACATGACTACAAGCTTGACTATTATAGATTACGATTAACCTGTATTTCTTAATTATACTTTATATTTTAATGAGCTACATAAATACAATATCTTAATTAAGAGCAGAAATATACATATAACAAAATTGACCTTAAATTTGTATAAATAAACCAAGATCCATACCGATGCAAAGTATCCATCTCTATATGATATCCCCCTTTAAATGTAAACAAACATTTATAAACAATATTTGTAATTTGGGTATAGTTCCCTCCAAACTACTTCCTGTTTTTGTTGGGCAAAGCAATTGGGGGTTCTTGGAGACCTTTCAGAGGGGGGTAGGTGGGTCTTGGTCCATAAAACTATATTAGCCTGGAAGGAATCTGCAGGTTCTCATCCTCTGTGGAAACAAAAGCAGAACCTCTTTTCCAAAGCAACAGATCCTTAGACCCAAATTTGAAGTTAAGATACCTTTAAAAAAATATATGTTGGTTTAGCTTGGCAGCCTGTACAAAGAAATGTCTCTCTGTGATTAGCTCATTCACAGTCAAAAAACTCAAAGAAAAAACAGTTATATACATAATCCAGTTTCTGTATATTTTCCATCTTTAAGTAGCTTATTTTTCTTTACTCCTTTAATCTATGACTGTCTGTACTCTTTTATATTACATTTACTATCTCTTTACTCTTTTTCTTCTTGCTCCCTCCCATGCCTACATACATTTATTTAACACTGTGACCCATTCAGAGGAGCACTTTTTTTTTAATGCTAAGCGGGTGTGGCTAGAACCAACTTGGTTCTGCCTGCCTGCTCTGCCCAATCCAACCTGTCCAGTCCAACATGGCGGAGGCATGTTTGCTTCTCTGACTCCAGGGTTGAAGTGGGTCTATGTCACCATTAAATCATTAAGCAATTTGTAACTCGCTGCTCATAGACCCCCATTTAAGTGCTGGCCTCCTGAAAGAGTCAGAGCTGTTCATGCTACTAGTACGAACCAGGAAGCTGCCGTTTCTTAAAGAAGCCATGAGTTTTTTTGTTTCCTTTTGTTTTCTTTTGCTGCTAGTGCTGAAGCAGTAAGAACCCCCCCCCCCCCTTCTCTCTCTCTCTTTTGGTTTTCTCAAGACAGGGTTTCTCTGTAGCTTTGGAGCCTGTCCTGGAACTAGCTCTTGTAGACCAGGCTGGCCTTGAACTCACAGAGATCCACTTGCCTCTGCCTCCCAAGTGCTGGGATTAAAGGCATGTGCCACCACTGACCAGCAGGAAGGAGCCATGGTACCCATGCTCACCACCAGCAAACAGAGCCCACCCAAAAAAAATATGGCTACCAAGAAGCTGCACTAGATTTTGTCCTTTTATATCTAGAATTTCTTTTCAAGCTCTCTCAGGTACAAAAAAATGGCAGCCAAACATTTGGAGTTGATGCCCACTTCAAAGTAGCTGAGACCAAGCCTGTGGCTCAGCACCTCCCTCCCTCCACACCCTTGCCTGGGTAGGCAGCGGGATCCCTGATGCTAGGAGTGCACAGGAGGGAGAACATGGCAGATTGCCAATGCCAAACACAGAAATATTTCCAGGCCAACCACTGTGCTACCTGGCAGATTTGGCTTTTACTGAGATCAAAGGGTTTATATACTGCAAGGTGCTACCCAGAGTTGAGGTGGTGAGGACAGCTCCTCTCCCTCAGTCCCAGAGCTGGTGTTGAACTACTTCTGCCATATTGAAAAGCAGAGAGAGGCAGAGTCAGCATCCAGGCCGCTGAGACCAAGCTGCTTACCATTTTAGCCCTGTGTGCGCGTGCATATGTAAGATCCAGCCATGACAAGCCCAGTAGAGGTCTCAGTGGTTTACCCTAAGACAATACCTGGTTCCAAAAAAGATGACCCAGGAACAGAGCATGCAAAGAAAATTCCTAACCTTCCAACTGTCATGGTCTGCTCTACCATTGTAGATAGGATCACCTGCCAGCACACACCCATCACTTTTCACCAGGACACCCCTAGACAAATGTCAGCTAATAAGGAGTCCTGAACCTTAGAAATTTCTTACCCCACCTCTGCTATTATAAAAACCCCACCCCAACTGAGCTTGGGGCTCTCTCTGATTGCGCCATTTATGTTGGACACACGGAGAGTCTGAGTTCGAACTTAAGTAAGAATAAGTATGCTTTTACATACAGGATCCTGTCTCCTAGTTGATTTTGGGGGACTCTGTGATTTGGGCGTAACACATTGCAGAATGCATATGTGCTGTGTGTGTGTGTGTGCACATGCACACACACATATGTATCACAGCTTGCATACATACACACATATGTATCACAGCACACATTTGGAGATCAAAGGATAACTTTAGGAAGCCAGTTCTTCCCTTTTACCACATGGGTTCTGAGAGTTGAACAGAGGTCATCAGGTTCAGAGGCAAGTGCCTAAGCCCACTGGGTTAGGATTAGGGTTAGGGCTAGGGCTAGGGCTAGGGTTAGGGTTAGAGTTAGAGACTGAGCCATCTCTCTAGTCCCTTAAGAGAGTCTTGATATGAGTTGGGTGGAAGACAAACTTGCTGTGTACTTTTGACTTTCTAAAATTTTCCATAAGATAATATTACCAACCACAAACCCTTAAAATAACTGTTATAAGGTTATAAACCTCAGCAAATAATAATTACATTTTTATTAGAAAACCAGACAAAAATTAGGAACAGAAAATTAACAAGAGAAGAAATGAAAGCTAGAAAATCAAAAAGGGTCATCTGGTACTTTAACCAATAACAAAATAAATGAACCAAATTTGCTCATTCTCAATCTTGGAAAAGCTGAAATGTCATATTCAACCGAATCACAGAGAGCCTGGAATGCCATATTCAAGAGAAGATACTTTACTCTTATAGAATATGAAGGCATAGAAAGTGTTCAGAAGAACAGTAATATTAACTTAGCAATTGTTCATTTCCTCTTTTCCACAGTGTGTGTGTGTCTGAGTTTGCAAATGTATGGATATGCATACTTGTGGATGTCAGTGACTGGTTGCTGGAATCATCTCCTAATTCAGTGTGGCAGTGTCTCTCAGTCAAACCCAAACTTCAAGATCTATCTAGTCTCCTTAGCCAGCCTGCTGTGGGGATCCATTATTTCCCTCTTCCAAGGCTGGGATTAAAGGCAGGCCTACTATGACCTTCTGGCATTTTACTTGGGTTCTGGGGAACTGGATTCCAGTCAATTACCCCTTACCATTGAGCCATCTTTGAGCCTTTGTTTTTGTTTTTAAAGGAAAATCAGATTGTGGGTATAGAATGGATTAAAGTAGATGAGATTGCTGAGCATAATCATGAAGGTAAAGGAAGGCAACCTTCCAGAAATGGCCAGCATAGATCTCTTATTAATGGCCCCTTCTATTCATTGTTTTGCTGTTATTAGAGCTTGCTGCCTACCAAGAGATGCTAATGTTCAATGCAATTGTATACAAGATGGTGTCACATGGGATCATGTATTACTCAAGTTCTACTGAATAGAAATGTCTTCTTGAAGAACCTTAGTCTGGAGAGATGGCCCAGTGGTCAAGAGCACTCGCTGCTCTTTCAGAGGACCCCAGTTCGGGTCCCATCACTCAGTCAGGTCAGGTGCCTCACAAGCACCTGCAACTCCAGCTCCCCAGAATCCTATGTCCTCTTCTGGCTTTCAAGGGCACTCATACAGAGAGATACACACATAGACATAAGTAAAAATAAATTTACCTTTCCTTAAATACTAAAGGGCACCAGCATCAAGAATTAGTGGTCTCCCCTTTTCATTGCCTATGAAACACAAGGAACAATTTTACCAGCCTCTTTAGAATGGCCACATCATTTGTTTTTAAAGTTTTTCTCCTTGTTGCCTGAAAAAGTGAGGCTTTCTTAAGTTTGAGGTTGGCTATACTCCAAGGACAAAGATTTTTCTGATATATCATCTTACAAATACAGCATCTTTCCCAGAAGATGCCTTTACCTAAGTGAACAATAATGTTTCCTTCTTTCGAAGAAATAACTAGACAGTAATTCTGTTTCATTGCCAAGGACTTAAGCAAAATCCCATTTTCCCTGCACACATTTCTTCTGTCTATGTCTGTTTCAACCACACTCCCAGAGCTCTCGCAGGGCACAGTGATACACAGGTTCCCCTTTCCCCAGCTAAGGCTCACTGCCAGTCCCTGCTGTCAGCTATGCTCCAGTGACGAGTTCATCACTTTAAAGCAATAATTAAACACATTTGAATGAAAAAAGAAATATAAAAGGAAAGACGTGACTGCTCCTAGGTATGGTGGAGGAGAGGAGAACATTTACTGCAGAGAAAAGGGAGAGTGAAGTCAGAGGCAGGGGCTTCTGCCAGAGTCCAGAGTAGACATGACCCTGAGCCAGGTCATGTGAGGAGAGGGAGGAGGAGAAGGAAGAAGGGAGAAGGGAGAAGGGAGAAAGGGGAGCCAGATGCAGCAGTCAGGAGGCCTAAAAGAGAGTAGACCAAAGAGACCAGCTAACCTAGGGAAGGGCAGCCCAGCCCCTGGATGGGAGAAGTTTAGGGTAGAGGGCAGGAAAAGCCAGCCAGGAGGGTCCTGTAACAAAGAGGGACTGAGGGATTCTGGGAGAATCTGGCAGCCGGGTTCACTTTAATATGTTAAATAGGTGTCTCAGCCTTGAAACCTAACTACACTCTTGTTACTATTGTATGAAAGTATACCAGGCTGAGCACCAGGTATAGACAACAAATATTTGGGCAACAGTAATTTAGTCTTTCTTGCTGTAGAGGTTTCTTTGAGCCTTACTGACTGTAGCTGTCCTTAGCAGTGACCTTTGTTTGCAGAAGGAAGAGGATTAGAGAGTGTGTATCTCAGAATGTGTAGCTCACAGCAACTGCAGTAGGCTAAGCAGGGGGCAGGGAACTGGGACGCCTGAGGTCTATACTGAGCTTTTTGTGATTTTGCCACTAACTGGCTTACAAAGGGATTTTTCTCATCCATAATCCGAGGAAATTGAGATACTGTCATTTTAACTGTGACTTTTTAATGACTGCTTTTCTTGTTCCTGGTTTCCATATCCATGACCGTGGAGAAAGTTTTTTTCTTTGGCATTTTTGCAAAATGAGGGTGCCCAGCATGCTGCTAACACCAACCAGCTGCGGAGATCAGCAGACAGAGAAGGGCTGGCTGTTGACATTGCAGGGAAGGGTCCTGGAACAGGCAGAGAGTGGGTGGCTGGACCCTGAAACCTGTCTGCTCTCCGCTTGCTCTTTCTCTGCTTTCCCCACTGCTCCCTTGATGTTTTCTATCATCTGACTGAACTCTCCCAGAGCTGAGCAGCTTCTTTTCTCCACAGTGTTCAGACTGCAGTGTTTCTGCCAAGGAATTTTCAGAATTTGCTTCTGAAAGAAATGTATTATATTGCTTGGTAACTGGAATATAATCCCAGCTAATTTGCATGTGCTGGGCAAAGGCTCTGGAGCAGGGTGGGTGGCTTGGCTCAGGCAGTAGAGTCCCAGGGACAGGATTCTTACACAGCCTCCTAAGCACAGACTCCACCCAGCCGACTGTGGGTGAGGCACCCTCATTTCGTTGCTATGAATGCCTTGAGCCTCGACTTCTTGTTTCTTAAAAATATATTTCTATCTGGTGAACTTGCAATGTGTTTTGTTAATCAATGTAGTGGCTATACTTTTCAGGTGACATTCAATTTTACAAGAGAAACATGCCCTCTCCTCTGCCAGTGGCCATGGTCATTGATTTAAGAGTCATCTCAGGGGTCCTGTGTAGAGGAATCAGGACGGATGCAGGGGAGGCAGAAACAAGTGATGCTGGGACCGTACTGGTTGCAGATGTAAGACCGATGATGAAAGACACACAGATACACACACGCGCACACACACACACACACAGAGACACACACACAGAGAAAGACACAGAGAGAGACATTAAGAGAGACACAGAGAGAGGATCAAAGCCAGAATAGTTAGAAGTTTCTGGAGACGTGAAGAAGAAAAAGAAAGAGGCTTATGTATTGTTCTTGCAAAATCCTTCTCATATGAGCATGCAGATTTTTTATTCACTTTTAAAGCTTTATTTATCACTTATATCTGTATATGTTGTAATGGCCTGAACCCCTCTCCTGGGGTCGGGATCTGGAACCAGGTATTTTTTCCACAACAACGTGTTCCATATGCCTGAGCACGATTCTACAGCGTGATTTCTATGCATACCACTGGCTTCAATTGGCGAGTTTCCCCCATTCTGGTCAGCTTAACCATTTCTCCAAATCCAAGAAATTGACCAGTGAGCTCACGGCAATCTTCTGGTGTTCCTAGAAACAGGGCGGGGGGACAGCCCCCAACCACAGACAGTTGAGCCATTCACTGACATTCATCTCTGGACTGCTTCCCTTAGCCCTCGCAACTGGGAGCCCAGGGTCCCTCAGATTCTTCTTTCTATTTTTTCCTTTCCTTTTCTTTTTCCCCCCTTGCCATGAAAGGCCGTTCAGAGCGGCCTCTGGACTCTGGCTTCTGAGTCACCCTGACTGAATCCAGCTAGGCCATAACATCCCACTTGTGGGTGGAACGCTCTCTCACAGGTCCTGTGATGTTCACAGGCAGATTCACACCCTGGCCACAGCAGAAAGACATCTCCCTGTGCACCTTGTGGTGTCGCCTTTTCATGGGTTTTCACAGTTTCAGCTATAGGTAGCAAGCCATCCATGTCTGTCCCCGCTGGGATGGATGCATTTTAGAGGCCCTAAAACCACAGGCCTTAATGCCCTACTTCTTCAGCTCCTACCCTCACTCCACCAGTGTCCTGCCAGCTCTACTTTTATGGGAGCTTTCTAACTACTGTCTGCAGGAGCTTTCTAACTACTGTGAGCACACAGGCAAATGGAAGGAGTTTCCTCAAACTGTCCCTGCCACTGCTACTGCTGCCAACAAGATTGGTGGGATCCACAAGGTGCCTTTTATAATTACAGACTTTTGCTCCCTGCCACAGCTTGTGGCATGGCAGCTCAGCGACAGGGCGGATCACGCCTCTAGGTCTCTCTTATTATTAACCTTAAATTCCCTGCAGCTCAAAGTTGTGACTTTTCCATACAACATTGGCTGCTGCCATTTTGACTGAGGTCAGGTGACCTTACCACCATCTTAACTGAGGTCATGTGTCTTTACCGCCATCTTAACTGATAGCCAGATCAGGTGACCAAGTCCTGCCATCTTTATTGAGTGAGGTATACCCTGCCTGGTCCCCGGTTTACTTATGTTTTTGTCTCTATATTCCTCTTGTTGACTCTGTTGCATGTGTGTTTTGTGCAGTGGCATGCCTTTGGTAGAGCCCACCAAGAGCATCCATTTCATCTAATTCCTATTCACTCTGTGTGTGTGTTCATGCATGTAATTTAAATGCACCCATGTTTACTGTTAAATGTTATAATTGTTCATTGCATCTCATTTCAGACTACAAAAACAATGTCTCATGTTTTAAACTAGTATGTACTTTTAAGTCTCTCAATAAAAACGCTTTATATTTAATTCAACCTTCATTTAAAATATATTAAGATGTTCTCTACTATTGTCAGTTCTGCTGATAACCTATTGCAAGTAGTTTTTTCTTCTTTTTGTCTTTTTACGAGTGTAAAGCTTACCTGTTAAAAGCCAGGACAGTCAATCTCAGACCCAGCTCTCCAGGCAGATTCTATATTGTAGTTTTACCTGATAAACAGCCCTCAACTGCTCAGAGATCTGGAGAATATGGCATTTAAATATTTAATTATTAAAAATCTTTTCATAACTAAAAGAGACAGATTGAGTCCTAGCAGCCATACTCTATTTCCTCCAAAGAAGACAGAAGAGAATTGGGCACAGAACAACGTCTATCCGCAATTTGCTTCAACTGCCAAGTGCTGATCACTGGGCAAAGCTGCCTTTCACATATAAACTGAAGATCTCCAGAGAGTGAACAGAATCACTGGAATCAACAGCCTAGCTGCTCAAGTCAAGATAGGCTTGTCTTCCTACAGATTTCTTAGTCCCCAGTTCTCGGGACCTGATGCCACTGCTTGGGGACCTGCGACATGGTCTCATGGTCCACTGCCCACTGAAGCCACTAGGAATCCTGCAGCATTTTTAATTAATCCATTACATATATGTGTGTAATACTGCATGAGTTTATGTCTACCATACGTGTACAGGTGCTCAAGGAGGCCAGAAGGTGTCAGGTCCCTTGGAAGCAGACGTACAGGCAATTGTGAGCTGCCTGATATAGGTATGCTGGGACTGAACCCCAGTCATCTGTATAAGCTCTTAGCCCTGAACCACCTCCCCAGTGCCAGTGTACGGGTCTTGGACTAGGAGTGTCTCGGCTCCTACCGTATTTCCTGGCCTACTCATGATACCTCAGTCAGTGTTTCCACAGTAGATGTTAGAGGGTCTCATTTACATTTGTATCTCGGGTTGGAGAACGTGGTACCCTTGGACTTTGGCACCGATCTTATAGATTCTTGGTGTTATTGATCTCAGCTAGATATTTAGACGTGAGTAGCAATCTTTAGGATTCATCTTGGATTGCTAAGTTGTAAAACTATGGTTAGGACTAACTAGTGTGATGGCAGTTAAGAGAATTCAACATAAATGTTAAAGCTGTATTTTAATATTTGATAAAAGATGACAATACTATGCTGGCTTATGGTGACACACACCTTTAATCCCAGCACTCAGGAGGTGGAGGCAAGAAGATCTTTGTGAGTTAGAGACCAGGTTGGTCTACAGAGTGAGTTCCAAGACAGGTACCAAAGTTACACAGAGAAATTCTGTCTCGAAAAACCAAACCAAACCAAAAGAAAACAACAACAAAAAGATACTATTACTTGTTATTAGCCAGAGCGATTGTGGGCTGATGGTTGTCAAAGTTTGCTTGAGAGACCTTGCTGAGGTAGAGTGAAGGTTGAGATGGGCTGGTTTCAGACAAGAGGAAAACGCAAACAGAGCAGGGGCCTTGGGGTTTGCAGAAGAGAGAAAAATGACAAACCAGTCAAGGAACTTAAAAGTTCTGATGGGGTGGGGCTTCCTGGGTAATACCAATAATTGAGTTTAGTTAGAAAGATTTGCCTCACAAATACCCTCTTCCTTGCAGAGAGATGCAGGAAGGGACAGACTGGCATACTGACCACCAGCTAGCTACTAGTGCCTAAGGTGGAGGGAGGGCCAGCAGGACCTGAGCTGGAATCCTAACAGCTGCGTGCTCTTGCACAAATAGCCAAGCTCTTTCCAGTTTTGGTTTCTTTAGCTATATAATGGAGATTATCATAGAAGGTTATTATAATGATTTAAGATAATGATTCTGTGGGTTTGATGGAGGAAATGATGATCTGTCTATGTGTTACTCTCATTGGTTAATAAAGAAACTGCCTTGGCCCATTTGATAGGCCAGCCCTTAGGTGGGTGGAGTAGACAGAACAGAATGCTGGGAAGAAGGGAAGTGAGCCAGATGCCATGCCTCTCCTCTCCAGGGCAGATGCGATTGAGCCAGCAGCCAGGTCAGACATGCTGAATCTTTCCCGGTAAGATACCACCTCGTGGTGCTACACAGATTATTAGAAATGGGTTAAGCAAGATATGAGAGTTAGCCAAGAAGAGGCTAGACATAATGGGCCAGGCAGTGTTTATATGAATACAGTTTGTGTGTTGTTATTTCTGGGGCTAAGCTAGCCGTGCGGGAGCCAGGTGGGATGAAAAGCAGGCCCACCCGCAGCTCTTTCTACATGGGTTGAGAACATAACTCAGTAAAGTGTTGGTTTTGCGAGCATGTGGGCCCGAATCTGAGTCCAAGATCTCATGTCTTAAAAAAACACCAGGTGTGGTGGCACATATTTGTCATCTAAGCCCAGAGGAGGCAGATCCCTGAGGACAGGAGGCCTACCCTAGATAGCAAGCCCTAGATCACAATGAAAGTCTTTCTTTAAAAAAAACAACAACAACAACATGGGAGCCGTAGAGATGGCTCAGTGGTTAAGAGCACTGGCTGCTCTTCCAAGGATCCAGGGTTGATTCCCATTCCATGGCTCATGATAGCCTGTAATTCCAGATCCTGGGGATCTGATACCTTCTTCTGGCCTCTATGGTCATGTAGGGCACAGATAGACATGTGAGCAAAACACCCATCTATATATATAAAATACAATTTAAAAATTAAATATGTGTGTGGCTTCCAAAGAATAACACTAGATGTTGTCCTCTGGGCCCCATAAGCTTGTGCATACATGTACAAACACACACGGACAGACAGACACATACACACACACACACACACACACACACACACACACACACACGGATCTGTTTGAAACAAAAGGCGTTAAGTTCGTACGGTAGGCATTACCTACAGCTTCAGTGGGGGTCAGGCTCAAAATTGAGCATAGTTATAACATGTAGTTCTGCAGTGTACATGAAATGGGGGTTTTGAAACAGTGTTCTGGACGCTTCAAGGTCATCTCTGTGGACTTTGTAGAACTTTTGTCCTCCTAATTTGTTGCAATTTTTAGAATGCAGGAAATGAGTTGTTGTTTTTTTTTAATTTAATTTCTACTTTTCAAAGCAATGTGTCGTCATATATTTGTGAGATGCAGTTTGGAAGGAAGCTTTAAAGTCACCTGGAACCTCCTCTAAGTTTCAAACTTCTTCACAATAATTTCCCTTGAGAGTTTTCCTAGCTCTTACTTTTGATTGACATGGAAATTTAATCTTTTTGCATGAATTATCTCATTTCATTCTTTTTTTTTCCATTTCATTCTTAATAGCAGTCCTACCAGTGAGGTTTATTTTATTTTATTTGAGACAGGATCTCACTATGTAGCCCTAGATCCCTTGGACCTCAGTGTAACCTAGATTGGCCTTGACCTTACAGAGATCTGTGTGCTTCTCCCTCCTAAATTTGGAGAGTAAAGGTGTTGCCACTATGCCTGGCTGATTAGTTCTATCTGTAGCACTGACTATTTACTAGAAACTTGCAGCTTGGAGAGGTTAAACAATATGTGTGAAGATGTAGAATGAGTTGGTAGCTCCACAGAGGGGTGAGCAAGACAGATCCGATCCCATTCCTGGATGGAGAGGAAAGACATCAAATGACCAGATCAATAATTGCTGATGCTGTGAAGAGCACTCTAATCGGTGCCAAGAAGATGTACAGTCTCTAGTTCTAAGGGTCAAGGCAAGTGTTCTTCCACTGTGAAGTAAGTGAATGTGGGAGTTGGCAAGGTGAAGGGATGGGTGGGTAGGATGAGTAGGAGAGGAAGGGTGAGGGACACAGCTGCTGGAGGGTTCGAAGTGAAGAAGGCTGGCAGCCATGGTCTGAAAGGCCAGCAGGCAGTCTGCATGGAAGGTGAGAGATGAGACCGTGTTAGTGGAAGCAGGAGAGCCAGGCTGGACTGTCCAAAGGCATGGTAGGCATGCTGGAGATTTAGGAGTGGTGCAAAGTCACTGACAGGTTTAATGAAGAAGTGACAATTGTGCACATTTGGCTCTGTAATTCACCTCCCCTCTGAACTTTGGTTTCTGAATACATTATAGAAACTTTCTATTAAGTGACGTAGTAGTGCACACATTCAAGAGGCAGAGGCAGACAGATTTCTGAGTTCAAGGCCAGCCGAACCTACCTGGTGAGTATCAGGACAGTAACAAACAAACAAACAAGATGTTAATCTTTCTTCAACACTTGGTAGTTGTTGATGAACTAAACTTGTTATAGTTTTTAAAAAGAGTGGGAAGGGGTCACGCCATATAATAAGACTCACATGGGAGGTTTATTAGGCAAGAAAAGAGAAGGAGCAGAAAAGGGGACAGGGAAGGGTCAGTGAAGGGGCCAAAGATGGGAGGAAGTGGGGTTAGAGATCAGTCCCTGGGGACAAGAGTGGTGGAAGAGAAAGAGCTGGGAGATGGGCAAGGCCTGCCTTATAGAAGGGAATGGAGAGAGCACCCACAGGGGTGCTCTTAGTGGGGGCAGCTGAGGATGCATCCTGTCAGGACCCCAAGGGCAGACCAATACAGATAGAATACAGGTAACAAACCTCCCTTTAAAAAGGATATGTGGAGACTGATAAAAATTGAGCAGCTCCGCTGGCACAAGAAATCCAATTAGGTCAAATCAAACCAAATCAGAATGCCCATCGTTTTACTAAGAATGACGCTCTCCAGTGGCCAAGGCACATGGCGGGGAGACAGGACAGCAGGGAGCCCATGCAGACCCAAAAACCATGAGTTTCTCCTCTAGGAGGCCACTTAAATATGCCATGGGAGTGGTCCTGACCCCCCGCCCCCAGCAATGTAGGGATCACAGGGAGGGGTCAGGACCTGGCATGCTGGGATTTGGAGTCCAGAGCAAAGCAACTCTCAGGCCAGGGGCTGGGGCTATGCTCCCAACTTAACAGAGACTATTCAATATTTCTCAGTCTTGGCTGCATTTTAGAATCAACTGGAAGACCAAAACAAAGACGCAGTGCCGCACTCAAGGCCTATAAGGAGTGGGAGTCAAGCATTCTTATCTTTGATACACAGTGGCCTCTGCAATTCGATTTCACAAGCATTTCTTGAGCTCCACTGATCCTAAGTCTTGGCACCGTATTAGCGTCTGCACATGAAAGGCAAGTGTGAACAGCTGTTGGCAGCTATTAACTACTTAGATGCCATGACTGCTGCAGCTGCTAGGCAAGACAAGGGTCAGGCAGCCCCTGTCAATGACAGAAACCCTTGAAGTCAAAAAGCAATGAAAATAATAAATCACGTGTTTGCGTACCTGCAGGCCCTCACCTGGTCTATTCACTACATCACTTCCTGGATGGAAAGCCCAGAAATCAGATTAACTCAAGAATGGTGGCTCTGGGTGAGCTATGATTCACAGCATCTGAAGCAGTCTGCTGCTTGCTCCCTCTGAGAGTCAGCTAGACAAAAAGATCCCACATCTGTGTATTCAAGCGATTCCTTTTAAAAATTAAGTGTGTATGTGTTGTTGTTGTGCATATGTTAAGGAGCATGTATGGAGGTCTCAGGCACTGGTCCTTACCTTCTACATTGTTTAGACATGGTCTCTTGTTGAGTGCAGAATTTGCCAGACTAACCCGTCGCCTATCTCCGGTCTCTGTCTCCCATCTCACTATTAGATTTCTGGGATTCTGGACATGTGCGACCACCTCCCACTTTATATGGATTCTGAGATGCAAGCTAAGATTCTCATGCTTGTGCCATGGGTCCTTTATCCACTGAGTCATCTTTCCAGACCCCCCTTTAATATTTCTATTTGGCTGTACAAGATAACACAAGAGAAAATAAGCCGTTAGTGTTGAGAATCTTAAGGAACAGGGAGAGTAGAAATTTATAATACGGTCCGGGGTGATGTGCAGAACTTGTTGGAGATGTACCTGCTAGGCTTCTGTTGGGGCAGTCTTCTGCAATGCAGTCTAGGCAAGTGGGATTGGCATACACAAACGTTTTGTTAATGAATTAATTTAATGTGCAAGGGTGTTTTGTCTTCGTGTACTTTTGTGTACAAGCAGAAGAGGGTGTTGGTAAGCCTGGAACTGGAGTTATGGGTGGTCGTGAGCTATCATGTGGTTACTGGGAATTGAACCCAGGTCCTCTAGAAGAACAGTCAGTGCCCTGAGTCGCTAAGCCATTGCTCCAGGTCCCCTTCAAATGATTCTTGAACCCATGTTTGACACCAGCTGGTGTTCCAAGCAGGTACGTTACAAAGAATAGTCGCATTTCTTCCATTCAATTTGCCTACAGTTTACTGAATCAGTATAAACGTGCCTTCTTGGTGTTTTATAAGGCTGACTCCCTGAGCATATAACTCAGCAGCAGAACAATTGCCTGGAATACTCAAGGCCTAACGTTCTCCTCCACTACTAGGCAGAGGGAAGAGCTGATTGGTAGGTAAAAGTAAATATTCAAGTTGTTTGTGGGGAGGGGAAATCCATGATGGGCCAGGGAAAATCCTGTCTCTTCAGCCATGAAACCATAACCTTCCTGGCTGCCTATTTAGACTATTGATTTCAAAACATTGTCATGAGCAGCAATGCTTGTTTTTACTTGTTCTGTGTATTTTGTTAGGCACAAAAGTCTTCTCAACAAATGCTACTGACTGTGATTGACTGGGTTACCAAAACTAGAAAGGATGCCTTTTGCCTGGGCAAAGCTCTTGTAAAAAAAAGACATTTTAC
Source organism: Microtus pennsylvanicus (assembly GCF_037038515.1). NCBI lineage: Eukaryota > Metazoa > Chordata > Mammalia > Rodentia > Cricetidae > Microtus > Microtus pennsylvanicus. The sequence goes on along the minus strand of NC_134593.1, from coordinate 11,170,388 downwards.
TATTTTGCAAGGTTTAAAAGCCTATAGAACAAAGTTTCATGCTGAAAGCTTTCGGAGGTGATCAAGTTTGCGACAACCCCTGGGTGCTTGAAATTCTAAGATTTCAGCCAGAGTGTGAGAAACAGTCATCCATGATCAGTAAATACCCATATTTCCATTTGAGTGATTATGTACTTCTGCTTGGGACAAGGAACTAGGGAGAGAATGAAGTCGTTAGTGCAGAGAATCTTAAGTGGTATAGGGAAGAGAATGGCCTTCTGGGAGACCATCCAGTGTGATGTACAGTTGTTAGAAATGCATCTGCCAGACGTAAATCCACACATCTATGGACAAAGAAGTCAAAACTATACAATGGAAAAGAAGAAAGCCTCTCCAATAAGCGGCGCTAGTCTAACTGGATGTTGGCATGTAGAAGAATGCAAATAGATCCATAAAAGCTCAAATCCAAGTGGATCAAAGACCTGAACATAAAATGAGATACACTGGACCTGAGAGAAGAGAAAGTGGGGAACAGCCTTGAACACACTTGACACAGCAGACTACTTCCTGAACAGGACACCAATAGCACAGGAACCAAGATCAACAATTAATAAATGGGACCTTCTGAAACTGAAAATCTTCTGTAAGGCAAAAGACACCGTCAACAGGACAAAATGGTAGCTTATAGAATGGGATAAGATTTTTACCAACTCACATCCAATAGAGAGTTAATATCCAAAATATATTAAGAACTCAAGAAACTAGACATCAACAAACCAAATAATCCAATTAAAGAATGAGGTACAGATCTAAACAGAATTCTCAACAGAAGAATCTCAAGTGGCCAAAAACACTTAAAGAAATGTTTGATGTCCTTAACCATCAGGGAAAGGGAAATCAAAATTACTCTGAGAGTCCATCTTACACCTGTCAGAATGGCAGATCAAAACACAAGTGCCAGCTCATGCTGGCAAGGATATGGAGCAAGGGGACATTCCTCCATTGTTGGAGGGAGTGCAAACTTGTACAGCCACTTAGGAAATCAATATGGTGGTTTTTGAGAAAACCGGGAATCGATCTACCTCAAGCCCCAGCCATTCCACTCCTGGGCATATATCCAAAATATGCACCACCATATAAAGCTGTTCACAGCAGCTTTATTTGTAATAACCAGAAACTGGAAACCACCCAGATGTCTCTCAAGTGAAGAATGGATAAAGAAAACGTGGAACAGTTATGCAATGGAGTATTACTCAGCTGTTAAAAACAGTGACATCATGAAGTTTGTAGGCAAATGGTTGGAACTAGAAAAATATCATTCTAAGTGAGGTAACGCAGACCCAGAAAGACAAACATGGTATTATACATGATATTAGTTGTAAAGTAAAGGACAACTATGCTACAATCCACAGACCCAGAGAAGCTAAGTAACAAGGAAGGGTTGAGTTTGGGGGTATATGAGTCTCTCTGGGATGGGGAAATAAAATAGACATTAAGGGTGGAGGAGAGGAGAGGGGGAAGGCAACAGGAGGGATGAGATTGGGGGAGGATGGAGGGAGAAAGACTGGGAGAGAGACAACTGAAATTGGGGGGTATCTTCAGGATAAGCTAGAATCCTAGTTCAATGGAAATTCTGAGGAATCTATATGAAGGTGTTAGCTAAGACCCTAACAATAGGGGATATGGAGACTGAGCTAGCCATCTTCTGTAATCAAAAAAGATTTCCATCAGAGGAACTGGGGCAGCAATCCAGTCACACAACCTCAACCTACAATTTGTGCTGCCTACAAGATGTGATGGAGTATAGGCAGAACAGAAATTATGGGAATGGCCAATCAATGACTAGTCCAGCTTGAGACCTCTGCCACAAGAGGGAGCCCACCCCTGACACTGCCTGGAGGACCAGCACCCAGAGCCTGGACAGACCAGAGACCTAGGAGAGAACCAAACACAACTGAAAAAAAAAGTCAATGAAATGATCCCTAATGGTATTCAGCTATATTCATAGGTTGGTACCTAGTCCAACTGTTGTCAGAGATATTTCACCCAGCTACTAATGGAGACAGATGCAGAGACCCACAGCCAAACATTAGGCTGAGCTTGGAGAATCCTGCTGAAGAGAGGGAGGAAGGATTGTAGGAGCCAGAGGGGTCAAGGACACCACAAGAAAAACCAAAGAACCAACTAATCTGGGATCATAGGGACTTACAGAGACTGAACCGACAACCAGAGGAAGCCTGCGTGGGACTGACCTAGGCTTTCTGTATATGCTACAGTTGTGTAGCTTGGTCTTCTTGTGGGACTCCTGACAGTGAAAGAAGGGGATGTCTCTGACTCTTTTGTCATACTGGGTTGCCTCTTCCAGCCTTCCATGTGATATGTCTTGTTTGGTTGATATCCATGGGAGGTCTGCCCTTCTCTGAATAGAAACAGAAGGGGAGTGGGGTGAGGCAGAGGGGAGGTGGGAGGGGACTGGGTGGAGAGGAAGGTGGGGGAAACAGTGATCAGGTTATAAAAAAGACTAAAAGAAAAGAAGTGTATCTGCCATGCCTCTGATGGGGTGGTCTGCAATGCAGTGTGGGCAAGTGGGATTGGCACCTGGCTAATTTCAATAAACATCTCCTAAGAGTCTAATGCTTACCCTAGTTCAGACTGATTATCAAGTCTACCTTAGCCCATTCTGTATTGTTGTAATGAAATGCCTGAAACCTGATACTGAAGAGGGCTGTTAAACTCCCAGTCCTGCAAGGTTAAAGGCTGCATATGGGGCAGCTGTTCTTGTGATACAAGGTGTCAGAAGCATCATAGAGACAAGAGATAGGCAGTGTGTGGGCATGCATGCGTGCACGCATGTATACATGTGTGTTCTTTCTTTCAACCTCTTCTGAGGTCATCACAGTAGCGATGGTGATCGGGCACTGCCCTGACGGCTTCATCTAATCTATCATTTCCCAAAGCTCCCGCCTCCAAAGGCCACAGTTAGATTGAGGTTCTTGACCTTTTCACTTTGTAATGGAGTTTAAATTTCATGATATGCAGTGTTAGGTGACACAGTGAATGTGTGCCTAATGGGCAGCAAGTTCCAGTTTGTGGAGGAAGACACTCTGACCCAAGGACACGAAGGGAGCTTTCCAGAGTTTTGTGCCTAGTGAATACCAAAATGTAATCGTGCTTTTCATGGTTCTACGCAGACCTCCAGCTTTCTCCCAATGTTTCTACAGTCTCAATCCATTGAGTCAGCCTAAGCTTTATAAATACAGAAAACACATTTTATTTTTGATGATGGATACAAGATAAGTTTAGCTCAGAGTAGATATGTAGGCCTGATCAATAGCAGCAGTTAGAATGTTTGATTGCAAATGCTTCAAACAACTGCTCATTCTTTTTAAAAAGGAGCATATTGATGTGGTATCCTAGAGTTTGGAATTTAAAGCAAATTGAATGACCATCTACTTTATTAAAAAAGCACAGTGCAGTCTTTTATGTTCTATTATGACTTTAGAATGAAATATACTTATAATAGTAGAGTTAAAGCTGTACTATTATTATTCATGGAGACCACATTTAAATTTTTCCTTGACCTCCCACACCACTTATATAATAAGATTATATAATACCTTTTAATTTTATTTTATTTATGTATATGAGTGTTTTGCCTACATGTATATTTGTGCACCATGTGCACTGGTACCTCGGTGACCAAAGGAGGTCATGAGATCTCCTGGAATTAGAGTCATTCGGTTGTGAGCTGTCCTGTGGGTCCTGGGAATCAGACCTGGGTCCTCTGGAAAAGCAGCAAATGCTCTTAAACACTGAGCCATCTCTCCAGCCCCCAAGCATAGGGATCTTTCCCCCTATCTCCTTCTAAAGCTTCAAGATAATTTCCTTCCAACTTAATTTAAGGATGATCAAAACCCTGTAAGTAACTAAAATAAATACATATCAACTACACAATTATCTCATGGTTTGAATTTCACACACACACACACACACACACACACACACACACACAATCTTCTATTACAAAAGACTCGAGGGATCAGCACACATCTCTATACAGTCTAACGCCAACTGGGAAGAGAAAGAGAGGAAGACGATGTTAGCAGGGAGCTCTGCTGAACTCCGTTGAGCACACAGCCATGCACCTATCCCTTTAACACTTCCGCTCCACTGATACTGCCCTTTCTGTCTTACACAGTCCCCTCTTTATTCTTAGAGAGACAATGCCATATCACTGGTGCTAAAGGAATGATTTACAGCACCACAAAAAAAAAAAATCAACTACCAAGTATTAAAGTGCAAACCCTCGAGGGGAGAGAGAATCCACTGCGCAAAATTCTTCACGATTTCTTCTTGAAAATACCACCCTGTCTGGATTCTCAGAGAACTTAATTCCTCAGAGTGCCACATGCCACCTTCTGCTGGGAATCCAGTCAGCTCCTTTAGATGTCTGCACTTCCCATGGCCCATACTGTGGCAGTTCATATGCCATAGGTACTCAGAGTGTCAGAGACCACACTTTGAGAACCAAGCAAGGGGTCACTCTTGATGGAGAGGATGCACCAAGTATTACCTAGGACCAAAAGCACCTGCTTGTTGAAGTGCCTGTCTCACGGCACACGGCAGTCAAACAACTTTCAGGAGGAAAAGGGTTTCTTGTACTTCACATATCATGTCACGAGAGATGCCTAATGCCTTAGGGAGTTTGTAAGAACATCTCCTAGGCTCTCTGGAGAAGCCGGGACTGCAAAAAGTAGCGAGTATGGCAGACATCTTTTTACCTGCAGTCTCTGACAGCTCTCAGAGATAATGCACCCTGGATGTAAGTATCAGCTCAAGGTTCCCTAGCTCCGTGCTTCTCCATGACTGTGGCGCATGTACTGTGGGCACTAGTTAGAAATAAGGAAACCTTTGATTCTGTCCCCACATCAGTTAAGATGCCCTTCGCAAACCCTCATGTGTCTGCTGTAGGCTAGTGAGAACCAGAGCTTTCCCCTGTTCTCTGCCACATATAACTGATTCGGCTCACCTAGGAACATTCCCTTGGCTCTTGGGCAGTGGAGAAAATGAATGTTTGTGGTAAGGTAATGAAACTCACTTTCTTTTTCTTATTAAAACATTACATGCCCCAAAGGTCTCCACTAAAAGTCACCCTCATCACCGATATCTATCTTCATTGGGATCTGCTGTTTCAGCTGAGAACTGCTGGGCACTTAGCTCGACGCTGTAATCTGATCTGGGATGCATTGCCCCAGTTGATATTTATCGTCTATCAGGGCCCTGAACAAGGAGCTTAGTAAGATGAGCAATAGTGTAAATGTGACTTAAGGAAGTCTGATTTATGTAAGAGACAGTATCAGTTGCAAGAGGCCTTTGGACCTGCGATGGTTTTTCTGACCTCATTTTCTGCAGTCCACATAGCATCTTAATGATCATGGACCACAAATCCAGTTGCTACCCTTCACAGAAGGCTGCCTCTTCTGGAGAGTCTTCTAACGCTGAACAATTCCGTCTCTTGATAGCTACACGTTCTTCTAACAAAGTAGATGGTGAGTTTAAATTCTGGAGAGAAAAAGATCAAGATGGCCTCCTTCCCCCAGGAATTAAGCTGAGTGTTCACAGCCATCTTGGTATATATATACATATTCCAATTGGAAATCTAATTAGACTCATCTATTGTTTTACAAAATAATCCCAGAAAAGTCTCTAAAACATATCTATTGTGTTGGGGCTGGAGAGTTGGTTCAGCAATTAAGAGCACTGGTTGCTTTCCTAGACGACCTGGGCTCAATTCCCAGGAACCACATCAGCTTACAACTATCTGCTACTCCAGTTCTAGGAAAGCAGATGCCCACATCTGGCCTCTAAGGATACCAGGAACTCATGCCATGCACGGAAATATGTGGAAGCAAAATATTTGCACAGACAAATTTAAGATTTTAAGAATTTTTTTTTAAAAAAATTTATTGTCTCATCAGAGCCCAAATGGTCAGCCCTGAAAACATATTCATAGACGTAACACTATTCTGACTAAGCAGGTTGTATCTATATATTTAGGAACACACACACACACACACACACACACGCACGCACGCACACACACACACACACACACACACACAGAATAAAGAAGGCCATGAGTTTGAAAGAGAGCAAAGGGTAGGGTTACATAGATAAGTTGGAGAGAGGAAAAGGAAAGAGAGAGATGATGTAATTTAAATCTCAAAAAAGGTATAGCTAAAAAAGAGCCTGAGAAGTCGTTTCTGAGTTTCTCCTTTAAGAGTATAAGTGAATCCCAAAGAAAGAAAACTTCTTCAGGAAATCCCATGTCGGTGGTGAGAATAGCCTATAGCCTCGACAGCAGAGGCTGGGAACTGTTTTGTGGCTGTAGATTCTTTTCTGGTTTTGGAAATAGAAATTCTGTTGCAGACAAGGCAGAAGTCCTTTTCTCTCCTAGGTTTTGGACAAAACTGAAGCCCCTTCCCATCTCCCAGCTCCTCCCTAGGGATGTGGGCAGCAGAGGACCTCCATGCCAACCCCCCCCCCTTCTCCCAGCTCCTCCCTAGGGATGTGGGCAGCAGAGGACCTCCATGCCAACCCCTCCCCCTTCTCCCAGCTCCCCCCTGGGGATGTGGGCAGCAGAGGACCTCCATCCAACCCCTTCCCCTTCTCCCAGCTCCCCCCTGGGGACGTGGGCAGCAGAGGACCTCCATCCAACCCCTTCCCCTTCTCCCAGCTCCCCCCTGGGGACGTGGGCAGCAGAGGACCTCCATCCAACCCCTTCCCCTTCTCCCAGCTCCCCCCTGGGGACGTGGGCAGCAGAGGACCTCCATCCAACCCCTTCCCCTTCTCCCAGCTCCCCCTTGAGGATGCAGGCAGCAGAGGACCTCCATGCCAACCCCTCCCCCTTCTCCCAGCTCCCCCCTGGGGACGTGGGCAGCAGAGGACCTCCATCCAACCCCTTCCCCTTCTCCCAGCTCCTCCCTGGGGACGTGGGCAGCAGAGGACCTCCATCCAGGCCTTCCCCTTCTCCCAGCTCCTCCCTGGGGACGTGGGCAGCAGAGGACCTCCATCCAACCCTTTTCCCATCGCTCAGATCCTCCCTGGGGACGTGGGCAGCAGAGGACCTCCATCCAACCCCTTCCCCTTCTCCCAGCTCCTCCCTGGGGACGTGGGCAGCAGAGGACCTCCATCCAATCCCTTCCTCTTCTCCCAGCTCCCCCTTGGGGACGTGGGCAGCAGAGGACCTCCATCCAATCCCTTCCCCTTCTCCCAGCTCCCCCTTGAGGATGCGGGCAGCAGAGGACCTCCATCCAACCCTTTTCCCTTCTCCCAGATCCTCCCTGGGGGCATGGATAGCAGAGTATGTGGTCCTTTCCCCTCTAGCCTTATTTTCTTTTGGGGGAACAGCAGTTGTCCCCCATTATCTTTGGTATTTGAATACTCGATCCCCACTTGGTGACTGTTTGGAGAAGCTCAGAACCTTGATGGATCTCACTAGAGAGGACTTCGTGGTTTTTGAAGATTAAGGGTATTCTGAGTCCCCTGCCCCCTGCTACTTTCCCTTTGAGATGTGAGCTCTCAGCTGTTCCTGCCACCATGTTTGGTGTTTGCTGGTCCTCCTGACTGTTGGTGATGGACACTTATCTCTCTGGAATCATAAGCCTCAAATTAGCTCTTCCTTTACAGGTTGCCTTGTTCATGGTGTTTTATCCCAGCATTAGAAAGGTAACAGACACAGCATATTTTTCTGTTTTACAGGAAGCATGATCTTAAAAAAAAGGTCACAGTGTATATTGAGTACAGAAATGTTCCATGAAATATTAGTTTTCTTTTTTTAGTAAAAAAAAATCGTTTTTTTGAGATATATAATCCTCCAATTCACATATCATGAACTTCACTGAGCAAATAAAATCCTTCCATCTTCAGAACTGCTTTTCACCACCCATGATTTGGGAACTCACACAGCTAGCTCCTGCTCACCCACTGACACGCGAGGAGTCATGGCAGTTGGAGCTGTTGCATAGGCAGCTGGTTTTCCAGGCGAACTCAAACAGGATGGCGTGCTGCCTCCTTCCAGTTCTCATTCCGCATCAGCATCAGGTGCTCTTCCTGGCTGCTAAGAGGGTCACAATGTTTTCAGGTGTTTCTTCTTGATTGGGACTTTACCATTTTTAAAGTGGCCCTCAGCGTGGTGAAGCGTGCCAGCCTTCCTCTTCAGCAAATGTTTTAAGTCTTTGATACCCTTGGCAGATGTAAAATTATGTCTTTTTCTCTTTCCCTAGAAATTACTGGGATTTTCCAGACCTCAGGAAGTCCAAAGACACATATTAGATCCAGACACACATAAATGCATCATGAATGTATGTTCCGAAGTTGTCCGAGATTTCTGCCAATCTTGATGTTTACATATATGACTGTTAGTCATAATTTAAAATTTTATATTTTTATTTTATTTCTAGTTTCTATTCATTTAAAATAATTCTAAGTATTTATTGTCATTTTATACATATGAATGTTTGCCTGCACATATGTATGTGCACTATGTGTGTGTATAGTGTCAGAAGGGGCCAGACAGGGTGTGGGGTCCCCCTGGGATTGGAGTTACAGGTGTCTATGAGGTACCGTGTGGGTGCTACAACCCAAAACCAGTTCCTCCGTGAGAGCAGCAAGTGCTTTTAACTACCAAGCTGTTTTTCCCAGCTAATTAAGCATGGGTTACTGGTTTACAGCTGCGGGGCATATGTTGTGGGACAATTTCCTCTTGACATTGCCTGGACTAATTGAGCACCGCCTGAGAAAAGTTAGGAGTAGGACTAGTGGCCACCCACTGAAAACCACGAGTGTGCGGGACTTTGCCGAGGAGAATGATTTTTAAGATCCGGAAATCCACACAAGGGACTATAGTCCATTTTCATTCTGATTAGATGAGAAGGATAGATAGTTTGTCTCAGTCAATAAAAAATAAGGAAGGCAGAGCATAATAAAACCGTGGTCAAGCCGGGCGGTCGTGGCACACGCCTTTAATCCCAGCACTCGGCCGGCAGAGGCAGGTGGATCTCTGGGAGTTCGAGGCCAGCCTGGTCTACAAGAGCTAGTTCCGGGACAGGCACCAAAAGCTACAGGGAAACCCTGTCTCGAAAAACAAAAACAAAAACAAAAACAAACCGTGGTAATTTCCTCTGACTTCCTGTGTTAAGCTGGGAACGCAGCCCCCAGTCCCTGGCATCCATCCCAGACAACCTGGCCTGGGAGTTGCATTGCTCTGGACTCCAAATCCCAGCATTCCAGGTCCTGGACCAGGGAGGATCAGGACCACTCCCACAGGTTATTTATGTGGGCTCCCAGAGGAGAAACACATGGTTTTCAGGTCTCCATGGACTTCCTGCTTTTCTGTCTCCCCACCAGGTGCTCAGCCACCTGAGAGCATCATTCTTAATAAAACGATGGACATTTTGATTTGGTTTGATTTGACCTAATTGGATTTCTTGCGCCAGTGGAACTGCCCCTGTTCTTATTTTTTCTTAACATCCTGTTCAATGACCCCCTTATGATAACTGCTCAAGGAACAGGAACTTGTAGCCTTATGAGGAAAAGGGAGGGAACACTCTTCTTTGGTAATATTTACAACCAAAAAAGTGCATATGCATGGTCTTACTTAGGGTGTCTATTGCTGCAAAGAGACACCATGACCACAGCAACTCTTACAAAGAAAATACCCAACTGGGATGGCTTATTTACAGTGTCAGGTAGTCAGTCCATTATCATCATGTCAAGGAGCATGGTGGCATGCAGGCAGACATGGTGCTGGAGCTGAGAGTCCTACATCTTGCAGGCAACAGGAAGTCAACTGACTGCGACACTGAGTGAAGCGCGAGCAAAAGACCTCAAAGCCCGCCCCCATAGTGATGCACTTCCTCCAACAAGGCCACACCTCCTAATAGTGCTACTCTCTTTGGGGGCCATTTTATTTCAAACCACCACATGCATCAAGGTCCCCCCATTCCTTGCTAGTTTGGTGTGTATGAGTGGTTCTTGTCAGGAGTGCACTTGGGCAGAGAATGAAGGGAAGGGGGAGCTGGTGGGCTTCTGGCTCAACGGGGTGCTCCTGCTGTCCTGTCAGCCACAGTGTTAGGTATTTCTAGAGAAGAAGAATAGATTGGACACAATTAGAGATGCTAAACCATACAAGAGGGATAAATAAGCAAGAGGGAGTCCAGATAACAATGAGAAATATTAGAGGCACCCCCAGTAGAAAGAGAATTGTTAGCAACCGAGACATCCATTCTTTGATTGTAGAGGCCATATCTTTGGTAATTCCTGCCTAATCCACTAAATCCTTTCTGTTGGACATTTTCTGATTTATTTACATAAAAGCTGTACTGATCAACATGAGATAGTTTCTGATAACCACTGTGATTAAGCCAATTAAACATTTTAAGACTTTTTTATTGAAGGCCAGACCAAGAGGGAGTTGGAGCTCTCAGAAAGTCTCTTGATGCCCAAGCTCAGGGATACAGTATTTTTGTTTGTTTGTTTTTTTGAGACAGGGTTTCTCTGTAGCTCTAGAGCCTGTCCTGGAACTAGCTTTTGTAGACCAGGCTGGTCTCAAACTCACAGAGATCTGGCTGTTACTGCCTCTCAAGTGCTGGGATTAAAAGTGTGTGCCACCTTCACCCAGCAGGATACAATATTTTTAAAATGCAAACCCCACAGAAATACATCTGAGTTAGATGAAGGTCAGAGTATCCCATTTCTGGCCAAGCATAGTCATTATTTTAGGAATAACTTGCCAGTTATTTTGGTTAAAACATCTGGACCATGGTGAAGGTCATGGAAATCTCAGTCAGATGTGTTGCCAATGCAGATGTGACGATAGAGGGGTTGAGAATCATCTAAACCATTGGTTCTCAACCTTCCTAATGTTGTGACCCTTTAATAGAGTTCCAAAAGTTTGGTTAACCACAATCATAAAATCATTTTTGTTTTCTACTCCATAACTGTCATTTTGCTACTTACTGTAATGAATTGTAATATAAATATCCAGTGGTCTTCGGTGGTGCGGAGGACCTGCAGGCTGAGAATTGCTGCTCCAAGCAAACACGGAATGGAGCCAGACTAGGATGGCATTTACCTCAGCCATTTCATTCTCCATTTCTACAGTTACTTTCAAATCTTGGCTCTCCGCTAAGAGGTAAGTAAATCTGGGTCCTGAGCATCATTAGCCAAACAAAGGCCATTCTTTATCTGATTAACTTTAAAAGGCAGTTTACTTCTCTGGAATGAGACACAGCGCGGGGTCAGCTTTCCTGTAGAGCAGGCCAGGCAGCACACAGGGGAGTCAGAGGTGTGTCCCCTCTGGGCCTATTAATCACACACTTGGGGGTAGTAGGTGTACAGTCATATGTAAAACCGGATTATTATGTTCTGGGGTCATACAGCAGGCGAGACCAGTGGTACAGGCAAACCAAGTTCCTGTGGAAGCAACATAAATATTCTAGTTACGAGTAAGACTAGTATTACAAGAGGCAGAAAGTGTGGGGGGTGCATAACCAAACAGGAGTCCTATTGCGAGAGAGTATTAGCGTGGGTGGATCTGGTCCAGGTGAAATGGTTCATTTCCGGTCCTAGCTTGGAATCAACTTGGCAAGGGAGTGAACCGTGGCATACATCTGGTCCACCTTGGTTGCAGCTGGTGTCAGGATGACAGTGTGAGGTCCTTTCCAGGCAGGTGTCCCTCCTTTTTCTGAAACTTCTTGGTGTATACTTGGTCAGAATGAGTCAGAATGAATGACAAGACACTGAGGAGGATACAATAAAGGATTGTCTGGAGGCATTACCATCCCTGACTTCAAACTCTATTACAGAGCTACAGTATTGAAAACAGCTTGGTATTGGCATAAAAACAGAGAAGTCGACCAATGGAATCGAATAGAAGACCCTGACTTTAACCCACAAACCTATGAACACCTGATTTTCGATAAAGGAGCTAAAAGTATACAATGGAAAAAAGAGAGCATCTTCAACAAATTGTGCTGGCAAAACTGGATGTCAATCTGTAGAAGAATGAAAATAGATCCATATCTATCACCATGCACAAAACTCAAGTCCAAATGGATTAAAGACCTCAATATCAGTCTGAACACACTGAACCTGATAGAAGAGAAAGTGGGAAGTACTCTACAACACATGGGCACAGGAGACCACTTCCTACGTATAACCCCAGCAGTACAGACATTAAGGGCCTCATTGAATAAATGGGACCTCCTGAGACTGAGAAGCTTCTGTAAAGCAAAGGACACTGTCACTAAGACAAAAAGGCAACCCACTTACTGGGAGAAGATCTTCACCAACCCCGCAACTGACAAAGGTCTGATCTCCAAAATATATAAAGAACTCAAAAAATTAGACCGTAAAAGGCTAATCAACCCAATTATAAAATGGGGCACTGAGCTGAACAGAGAATTCTCAACAGAAGAACTTCAAATGACCAAAAGACACTTAAGGTCATGCTCAACTTCCTTAGCGATCAGGGAAATGCAAACCAAGACAACTTTAAGATACCATCTTACACCTGTCAGAATGGCTAAAATCAAAAACACCAATGATAGCCTTTGCTGGAGAGGTTGTGGAGAAAGGGTTACACTCATCCATTGCTGGTGGGAATGCAAACTTGTGCAACCACTTTGGAAAGCAGTGTGGCGGTTCCTCAGGAAATTCGGGATCAACCTACCCCTGGACCCAGCAATACCACTCTTGGGAATATACCCAAGAGAGGCCCTATCATACCACAAAAGTATATGCTCAACTATGTTCATAGCAGCATTGTTTGTAATAGCCAGAAGCTGGAAACAACCTAGATGCCCTTCAATGGAAGAATGGATGAAGAAAGTATGGAATATATACATATTAGAGTACTACTCAGCAGTAAAAAACAAGGACTTCTTGAATTTTGCATACAAATGGATGGAAATAGCAAACACTACCCTGAGTGAGGTAAGCCAGACCCAAAAAGAGGAACATGGGATGTACTCACTCATATTTGGTTTCTAGCCATAAATAAAGGACATTGAGCCTATAATTCGCGATCCTAGAGAAGCTAAATAAGAAGGTGAATCCAAAGACAAACATATATGCATCCTCCTGGATATTAACCTTCATCAGGTGATGAAAGGAGACAGAGACAGAAACCCACATTGGAGCACTGGACTGAAGTCTCAAGGTCCAAATCAGGAGCTGAAGGAGAGAGAGCATGAGCAAGGAACTCAGGACCACGAGGGGTGCACCCACACACTGAGACAATGGGAATGTTCTATTGGGAACCCACTAAGGCCAGCTGGCCTGGGTCTGAAAAAGCCTGGGATAAAACCGGACTTGCTGAACATAGACAATGAGGACTACTGAGAACTCAAGAACAATGGCAATAGGTTTTTGAACCTACTGCACGTACTGGCTTTGGGGGAGCCTAGGCAGTTTGGATGCTCACCTTACTAGACCTGGATGGAGTTGGGTGGTCCTTGGACTTCCCACACATCAGGGAACCCTGATTGCTCTTCGTGCTGATGAGGGAGGGGGACTTGATTGGGAGAGGGGGAGGGAAATGGGAGGCAGTGGCGGGGAGGAGGCAGAAATCTTTAATAAATAAATAAATAAATTAAAAAAAAGACACCGAGGAGGGAGTTGGAAGGGCATCTGGAACCCTAGAACGGACTGCAGTCTGGACTTGTTGGAGAGACGGGCGAAACTTTAAAAGGGATTGTGAAGTTTCAAACCTGGGACAAATGGCTGACGTTCCTATTTAATATATTAAAGCACATCGGCCTTCAGGTTCTCTGGACATTCCCCAGTCCCTACCTGCTGCAGAGACTGGCTGGCACACCCAGCTCTTTTCTCTGAACTCTCCAGCCCAGGGCTGGGGTGCCCTTCCCCAGAGTCTCTTTTCTATATAATCCAGACATTTTGGCTACTTGCCCCTTTTTGTACCTTTGTCCTTCTGGGCTGCTGCACCTGGCGTCCCCCCTTTCTCCCCCCCCCCCACATGACCCAGTTCACCTGGCCATGTCCACTGTGAAGCCTCCTAGGTGTCCCTGCCTCTGGCCATGTCTTCTCTCACATACCTATGACAAACTGTCTCCTGTACCACACCTGGGTGTAGTCACATCCTTTCTTCTCCTTTTTACTTCTTTTCTTTGAATTCAGAGACCAATTGATAATCTCCTCAATGACAGGGTTCCTTTTCCTTTTTTCTCAGCGGTTACTAGGCCTTAAGCATGGGAGGGTCTTGGAGGCCTGAGATGTGTCCAGCAAGCCCTTACAGTCACGGAGGGTCACCTCAGGGTTATCATCAGGTATTAATGTCCCAGGGTTGGGACTGTACAGCAACAAAAGTAAGATGGGGGTGATCAAGGGACAGAGAGACGTGAGCATTTGACATCCATCCACTGTGGAAGTTTGAATGAGAATGACCTCTGAAGGCTCGTATATTTGAGTGATTAGTTATCATTGATAAACTACTTGGGAGAGATTAGGAGGTGTGGCCTAGTTGGAGGAGGAGTGTCACTGGGAGCAGGCTTTGAGGTTAGTCTGCAATAGGATGCCCCCCCCCATCCCATCTGCCCCCTGTGGGTTAGGATGTAGATCTCAGCTACTGCTCCAGCTCCATGCCTGCCTTTGCCACCATGTTCCCTCCCGACTAACCCTCTGAAACTATCAGCTTCTCCAGTTAGTTAATGCTTTTTTCTTTCTCCTTCCATTGTGGGAGTTGCCTTGGTCATGGTGTCTCTTCACAGCAGTAGAATAGTAACTATAGTGACTAAGACACTGGCCTTTTGTCCCTCTTAGGATGACTTCCACAGCAAGGGGAGTTGTTAAAGTCAGGTTCTGGCCTGGGGTGAGCTTGTCAGCTTTCCCTACTTGTATAAGAGGTTATACAAATAACAGAATGACCAACTGGCAGCCACCATGTCCAGACCCTTGGACAGATATTACAGGCCTTGCTAGGATCTGAGACAAAAAGGTGGACCGGTTTAGTGACATCTGGTAGCTAAAGCTGGGGGTTGGGTAGTGTGCAGAAGTTGATAGAAGTGCCTGAGGTTGAGGGGGTGGGGAGGGGATAGTGTCGCGGACGAGGCTGGAAGAGGTAGGGGAGGTGGGAATGGGGAAGGCAGGTTGTAGACTGGGAACCGGAGCCCAGTAGATGGCCTTAAACTCCAAAGGCAGCAGGAAGGGTGGCGGGAGGCCGGTGACGGGGAACCTACCAGCGCTGGACTCCCTGTCTGTGGTGTAGGTGCCACCTGCCTGCCCCCTGCCTTCCGGCACCTGGAAGAGCCACGGCCACCTGTCGCAGGCCCTTTGCAGTTGAGAGGAGCACCCCCACCCCCCAACCCCAACAGCTCCCTAGCTTCCATTAGTCCTCTGTCCTTCCGGCATGAGCAGGACCCAGGATGACGTTGTGCCAGCGCCTATGGATAGTACAGCCTACCCAATCCTTGCCAGGTGAAGCAGGCCCGGACTGGGAGTCGTCCATAGCTGGGAACGACCCCCGCCCCCTCGCCCCCACTGGGAGCCTTGGGCCAGGGGTGTGTGGCTCCAGGACCAGATGGGTTTGACTAGAAATTTCTCGTTCTGGAGAGAAAAGGAGACATTCTTTGTAAACAAAAAAGACAAACAGCTAAAAAACGGCAGAGGTTGCCGCCTACTGGTAGAATCCAGAAACAACAGCAGAATTTCAATCAATCAGACTCAGCTTCCTTTTGCGGGGGGGGGGACAAAACAACACCAGCAGCAAAAACAAAAAAGCAATTAAGCAACCACCTAAACCGAACTTTCCCGACATACACTCACTCTTTCACACACGAATAAATGGTGAGCCATTTGCTCAAACAAAACAGAAACACGAGAAGCAAAACCAGGATGCAGGGTCCGCCCCTGTTGGTATCCCAACTTAGTGTGTAGGACTGGGGAGAAGTTTGCGCCAGAAATTTTCTTCCTAAATAAGGAAAAGGGCCTTGACTACCGATTCCTTTTATCCAGAAGAAGGAAGCGAACAGGCTCCCTTTTGTGGCCCGTCCTGCTTATCCAGAAGGCTCCAGAGGGGCTCATCCCCTTCAACCAGAACTGTAGCTGAATCCACCACACGAACTCACCTCCTAGGAGTGTCAGAAGGGCTTTGTTTTGGTACTGGGAACATGGCAGTCAGCCCAGACCTTTCCGGACTCAGTAAGAGCAGTTGGTCCCTGGAACATTTATCAGGGGATGTCTCTCTTGTGACCTCTCCCTGGCAGAGTGGGAATGAGGCTGAGCCCCACAGAGCATGGAGGATCTTGCTGGACCCTCCAATGTAATGTAATGATCCACTCAAGATGGTGATGACAGCCACACTGATTAAAACAAAAAGGTTTCAAGTCCTTATTATTGATGGCCAGACCAAGAGGGCGCCTGAGCCTTCAGAAAGTCTCTTGGTGTCTACATTCAGGGATACAGAGTATTGAAGGCAAAGTCTACCAATATAGAGCAGAGTCAGGTGAAGGTCGTAGTAACCTTGTAACATTCATTTCTGGCAGAACAGAATTGTTATTTGAGACATAACTTGCTAATTTTTTGGTTAATTTATCTGGACCACGGTCAATGCCATGAAAATGTCACTTGTGTTGCCAGAGCAGACGTGACTGTTGTGGGCAGGGTGGTAGAGGGACCGGGAACTGTCTAAGCAAACAGAAAATCAAACCAGAACAGGATGATGTTACCTTAGATATTTCAACGTCCCCTTGTTCTTCTAGTAAAAACAGGTGCCTTCTTCATAAGCAGTGAGAAGGTCTAACACCCCGAGAATCCAGAGAATCCCTGCAGTGGGGGTCATGTTGTTGCTGGGGGCTTTTCCTGTATTGTCAAATTATTATGGCTAGAAAATTCTTGCGATGTTTGGATGGAGGTACCCCCGAATGAAGACGCACATGATATGACAATGGGACTCAGAGCCATAAAGTGAGGGGTTAAAGAAAATCTTGGAAGTGGTTAAAGGAAAGAGCGTGGACTGTCTGTCACAATACAGGAACACAGCAGTTTCAGCCAGAGTCCAGGCTGGAGCCTCTTGTCCAGGAAGAGTCCTGAGCAGTGCCCGGCAGGGGATTCACCCTATTTCCAGTTCATCCTTCTCTTTTCTCTCATCCTTTCTCTCTCGCTTAGCAGTCTTTATTACTGAGTACTCTGAGGTGAGGAATCTGGGGACCCATAGCCTCTGTCTTATAGTCTTTCTGAATGTCAGGAGCTGGTTAGGTAATGAGTTGAGAGGTGGGAACAATTGCTCCCTCAGAAATTTTCAGAAAGCCGTACTTAACTGCTTGCCAAGAAATACAGGGTTTTCTCCTCCTTATTGGGTTACTGTCAGTTTTTGCAAAATTTATTGCTTTGGTAATATATTGTTTTATTTCTCTCTGTAAACACTGAATCATAATTTGGACCCATGTTCCCATTGATTCTCGTTATTGACTGACCTGAGAGTTGAAGTCAGAATTAGCCTCAGGCAATGCTGTTGCTCCACCAGAAAATTGGGTTACTGGCTTGTTGTTGATCTGCCTACACTTGGATGGCACCCTGGATATGGATTTCTCATCTGCACTTCAGCAGTGTGGAAAAACGACTGAGAAGTCCTTTGTGCACACTCCAAAGCCAGAATCATGTACCAAGTTCGTTTAAGAATTTTGCAGACCAATATTTCTATAAGGTACCCTAAATCTCTCATTGAAAAAGGGACAGCCGGCAGATGTGGTGTATATGACTGTACCCACAGCCCTCAAGAGTCTGAGGTAGGAGGATTAGGATGAGATTGTGGCCAGCCTGGACTATGAAGGGGTTGCCTTCTCTTTCCAGGGACCATTAGGTAGAAAAAGGCATAAGGGGAAGAGGTTGTGGAGGAGAGAGATCATCGGCAGAAGCTTTCTTGGGACATTTTAGGATTTCTATCAGTGTGATAAAATAAAATGACCAAAATCAGTTTGGGGAGGAAAAGGCTTACTTCATCTTAAAAGCTTGTAGTACATCATCCTGGAAAATCAAGATGGGACTGTGGAGGTAGGAACTGGAGCAGAGAAGAGGAGGAACTCTGCTTCCTGGCCTGCTCCTCATGGCTTGCTCAGCTTGTCACAGCACTCAGGACCACCAGCCCAGGGGTGGTACTGCCTACAATGAACAGTGCCCTCCCACATCAGTGTGGTTCATTTTCAATCAAGAAAATGCACCATGGGTGTGCCCACAGGCCATGTCTGGTAGGGGCATTTTTTTTCCATGAGGTTTTCTTTTTAAAAATGATTCTAGCTGGTGTCAAATTGACCAAAACATGTCAGGATATGATACTTAGGACACAGGAAGGGACAGGTGTCTTGTTAGGATGGATCAAAGAGCCTGAATTTAAGTTGTCTTTCCTGTTCTGCAGAACTCCCAGGCCTTAGAAATCTCTTATCTCGTAGATCCTTGAATATCTGAGCATATGGGATCTTGGACCCTTTCCCTTCTAGTTGTAAAATAGCATTACAGTTTATGCCTTCCTGTTTTAGCTAAAACTTCCCATATTCCATTTGTATCCGAACCATGTTTCTGTGCAAAAGAGGACTAGGGGCCTTTTCTGAACGGAGTCTGCAGAAAAGGGGTTGGAGTTAGTGTCCTAAGACCTGAGTCTGCACTTCCACGTCCTGCATCAGGCTCACAGTTCCATCTCTGACAGAGGCTATTCCAGGGAAAGAGTATAAACCCTATATAGAGTACCTCTGTATCCCTGAGTATCCCCAACATGGAGCTTAGAGAAGACAACTCCTCCATTGTTTCAGAATTGATGGCCTTTGAAAACAAATCATTCCTTCTTACCAACTTTTACCTTCT
Source organism: Microtus pennsylvanicus (assembly GCF_037038515.1). Taxonomy (NCBI): domain Eukaryota; kingdom Metazoa; phylum Chordata; class Mammalia; order Rodentia; family Cricetidae; genus Microtus; species Microtus pennsylvanicus. The sequence continues at coordinate 11,151,536 of NC_134593.1, read as the reverse complement.
AAACATCGGCCGTCAAACATTAGACAGTCTGACTTTTCTTGTCACTTCTGGAGATATACACAAGTACTCTTGAGCCTAGGGATTTGTAACACTTGGAGAACAAAGGCCCTTTTTGTTCTTGAGACAAGGTCTCACTGTGTAGCTCTAACTGGCCTGCAACTTGTTCTTGATTTCCCAGAGATGTTTGCCTCTGTCTCCTCAGTGCTGGAATTAAAGATGTGTATCATTGCACCTGGCCTATACTGACTTTTTAAAAGTCAGCATACTTTTTGAATTAAAAGAGGACTTAAAATGCTTGATATTTTAGTGGAAGTATTAAAGTCCAGAAAAGCTATTGCTATTTTCAGAACATATTTCCTCTCTTCTTCTAGCACTTCTCTCTGCCACTCAGAAACCTGGAACTCCAGTGTGAGATGGCACATGACTCATGGGTCCTCCGAATGCTTCCTTTTAGTGTTTCAGTCTGCTCCTTTCTCTCTTTTGCAGGATCTTGTTATTTAGCCCAAGCTGGCCTTGAACTCTGAATCCTCCTGCCTCTATTTGGGATTGTGATTATTCACTTCTACAGTCAGCTGTTGAGTTCTCTTTCTCTCTTGTATTCTTGTATGTTTTGTATGCACTGAACACATGTGCAGGTATGCTCACCCATGGGCATACAAACAGAAGTCATAGGATGTTGGAAACCCTGGCTTAGCTTATTTATTTGTTTATGAGTCGGGGTCTCTCACGGAACTGAAGCTTACCATTTTGGCTAGGTTGGCTGGCCAGAGAGCGCTTGTGAACTGCCTACCTCCACCCCTAGCTCTGGGGTTACTGCAGCATGATTATGCTAAGCCTTTAATATGGATGCTGGGAATTTGAACTCATGCCCTCTAATTTTCACAACAAGGGTTCTTATCTGCTGAGATAGCTTCCAAGTCCCACGTCAGAGTTCTTTATTACAGCTTTGTTTTTCTCTTGTCATTGTTTGGTTGATCTTCAGGCATTAACTATTGAAACTGGACTTTAGAAGGGAAAAGATCGCTCCTCACACTCTGGTGTTAGCAACTTTGAACAGGTAGGTGGCTCTTGTTTTAGTAGGCTCAGCTAAGGACAGTCCTAACTGAAGCTTGTATCTTTTGGATACAAATACGTTTACATTTTCTTAGCGTTAAGAACTAAATTATGTGTCTTCAAAATTTTTATGTTGAAGGCCCAATTCTCAGTACCTCGGAATGTGGCAGCATTTGGAGGTGGGGCTTGAGAGAGTTAAGTTAAACCGAGGTCTTCAGGTTAGTTTTTCCAAATCTAGTATCATGCACTGCAAATTTATATATATTTATATATGTATGTATATACATATATAATTATTGCATATATAATATCAAGCACATAAATGCACATGCATAAACTCCCTTGATTGAGCCATTGTAAACACTGCAAGCACTCCTTTTGTGACTCTTGTGACACCTGTGATAAGGCTCTGTAGCTTGCTTGGAGGAAACCAGTCTTTCTACCTTGCTCTTTCCGAATGCTAGGCCTGGGGCAGGCCTTGTTCCAGTTCAGGTCTTCACGGCTATGGCTGTCTGTTCTCTTCAAGCCAATACTTTGTAAACAGATGGCTTTCCTGTTAGTGAATTACGGCACAGAGGGGCTATGACTGTCCTACCATACCAACCCGATCTGTTACACTGGTAGCGCTCTCCATGTGACTTGCAGAAATGGACGGAGTCTCCCAACGTTTGTGAGAGGACCAGAGATATGGAAACCTTTTCACTTCGCAGTCACTTTGACCTAACAGGTAAATTCCAGGTAAAGTCTTTAAATGCCCTTTGAATTTCCTATATGGGCTTAGTTCAGGAATCAAATTCAGTTTCAGATACTTAACTGCCCAAGCCATTGGGCAAACAAAATAAAACAAAAACCAAGTATCTGTTCCCTTGATCATGTGGGCCCAGCCCTAGACTCACCAATGCATCCCTATGAAGCCCTGTTCTCCATCACCACCTGGCAGCTCAGGGGTTAACAGCTGGCCCATATCCCCTTTCTTCCTCTGTGGAGCCAAATAAGTCATAAATTAGGGAATGAATTAGGATATTGTTTGGGCAAAACAAAACTTGCAGAGAGCAGTTTGTCTGACTGCAAAATATTTCTTTCTGATAGGCCAGAACGAACTATTTACTTTTGAAAAAAGTCTAAGATAAAGGTGTTCAGTTTTGCTGAGTTAGCCCTTTCTCTCCAGCCCACCTCTATAGAGGTGATTTGTGCTTTTCCAGGAAGCAGCTTGTCTGAAATGAAATCGTGCATCTGGTCCTGATGCAGGGGTGTGAGTGCACTCAGGTGCAGGACTCAGCTGTGTGAAGATGTGGTTTCCTTCCATGCCTGGTGCTAGGTGAGCTTGCCATGCCTTTTCAGTTTGATCAGTTGGTGCTAGGTGAGCTTGCCATGTCTTTTCAGTTTGATCAGTTGGTTTCTTCAAGCGGGCCAAGGAGCCAGAAGAGTTCAGCTGTCCATCTCTGTTTCCCTTCCTCAGAGCTAATGTATACTCCAGATGTTTGAATATGTGTGTGTGTGTGTGTGTGTGTGTGTCTGTATTTGTGACTCTATGCATGGGTGTGTTTCTGTATCCTGGTTTTCCCTTTGCTGATATCCACTGTTGGTGACACATGGCCTTGGTGAGGGGGCTCTCTGAGGTGACTTGTGTTTGTGTGTGTGTGTGTGTGTGTGTATGTCTCTGTGTGTGTCTGTGTGTGTGTTTCTGAATCCTGCTTTTCCCTTTGCTGATATCCACTGTTGGTGACACACAGCCTTGGTGGGGGGGGGCTCTCTGAGGTGACTCTGTAATGGACACTCAGAAGGGACAAATGAATGTTCTCTGCTCACTTCATCCAGGCAAGGCCAGGCTGTCAATCTGGTTTTCACTGACTGCTTGAATATCTTTCCCCTTTAAATCAGTCTCACGTTAGGAACAATGCTCTCAAAGGTGCACACACATATACATGCGATTGTCACCATTTTTGTGAGACTTTCAGTCATTCGGGAGATCACTTGATCTATCTGTGGTATTACCCTAAAAAACTTAAAGGTCTCTTGGCAACAGTCATAGGTACAAGTCACCATGGTTTAGGAGAAGAAGCTGAGTTAGTTAATGGCTTCTTCACAAGCAGCGAAGACCTGGGACTCATGCGGTGCTTCCAGAAGGAAAATGCACTAACTGGGAAGCTCCTGTAGTTCACATCAGGGAGGGAATGCAGGCCAACGATACCTGTACATGTTGACTCCCTGACAACTGACAGGCAAAAAGGTTCCCAGTTCATTTCGGGTTTGTTTGTTTGGGGTTCTGAGACTGACTCAGGAGCCTTCTTCTTGCTAGCAAGTGGCTCTACCGTGGAACTAAACTCCCAGTTCCAGGTTCCCTCCATCTCATTTGTCCCATTTGTGTGCACGCTATCAGGGAATATTTGTCTGACACACACAATGGCTGAGAATGGAAGTGGTGATAGCTTTAGAGATATGGCTGCATTTTGCACGGGAGGCGCAGGAGCTGATGCAATCCTCTGCTTTTCCTGGACCAGGTTAAGGAATAGTAGTCAAATCCCAGTTGGAACTGTCTGATGGGGTATAACAGAGCCAGTAGCCAGTTAGATTTAGTGTTCTAGAAAACATTTCCAGGTCTTTGACTAATCATAATGAGGTCATTTTTTTTTTTGAGAGGGTGTCTTAAAGAATGACTCTGCAGACAAAAGTTGCTGGTACCCTTACTCTAGCACATCTTTTGGGATTTTGGTCGTTTACCTATTGGCTAAGGTGTTGGTCCTCCTTTGCGGAGCCAGTGTGATGCTTTCTTAGTTTAATTTTGCTATGTTGCCTACACAAGAGAATCTAGGTGGTTGAATCAAACTAGACAGGTGTGTCTCTGGGTTTGTTTGCCTCTTGATGGATGCACAGACCAACTCAGCTGGGAACTGTCATTACAGGAAGAAATAAGGACACCAAGAATAGTTAGGGCCGAATCGTAGATTTTCAAAAAGCTTATATAAACTATATCAGAGTAAGAGTATTCTGATAATTACCCAGAAGAAACCAAAAGGGATAGAAATTTAATTACCAGGATGAAAGAGGAGAGGATTTATATAGAACTTTTAAAAATAGCCCAAGACAAAATGCAAATAAAGTCATGTTTTAATCCAACTCTATTTATGTTCTAATCCAATTCTACTCTATTTATATAAATGACCAGAAAACTGAACATAGCTCAAGGATCATGATTTTCCTGCCCTCTCCTGAGTTCAAGTTTACTTTTATATAAAAAGACTTCTTTTTTCTTACATGTGTATTTGTGCAATAATTCACTTTGTGTCCCTATGTCTTTAAATGAATAATTTACCATTGATAGTTACTAAGAGGACCTTTTCTATTTTTATTTATTTACTAAAAATTTTATTTGTACATACATGTGCATGCATGCTTGAGTATTTGTGTGTGCACCCGTCAGAGCTGGAGTAACAGGCAGGTGTGAGCAGCCTGCCATGCTGACTGGGAAATGGACCCAGGCAGTGCACATCACCAGTATATCTTTACCACTGAGCCACTTCTCTAGCTTCCAGGGTTCTTTTCATATGAGCAAAGAAGATTGTTGAAAAAAGAAGAGTATGGGACAAAAAACCAAATCCATTGTTTTATCCACATCTGTTTGTTAGGACGAAGAAGTATAAAACATTCAGATTCCCAAGTGCTTGATAAAGGCTTACTTGGCTAACACAGAAAACAAACATTAAAAAAGTTAAAACTAATGTGCCTAAATAACAGTGTAACCTAATGGCCTTCATCCTACTAGGCCCAATTCTGTTTCCCACTGTCCTTGTGTGGCCTGACAACTTTCCTTCCCCACCAGCCTTCAAGTGTTGGGCCTTTGTAGGGTTGACAGAGCAAAATTCCATAGGTACAATGGGCTTTTGAACAATTTCTTACCCTCCTGGAAGTGGAGAGAATCAAGATGAAGATGCCAACAGATTTGGTGTTTGGTAAGAGTTCATTGTCTTATTCTTGTTGGGTCCTTACGAAGTATGAGGAGAAAACAATTCTTTTGGACTTATTATTTATAAGGGTTTTAATCTCATTCACAAGAGCAAAGCTACCCAAATGCACCACTTTCTAGCTTCATCAGCCTGATGATGAGGCATCAGCATATGTATTTAGACTGTAGGATGTCAGCTAAATTTATAGTGGTTGAAACAATTATTTTTGTTTAGTTTTATTCCTTGGTCTTAATCTTAGTTGAATAACATTATAGTGAGTTATTGTTAGAATATGTAGAGATCATACAATAGAGGAAATCTTAGTTAGAAAATAATTGATAAAAACTGTCTCTTTAGGGTGCTGTAACAAAATACTGTAGATGGAGTGGTGAGTAGATAGTACAGTTGTATTTTTCAGAAGTCTAGAGGCTGAGACATCTAAGACCGAGGTTTTGGCAAATTCAACATATGGTAAGGGTTTATTGATGGTACCATGTGTTCTCATATAGTGGACAGATAGTGGTCTTTCTCTAATCTCTTTTTATAAAGGCACCAACCTTATTGATGAAGGGTAACCCATATGATCTAGCTACCTAACAAATGCTCCAGTTCCTGATACCATCACATTGATACTTCCCAACATTTGAACTGTTTAGGTATAGAAATATTCACCTTATAAGAAGGTAGATTGGAAGAACCCGAGTTGCATAGAAGATCCTAACTGCATGGGAAGTGGAAGAAGCTTATAGAAGCTCGAGGTGTCATAGCTTGTAATTAGTGGGGGTTGTCACCTGTTGCAGCATTTGGGAGAACAGGCCCTGCACCTCTCCTGGGCAGCACAATAGAGCCAGTGTTGTTGGTGGAGGTGTGGGTGAGCCAGCCCCGACGTTGTGAGCATGAGACAGTTATCCCTGTACTCATCTGTCGTGTGCAGGCACGGGTGGGGGAGGCATGCTCTCCTCTATCCTTTGTACCCAGTAACAGCTGAAGCAAGTGGGAGAGCTGTCCCTGCCCCTCATCAGCTGCAGCACTCAGGAGAGTGGCCCCCAACACCACACCTGGACAGAACCGATCCTGAGGGCTCGAAAGTGGGGCCCTGCCCCTTCCTCATTGCTGCAAGGGGTGAACTAGCTAGGGCAATGCTGGGGAGCTCACCCTGGTGGTGAAGACAGGGGAGAGCTGGTGGGCTGACCAACCTGCAACTACACAGACCTAGAAACAGGGTTGGTTATGAGTTGGCCCAACCCAACATCCACTCCATCTGTGATCTACTGGAACATGTAAAGGGGCTGGTCCTGCAAACCCAAAACTGCAGAATCTCCACAACACAGGGCAACAACAGACTATCCAAGAGGAGTCCCATTGAGGGTCCAGCATCTATGGTGTGGCAAAAACCAGAGGCCTCAAACCAGACCAATGACTCCTTGTAATGAACATTTGTAAGTAAAGACATGGATAACAGGGTTTACTGCATGACTCATTGTGTCACACCATGGTTTCCATGACAAGATTGTTCTTTCTTTCTTTCTTTCTTTCTTTCTTTCTTTCTTTCTTTCTTTCTTTCTTTCTTTCTCTCTTATATTTTATTTTATATTGGGCAGTGTGCAAGAGGAGAGGGCAGCTGTGAAGGGACAGTGAAATGAATGGGATCAAGATGCATGATGCGAAAGACACAAAGAATAAATAAAAAAGTTAAAAAAATTAGGAAGATTTGTTAATGTTTTCCTGTGCAATCAGACTGTGCTTTATTCTAGTCCCTTAGGCAAAGAAAGCCTGAGTCCAATTAGAGATCAGCTTCAACTCTTTCAGACTACATAAGGCAAGCCTGAACCCATGAGGTTCATTTTTTTTAAAAAAAAATTTAAAGAATAACCTTAAAGCCAGAAGTTGGGGTTTTAATAAGCAGGCCAGGAGCAAAACAAAAAGAATCCTTGTTGATGGATCTTTGACACATGACTGAGCATATAGAAAGAGAATAAAAACAGACTAAGATTCAGGCTATAAGGAAGGTTTTACAACAGAAAAATCAGATGCACCTATTCCACTCATTTAACTAATGAGAGAGGTACTCTCTCAACGAAGGTACTTATAGTGTCTATAAATATTAAAGACACTGAAGAAACAATTGCCCATGTTAACTAAGATGGTGAATTGAGTGGTTATTGATGGCCAAAATGAACAGTTTAATCTGTTTCACAGTTCATCTCACAAGAGGAACTTTCTCTAAACCTAGGCATCACATTGTTAGTTATGATTGACACCCATTCATCTACACTACCACGGTCCCAAGGCCAACAAGCTTCAGATGGTGGGCTGTTGTAGAAATTCCCAGGCATTCCCTCAGAATGGCCCCCATAGGGTGGGGCGACCTATGGTGGGCTGGGTCCTCCCATATCAATTATCAGTTGAAGCAGTTCCTCACAGACGTGGTAACAGACTAACCTGATGGAGGCGTTTCTTCAATTGAGGTTGTCTCTTGCTAGGAGGCTCTAGTTTGCATCAAGTAAAAACTATAAAATAAAAACAATTACTAAAAACCCAGAGATAGAAATTGGGGTTCAACCTGAGGGTCAAAAAAGCAAAACAGCCAGTCACTGGTTCTTACCTCCACTGCAGTCCGAAGGGCAATCCTGCCTTCAGGGATCTCAGAATGAGACTGTGTGTAATAGCTGTCTCCTCCCATCTTATATTCTACCCTAGTGCTGGAATTAAAGGCATGCACTCCTCCGGCCCAGTTTCTATAGTGAACTAGTGTGGCTGCTGAGATTAAAGGTATGTGTCACCACTTTCTGGTCTGTAAGGCTGATCAATGCTGCTGTTTTACTCTCTGATCTTCAGGCAAGTTGTATTTATTAAAATAAAAATGAAATATCACTACAGTAGATCAGTGGATATGTGTTAGGCTGGTGTCCCAATCCCTCCACTGGAAATCTTTCCTGGTTACAGAAGATGCTCAGTTCAGGCTCCATATCCCTCATTGCTGGGAGTCTTGGTTAGGATCACCATCATAGATTCCATTGCTCTAGGTTTCTAGCTCATTCCAGAGATGCCTCCAGATTCCAGTTGTCTCTCCCAGTGCTCTCTCCCTCCACCCTCCCTTCCCACTCCCCATGGCAACTCTTTTAAAGGAAAACATTTAATTGGGTCTTGCTTTCAGTTTCAGAGGCTTAGTCCATTGGCATCATGGCATGGAGCATGACAGCACAGAGACAGACATGAGGATGGAGGAGGACCTGAGTGCTCTACATCTCCATCCTTAGGTAGCAGGAGTTTATAAACACACTGGATGTAGCTTGAGCATAGGAGACTTTAAAGCCTGCCTCCACAGTGACACACTTTCTTCAGCAAGGCCACACCTCCTAATCCTTCCAAAAGTGTCACTCCCTAAAGACCAACTATTCAAATCTATGAGCCTATAGGGGCCATTCTCATTCAAACTATGGACTGTTCCTGGAGCTTTGCTTGGTACCCCACTGTTTATACAGCCTGCTTTGCTTGGTACTCTATTGATTCTTCGGATTCTCATTCAAACTATGGACTGTTCCTGGAGCTTTGCTTGGCACCCCACTGTTTATACAGCCTGCTTTGCTTGGTACTCTATTGGTTCTATGGCCTGCCTGTCAGTCCTCCTGTTCACTGGTCTGGTCCTTGCTTTCTGACCCCTGTTTGAGCTTTTACCTCACAGCTGAACTCTGCAGCTTGGTATTCAAAGCCTGATTCCAGAAGCTCCAGCAGCCCATCCCTTCGGGCCCTGGTCTGGTTCCTTATCTTATTCCTAAAGATGCTCTCAGCCCACTTTGGAAACCTCTTGAACTTCACTGCAATTTCTTTAATTTGTATTTATTTTGTTTTGTCGATCAGGCTGGCCTCGAACTCACAGAGATCCACCTACCTCTGCCTCCCAAGCACTGAGAGTAAAGGTGTGCACCACCATGCCTGGCTAATTTATATTTATTTTGTAACTCAAATATGTGCAGATAGATAGATGTGTTTACTGTGTGATGTGTTATAGAAGAGTCAATAGCAGTAATTGAGATTTAAATAAGAGAACGTGCATTACTAAGATAGGTAGGATTATGTGACAAGCTGCTGTCATTGAAGTTGCTGACCCTTGTGAATTTTTTGTTAGTTCATAAACTCCTGACCCTGTGGAAGCACACACATATGTCTTTTATGCTACTGTCATATTGCACCCACAAGAGGATTTATTACACAAACAAAACCACCAGATTGCATATTTTTCTCTTCCTTGAAATATCTAGGGCACCCTCTACTAACAATGCATCATAAATCATTTCAACACTGAATTGCAGGTATCCTCAGTCTAAGTTAAGCTCAAATTGAGTAATTCACTACTGTCAACAAATAAGTTATACTAACAGGCAGGGTCATGAGGATTGAACCATGGAAGTTAAGGTTCATCTAAATCTCCAGCTAACCTTAAATAATACCCTCTAAAGTCAGAAGCTAAAGTGTGCATAAAGTAAAACGTTGGGAGCTTAATAAAGACTCATTGTATTTTGTGCCATTATAAAAAATGTCCTATCTTTTTAACTGAAAACTGCCAAGAGTCAGGACTGTCCATACATTTGTTCAGCATCCCAGGGCTATAAATAAAGATAGCTATTTTTGATTAAACTATAATTGTGATGGTAACTGTTATGTTGCAATACAATTAAGCCATGACTCAGTCGGCATGAGACTCCACATGCTAAAGGTGCAATCTTCAACATTGCTCCACTTTAGATACCAGCTGCCAGGGAAGTTTCCAGGTCACATGTTTCTGCCACAACCTTCTAGTATTTGATAATCTTTTTTTTTCTTTTAGTACGGATCACAGAATTAAGAACAATCTTATACTCACAATTGCACTCTGATTATTGAGGACTCAAACCAAGACCAGCCAAATGAAGAACTATATAAGTTCAGGCTCTGGGGAGGGGGGGCTCAAACGCAAAGCTCTGCTGTGAAACAGGTGTGTCATGCTCCCAGCTACCTGATCTCCAGCTAGGACATGCCCCTGAGTCCTCACAGCTTGTTACTGGGGTTCAGCCATTGACCGCATGACTGGATTTGCTCTCCATTCTCCCACGTGAAAGAGATCAAGCCGGCTCAAATTTCTAACCATTAATCACATGGTTGATCTTTCGAGCAAGTGAATGGATTTTATCCTGAGTCATTTCATATCTCGCCATAAACTCTTAGTGTGATCCAAGAGGCTCATCAATAATAGAAACAACAAAAAGTTCCTATTGCTCAGGAAATTCTAAGGATTTAGATGACCTCAGAGGTAAAGACCAGTGGCATTCTTTATTGTACAACAGATCACCCATTCTTTTTATGTGGGGCAACCAGTACAGTGAAGGCACTGGAGAATTTGAGTTAAATTTCCCAATACACTTGGCCATCGATATCAGTCATGATCACTCACCTCACCATGCCTGTCACCAATATCCAGTATAGGATGTATAACCTGAAAAACAGCAGTCAAAGGATACTGGCTCATTGTTAGAATTCTATTCAGTTTTTGGTAATCAATCCAGCATCACATCACATGAATAAAATGTGTTCCAGAGCAAGCCATCTAAGGCTCTCAAGCTTCCATTCAGGCAGATCTGGTTTCAAAAGCAGGGATGATCTTAGTGTTCTGTGGCTTCTCCCCAGGCATCTGGTGGAAATGTGGTTTGCTCTGAACCTCTTTCGAAGCATTAATGCGATATTGAATTTTTCTCATTGTATAATCCTTTTATTTATTCTGTTACTCCCAGCTCTGACTCTGCCTTCTTGGAGATGCTTGGTTGACCCAGTATGCTGATCTAGAGTGCAAGTAGCACTATTAATTCAGCATCTACCTCCCATCAGGTGACCCCCATTCATTAGGTTTGTTTGTTTTCTCTTTCTAGAATTTGGTAGACAATACCGTTGGATTTATAGCCAGTAAGATTATTTATTGTGTGACATTTGTGGTAGCAAATTCAAACCCAATTTCATCTTTGGTGCCACTAAAATTATTATTATCTGATCTAAAGAAATATGGTAGAACTCACATTATTTTACAGTTGTAGATCTGTGTACTTCTTTTGTTAGCATCCCTTTTAGATTCAAATTGTCAATCTTATTTGCCTTCTGAGAAAATTGGTAACATCTGATTGGTTAGGTGCCAGGGCTTTATTGGGACAAACCTACTGGGTGGAGTAGTCTTTGGGATAAACAATATCAACTAGTTTAGAATATTTACTTCTTTATTTGTGTGTGTGTGTGTGTGTGTGTGTGTGTACACGCACGTGCACGTGTAGGCCAGAAGAAAGCTTTGTGGAGGATCACTGGTCTGTCACACTTGCTCAAATACCCATAAATTTAACAATAATCTACTTCATTCCTTTGTGTGAGTTTGTGGTGGGGAGTACATACATGAGAGTCAGTGACTTCCTCTGTGGCCTTTCTCTGGAGACAGGGTCTTTCACTGAACCAGAAGCTCACCCTTTCAGCTGGATTGGATGATCAGTGAGTCCTTGGGATCTGACCAATGCTGGGGTTACAGACATTCACAGTCACACTTCATCTTTATGTGACTGCTGGGATTTGAACTCACATCTTCAGACTTGCAGAACAAGTCCTTTTTTACTTGCTCAGTCCAAGCTATGTCATTCTTTAGTACAGTCACATAGTGTTTCACATTGTTTGAATGTACAGGGTTCATAGTCATTCTCAAGATGGACATTTATATTATCATAGTTGTGTTGTCATGGTAAATATTGCTAATGTAATGATCTGTTCTGTCTCTTTAAGAGACAAGCCATGCCCACTTCCTCCCCTATCTAATAGACAAATGTGTCAAAATGTACTATCTTCTTGTTCTATTGCTGTGAAGAGACACCATGACCATGGCAACTCATAAAAAAATCCACACACACACACACATTGAATTGGGGCTTGCTCAAAGTTTTAGAGGTTTAGTCTACTATCCTCATGCCAGGAAGCATGGGAACATATAGGCAGGCATGATAGCTACATCCAGTTCCAAAGGCAGTAGGAAGAGAGAAATCCACTGAACTCACGGCAATCTTCTGGTGTTCCTAGAAATGGGGAGACAGACCCCAACCACAGAGGGTTGAGCCCTTTGATGATATTCATCTCTGGATTGCTTCCCTTAGCTAAAATTGTGTTTGAATGGCCGGGGTCAGTTCTCCCGCACTATCACTGCGTGCACTGTGTGGTGCATTCAACTGGAGGCCAAGGGTCCCTCGGGTTTTTTTTTTCTCTTTTTTCCTTTTTCTTTTCATTTCTTTTTCCCCCACCATGTTGTTTGATTTCGATTTTGGTTTGGTAAGAGCTGCTCAGAGTGGCCTCTGGCCTCTCTGGCTTCTGAGTTGCCCTGACCAGATCCAGGCAGGCTATAGCATCCCACCCAGGGGCGGAGGACACTCTCCCACGAGTCCTGCGATGTTTGCACTATTCACACCCTGCCTATAATGGAGAGACATCTCACTGTGGGCCTTGTCCTGTCGCCATTTTTGTGGGTTTTCACAGTTTCAGCTATAGGTAGCAAGCCATCCATGTCTGTGCCCCCTGGGATGAATGCCTTTTAGAGTCCCTAAAACCCCAGGCCTCAATGCCCTACTTCTTCAGCTCCTACCCTCACTCTGCTGGTGTCCTACTGGCTCCATTTTTATGGGAGCTTTCGAATTACTGTCAGTGCACAGTAAATGGAAAGAGTTTACTCAAACTGTCCCTGCCACCACTACTGTTGCCAACAAGATTGGTCGGATCCATGAGGTGGCTGTTTTCAATTCCAGCCTTTTTCTCCCCACCATGGCTTGTGCATGGTGGCTCAGCCACAGGGAGGGTCACGCCTCTAGGTGTCTCTTATTAAACTTAAAATCTCTGCAGCTCAAAAATTGTGGCTTTTCCATACAACATGTGACCGCCGCCATTTTGACACCATCTTAACTGAGGTCAGGTGACTTCACCGCCATCTTAACTGAGTGGATTTTCCATAATACATGGGACTGCTGCCATTTTGACTGAGGTCAGGTGACCTTACCACCATCTTAACTAAGGTCAGGTGACTTCGCCGCCATCTTGGCTGAGAGCCAGGTCAGGTAACCAAGTTCTGCCATCTTTACTAAGGTATTCCCTGCCTGGTCCCCCAGTTTACTTATGTTTTTGTCTCTAAAATCTTCTTGTTGACTCTGTTGCATATATGTTTTGTGCAGTGGCATGCCTTTGGTAGGGCCTACCAAGAGCATCCACTTCACCTGATGCCTGTTCACTCTCTGTCTGTGTGTGTGTGTTCATATATGTAACTTAAATGCACCTATGCTTACTGGTAAAAGTTATAATTGTCTGTTCATTGCATCTCCTTTCAGACTACAAAAACAGTAAGTCTCATGTTTTAAACTGGTATGTACTTTTAAGTCCCTTACAAAAATACTTTATATTTAATTCAACCTTTATTTAAAACATATTAAGATGTTCTCTACTATTGTCAGTTCTGCCATTAATCTTCTATTGCAAGCAGTTTTTTCTTCCTTCTGTCTTTTTATGTGTGTAAAGCTTACTTATTAAGTTGAGAACCAATACAATCAAGCTCAGACCCAGCTCTCCAGGCAGATTCTACAGTGTAGTTACACCTGATAAATAGCCCTCAACTGCTCAGAGATCTGGGGAATATGGCATTTAAATATTTAATTATTAAAAAACTTTTTATAACAAAAAGAGCCAGGTTGGCTCCTAGCAGCAGCACTCTATTTCCTCCAAAATGACAGAAGACAGATGGCCACAGAACAATGTCCATCTTCAATTCGCTTCAACTGCCAAGCGCTGACCACTGGACAAACTGCCTTTCATCTAAACTGAAGATCTCCAGATGTGGACAGAATCGCTGGAATCAACAGCCTAGCTGCTCAGGTCAAGGTAGGCTTGTCTTCCTACAGATGTCTTAGCCCACAAGATCTTCTGGAGCCTGGCAGGCCCTGTGCTAAACAGCAAAAGGCAAATGTGGCCTTCAGCTACCATGGAGTACCCTGAGGAGTAGCTCTAGGTGACAACCAAGTAAGTTCTCTGTCATTTTTTAATCAGTAACTCAAATAAAATTTCATCCTTCTCAAAGATTGCTGATGCAGTTTGACAGTTGAGAGGTTTTGTCAGTTTAAAAAGACAACCTTACCAAACAAACTTTAGTAAATTACAAATACAAGATCTGCAAGTTATAAAGGTGTGAGAACAAATACAAGTTAATTAAATTTCTCTCTCATGCTGCCTTCCATTGTCTTAAAACTACTTTTCATTGTGCAAAAATATCTGTCACAGTCATTCTGACATAAATATGCTACTGTTTATACAATGTTTATGTCTAAATCTTCTGTTTTCACAAATACAAAGAATACTTGTGAGTTCCAGGGAGCCGAATTGAAGGATCCACCTTAAACAGGTCAGATACACCCCCTCAATTCCCTGGTCCTAATTTTTTTTTCCTAAACTGAACTTTGTTCTCTGTTCTGCCTCAAACAGGTGTAAGAGACACCAGACAATTCCATACAACAAACACCAGACAGGTACAAAGGAACCAGCTACACCAGGATGTGACCAGCACCCAGCATTCTCAGGTACCTCCCCCCTCAGGTGATGCCCACAAAAAGCAGGAAGCAGTCTTGAGAATTTGCCATCCCAATTCCTTTAATTTGTGGAGCCTAACTTCCCACATTTTTATTATAAAAAAGAGATGGGAATGTAATTGTCTGTCCTGTACCTTTAAGAGACAAGCCATGCCCACTTCCTCCCCTGTCCAGCGAGGTAAGCTGATCTTCAGCTTCCAGCCTGAGTCTCTCCCTTTTCCGTCTCTCCCCCAAAGAGGCAGCGTCTGTCTCTCTCCATTCTCCCAACTTCTCCACCTCCCCTTTGTTTCTCTTTCTCTCTGCCCCTCTCTCTTGGCTCTTCCCCTTCACCTTCCCTTCCATAACCCACTAAATAAATATCCAAACTCACTATGCATGGTGTGCCTATCCGTCTGTCTCTCACCTGCCACATGGTTCCCTGCTGGGACCAGCTGCCTTTGGAGACCTGCAGCATGGTCTCATGGTGTGCCCATTCATCTGTCTCTCATGGTCTCAAGCACCATCCCTGCCTGGGACTGGCTGCCCTCGAGACCCCCTGCCTGCTTGCATTTCAAGGACCTGCAGCATGGTCTTATAGCTTGCTGCCTGCTGTGTCTGCCAGGGATCTGCAGCAATTTTACTTTTACCATTACAAAGGGGAGAAGAATGAGAAAGAACAGTGAGAAACATCGAAAGGGAAACATCAAGAGAGCATTAGAGAGAGAGAGAAAGAGAGAGAGAGAGAGAGAGAGAGAGAGAGAGAGAGAGAGAAGAAAGAATAAATGCGACATGATAAAAGACCTATGTGAGCTAATTTATTTAATTTACCCTCATATATCTTTAGCCAGTTTTCACCTGCTACAGCAATCCTTCTGAATCTTAAGAGGTTTATTGGGGGCTTAATTCCAACATAAACCTCCATAAAAGTCCCAAAATTTCCAACAAATGGCATGGTGCCTGTGACAGCAATACTCCAGTCCCTGGTACTAACTTCTGTCTTAGCTACTGTTCTGTTTATACAAAGAGAAATCTTGAGCAAGGCAACTCTTAAGAAAGATAGAATTTATATGAAGACTTGCTTACAGTTTCAGAGGATTAGTTCATTATCATCATGGCAGAAAGCACAGAGGCAGACAGACAGAGAGAGGGGGGAAGAAGAAGGGGAGAGAAAGATTGAGAAAGACTGGGCCTGGAATGGGCTTTTGAAACCTCAAAGTCTAATTCCCAGTAATATGCCTCTTCCAACAATAAGGCCACACCTACTAATCCTTCCTAAATAGCTGCACTAACTAAAGTCCAAGCATTTGAGCATATGAGTCTATGCAGGACATTTTCATTCCAATGACCACAGGAGGGCATCTAAAACAATAAACTGGGTTAGGGAAATAACAGATCAAATTAAAACAATGGAAGTGTGAGTGATAAAGAGGTATTGGTTCTGAAAACTTAGAGCTATGAGTGACAAGAGATAACACAGATGGAGTTAATCACTGAGTGAAAGGAAAAGACAGAGCTGAGGGATAGTCTTCAAGGTCCTAAGTGTGGAAGGTACGTCTGGGGAGTCAATATGCAATTTGGGACACAATTGCTTTTAATACCTATATAGCATGTCAAAATAAACTTGATCAAGAATTTATTGAATACATAACCTGGGAAATCAGTATAGAAGACAGCAGAAGGGATTGAGATTGACTCATGTTATTCTTTTTACCTTTTATCATCTATTTTGATGATAAAATGATTTGGGAAATAAATGGTATATATAGTAATGCCAGCAAATTTAATGACACCTTTTCTATTGCTATCCCATCAGAGACAGCAAATGGGAAAACATCAATGGCCTTGTTGTACATCAACTCACATATACTGTGTTTCCCCAACATTGACTAGCTTCATGTGGATCATATGACCATGCAATAATAGGAAAAGCACTCCCTGAGGAGTTTTGAAATATGGTTTCTGGTTTCTTCTCCCTCATTAGCAGTGTGACCCTAAGCACCTCATCTGAACTCTCAAATCCCTGTGATACAAGAGAGATGGATCATTCAATCTCTGCGATGTCTTCCCGTTGTCAGTGGGAATTCACTTTGAACTCTGTTGCACGGTTCATTACCCAGACCTTTCCTCTCTTCAGTGACCCCTATTTGCCCTGTAAGGTATTAATTATCACTTCAACTTGAGAAGAGAAAGGAAGATGAAAGGAAGATGCATGGGTTTGTTCTTCACTAATAGTTAGGACACAAACAGTTTAAAAGGGAAACCTGACATTATTAAAATCACTGCTTAGAAGTGATTTTTTTTTTTGCCGGTCTTAGTCCCATCCTATCCAACAATATTGTAAGTTCTTCAAATTTATTCTGTATTGAAAAAGACAATTTAAAGTGGGTTCCTTTAAAGGCAAATGATAATGCCCTTCTATTTTGAACTTCCCATGCACAGTACAAAAATCTTACAATTATAATTATACTATTCTAATAACAAAAAGTTCTCAGACAATTGCAAAATGTATTTCAAGAAAAACAAACAAATAAGCATACCATATCACCCAACCTAAAGCTTTCTTTATCAATATGATTATAAACCAAATGACCCAAACAAGGAAAGGATTATGTTCCTGAAACAGCAAAAAAAACCCCATGGATCAGAGCAAAACTGGAGTTTCTCAGTAGAATCTGCACAGTGTTTAGGACTTGATGATCCCCACAAATATTGCTAGTAAGCTTCATACTTTCCAATAGCCTGCAATTCCATTTCCTACCTCCTCTGTGTGGAAAATGCAGACACTCAGTGTTCTTATGTGAGTATATATCATAGTCCCAGGATGTGCTTGTTGAAAAAAGAAGTAGTGTTTAGTTCCTATCCTTGGAGTTTGATTCACTAAGTCTAGAATGGGCCCCAAATTGGCATTTTAACAAGTTCCCATGCTGATGTTGATGATGCTGATGCTGATATTGATGCTGATGATATTGATACTGATGTTGAGAATGAAGCTAATGTTGGTGCTGATGCTGCCGATGCTAATGGCTCAAGAACTAGGCTGTGGGAATCAATACCCCTACCACTTTGTCCACTTCAAGTACTCAAGTCCCTCTTCCTGCATGAAGATGGATAGAAAGGGAGGGAATGCTCATCCTAAAAGGCTGCTGGCAGCTCTCTAGCACAACTGCTCGAGCCTCTAGACTAAACTGTCCCATGTAGCTGAATCCCTCCACCTCTTCCCTTCCCCCAGCAGTACCTTTGAAAGGAAAGCCAAGCCCTATTCCCACTTCCAAGTTTCCTAGTACCTTCAGCAGCGTCAGTCCCAGGGCTGTGAAAATTGTGCCACCAATGACATTTGGTGAGAGATAAAGTCAAATGTAGGCGTCAGAGAGAGAGTGTGTGTGATGCCTAAGAATGTGAAATTTCAGCACATTACAGGTGAGGCTAATGCTGCAGTGCTAATAGAACACACCTGAGTTGTGAGGTTTGAAGTGGTTCCCAGGTTGGACATGCATTAGAATCGACTGTGGGTTTTTTGTTGTTGTTTGTTTTTGTTTTGACAACATAGCATCTAGTCAATTTCTTTTGTAAAGCTTTATTTATTTTTATTTTATGTGTATACTTCTTTGTCTGTTTGGATGTATTGCACCACCTGTGTACCTAGTGCCCGTGGAGGTCAGAAAAGGACATCAGATACCCCGAAACTTGAATTCCACACGGTTGTGAGTTGCCATGTAGGTACCAGGAACAAAACATGGTCCTCCGCAAGAGTGACAAGTGCTCTTAACCACTGATCCATCTCTCCTGCCCCTCTAGTCAACTTCCATGTCGGAGCTTCCAGGGAGGGAGCCCAGGCATCATTGTCTATGTGGTTCTAGCACCTATTCAGGGCTGAGAACAGCTGACATTTAAGCAAAGAAGCATGGCATGCTCAAATTACTCCTTGAAATTCAAATATGTTTGCTATAAAATTTAAAGTTTTATGTACTTGAGACTTGATCATATGAGACATGTCTCTCTAGATACCTTACTTGACACAATATTACATCTCTACTCAATCTACACAGACAAGGCCAAATGCTCACTTCAGCTGTAGTATTTACTTAGGGTTCCACAAGATAACATTTTAAAAAGATACTTCTTGGAATGTGATACACGCCTGTAATTCTAATATTCATGAGTCTGAGGCAGGAAGATCTAGAGTTCTAGGCTAACCTGTGCCACACAGTGAGATCCTGGCACAAAACAAAAAGGTCAATAACTACTTTGGAGAGCTATGATTTATTTTCTCAGAGATAAAACAATATTTATCTAAGACACTGGCACAACTGTCAATGGATGCCAAGAGTCATATTTCACAGAATCTGGCCCTGAAACCTTGACTTCCAGGGTGCTCCGATGTTAAAGAGACAAGATTTGTTTCAAAAAACAGCTCTAGGAAAAAATTTAAAATCCATATTTTCCTAGAAGATATAATATTGTTCTTTTTATTGCAAAAGAATGTTCTTAATATCAGGCTTTCAACTACTAAGTTGTACAAGAGTTTCTTTAAAATATAACTCAGTCCACAACCCAATTTGAAGCAACTCTCCAGAGACGTATCTGTACCACAGTGTAAGAAACACGGGAGCGGGAGAGATGGCTTGGCAGTTAACGAGCACTGACTCTTCCTGCAAAGGACCAGTGTTTGGTTCCCAGCACCCACCAGTAACTCCAGATCCAGGGAATCCGACACCCTTTTCTGACCTCCAAGGTCACTAGGCACACACATGGTGAACACATGAACACACACACATATATGAAGGCAAACAAACATCACATAAAATAAAAACAAATAAATGTTTTTAAAAAGAAAGGAAGAAATACCTAGGTGGTTGACTTTGATGTGTAAAGGAACAACCCAAATAATGCTAAATCTTCCAGACCTGGGATAGTTAGTTTTATCATTGTTCTAGAAATAGGCTGCATGGTCCATTCCTGACCTCTGACTCCTGGACTCTAAACAGCAGGACCTCTCTCCTTGGCAGGATGCAAATTAAAGCATTGTGTACAGTAGGAGAAAGAGGTCTTGGCCAGCCCTGAAGATCAGTATCGATGCTGCCACTTCTCAGGACTGTAAGCAGCTCCAGGATGCACTTAGTTCAACGAAGGCTGAGTGAGCAATTATGCCTCCCTTGGGTCTTTTGGTTTTAAAATAACAGAGGATCGAAATGAAAAGCTTTGGAAGACCAATAGTTGAAAATCTTTATTGGTTGAGCACTCATATTTCTTTCTGGATAATTTAAATTTCTAGGCAATTGCAACCATGAGAGAGGTACTGAAAACCCCGTGACTTGCAAAGAGGAGGACATATGAATGGTGCCAAGTTCAGTAAACTGTGCTGTTGTGAACAGGCATCCTACTGAAAGGAGGAGGGCCAGGAGAAAACAAGAGGCTGCACAAAAATACACATACTAATAGTTCAATGCAGAGCAGAAGAATGCTGTGAACTTATTAAGGAGAAACAGTATGGTAGCTATAATCTGACTTATTAATCTAACAACTTGAAATCTGTTTTCCAGCTTTTCTCCCTTTTCTGAATCTTCTCTAAGATTATCAGTGATGTCCCACAGAAAACATGTGTCAGACCTGAAGAACATTTCACTCTGCCTCCCTGGTTTTCAACTGAGGCAAAAATATGAATTATATAAACTAAAGTGAATGTTGGTAGGACCTCTGTGGTCCTAGTGGAGAGTCTAGATGGATTGTTTGGAGTATACTAAGCACTTAGAGAAGGGGGAAATGTAATCACAAAGTATTTCCTAAATAATATTTCCTAAATACTTCTTTAAGTAGTTTTCTAAGATTAATAGTATGGCAGGAATTATAAACATGCAAATTACCTTTTTCTAAGGTTAACAGTGAGGTAGGAATCATTGATTGTTATCAATATAAATCTGCATTCCAGGACACATGATGTCTTCTGTGGACATCACTTGTATGGAACATGGATAGATAGATGGAGAATATCCTCACACATAATCAGCTTCCTATTACTGACACAAAATACCTACAGTAAACAACTTAAAATAAGTAAGTTTTATTTTTAGTTCATCTTTCAGTCCATGTCCAGGTGACATCATTGCCTCTTGGGCCTGTGGTGAGGCCCATCACGGCAGGAATTGGGATGGAAGAAACTTCTTCCCTCTGCTAGCCAGGAAGCAAAGAGATAAGAGACAACCAGCATGTTCCTAGACTGTGACTTCCTTCATCTTAGGCTACGCCTTTTGGAGTTTCTACTACCAATAGTGCCACAAGTTAGTGACCACATGCTTTCTGGAGGACATGTATGATCCAAGCCATAACAGCCAAAGCTAATGAAAACTGAATCTATTGATTAAAATAACCCCAGGGAGTGATTTCTTTTTATTCAAAAATTTTAACTTTTTAAAAATTTAGCCTATGTGTCTTCTATATCATGTATCTTGATCTCATTCATTTTTCCATTCCCTCACATCTGCCTTCAGCCCTTGAAACCCCCAAAATAAAACAAAATCTAAGAAAAAAAGGAAAAAAATTAAAATCTCATCATAGAAGCTACAGTGGCCATACATCTTTACTTGCAAGTGTTCTTTGCTAAGAGTCATTAGTTTAGTTTGGATTCTGTGGCTTCTGCTCCACAATCAATGCTGAGCCCTCACTGGGACTCTTTCTGTAATCCTGTTCTTGCCCTGTGTTGTGGAAATCCTGAAGCTTTGGATTCGCAGGTCAGGTCCCGTCAGATATTGTGGCAGATCATAGATGGGATGGATGTTGGGCTGGGCCAAGTCATAACCCTGGATCTGGGCCTGGGCAGCTGACAGGTTGATCTGCCTGTAGGAAGTTAAGGCCTGCTTGGCCAAAAGAAGCCCAAACTGGAGTCCGCCTGATACTGTCAGAGGTACTGACCATGCCTAGCCAACAAGGGGCTCATCCCAGCTTACAAGTACAGGGCATCTCTGCTAAGGAGCACACCCCTGTCCCTGGTGAGATGGAGATATCCTACTCCCTCCAATGGCAGCTGCTAGCCTGTAGGAGAGGGTATGCTTGTGTTTTTTCTCAAACTGTCACAACAGTTCTGGTAATAGATGTATGCCCAGCTATGGATCAGCCTGCTTTCACCAAGGAGGGAATAATACAGGATGGGTAATGATACATTCCCCTTTCTTGCTCTCATTGCCCCCAAAACAAATTGACTTAAGGACAGAGGTTACGGCCTTTGATTTCTCAGTTTTTGAAAAGTTTTGCATAATATAAAAAGGCTGTTGGATCCCTCCTGGATGCTCACAAATGCGTTAATTGGTGAAGTGGTATTGTTCATCCTTATTTCCTTTAAATGCCTCATGCAGCAGATTGACATCAGTGGACAGCAACTAAGGTAACTCTTCAGGTGCTAATGACTCTTAGGCATCCTTCTTGCAGTCCTCCACGAGAGGTTATGCTTCCCTGGTTATTTGTAATTAAAAAGGCTACTGCCTAGTTCTTCAACCCTGGCAGCTCTCCAGGAATGAATGTTCTTCTAGGGTTGCTAGTCAATGATGGGTAAGAGCTTGTTTGGCCGGGCCAACCTAAGACAGGCACAGTCCAGTGACTGGGCCCTCCTAGACAGGGTCAACAAGGCCTGAGCAAAGAACTCTGACTCCTACTGAGTGCCCATGTAATAAATAAAAAAAAAAGATGATTTGTAGGAAGTTAAGGCCTACCAGGCCAAAAGGAGCCAACCTGGAGTCTGCCTGTTACTGTCAGAGGTCCTTACTGTGCCTAGTCAATGAGGGGCAATCGGGCAGTGTTTCCTGAGTGCCTAGCAATAGGTGCTGTCAGAGGTCTTGATCATGCCTAACCAATGAGAGACGACCACACAATGTCAGTTGTCAATGGATCAGAATGCCTGGGTGCTGGGAGGGCTTATAAGTTTTTCCTCATTGTTATATAAACGAGTCTGCTATACGCCTTCTACAAGACTCTGTGTCTGAGATGATGACACTGCACCTTTTCACCCCTCCCAGCAACATCAGCCTACCAGTTCTCCCCTGTCCTCACCACCAGGGTGAACTCTCCAGCATTGCCCTGACTAATTCACCTCTTGCAGCAATAGGGAGTGGTGGGTCCAGCTCTCATGTGTTCATCTTCTCAGGGTCAGTTCTCCTACACCAGCACCATTAGTGCCAGCTCTATTGTGCTGCCCAGGCAAGGTCTAAGGGCTACTATTCTAAGTACTGCAGCTGGTGAGGGGTAGGGACAGCCTTCCCACCCCAGAATCAACTCCTCCACCTGTTTCAGGCATTGATGGGAGGGAGGTTGGAGAGAGGGAAACCTCTCCTCTGCATATACCTGTTGCAGGAGCTCCTTCCGCTCCTTCAGCCAATAGCTGCTGAGATACCAGCCCATTGGGGCGTGGTCTCTCTCTCTTTAAAAAAGCTGCCACTGCCCTCCACTGGCTCTCTGGCTTCCAGCTCCACTTCCGGTGACTAGGATCCCTTCCTGATTGCACAGAGGGCTGTTGTCTGGGACTGTGATCTGTAAGTTTTTCCCCCTTAAATAAATAACCATTCTATTAATCATAATTCCAAACTGGTGTGGGATTGTTTGTGACTTACACCTTCAGATGAGTAATGGTGACAGCTCTCTTTTGCTCATAACATCAGGGTTGGGTCATCCTCACCTCTGACCACCAGGCAACTCTACTGTGGTGCCCAGGCAAGGGTCAGGGACCATTTCCTGAGTGATGTATCTGGGAGGGTCAGCTCTCTTCCGTTGCAGGTGGTAAGGGGCAATGGGTAAAGGGGAGCATCTCTTACCTTTCCAAATAGCTACACGACAGACAAATAGTGGGTACAGCTCTCCCATGCTTATAACTTCAGGGCTGGCTCACCCACACCTCTGCTAACAAGATTGGCTCATATTGTGTTACCCAGGCGAGGTGCAGGGTCTGCTCTCCCAAGTGTTGTTCCTGGGGGGGGGGATGCTTTCCTGCTCTTGTGACCTCAGGGTCAGTTCTCACACCTGCCTCAGTCATTGCTAGGCTTGAGGGGAGCAATTCTGTCCTGCCTATGCTGCCACAAGACAGATGGGTAATGAGGACCACTCTCTCAGGGGATAATTTCTAAAAACCTCTCTGCATTCAGAAGACCTATGTCCTTGTTCCCAATCAGTTCAAGTTTTTACTGACAACTTGATTGAAGGCGTTTGTGGCCCAATGATCAAATTTTCATCCAATTTGAAGACAGGGAAGAACAATAATGGTAAATGACTGAATGAACTCATACAAGGGTCACAGCTAACTGAACCAATAAGTCAAATTTTATTAGGGTTTAATTGGAAGCTATACTCCAGCCTCACTCTCCCCAATTCCAAATCCTGCCCAGGTGTTCATCTGGGAACCTGGCCCCACTCCTCCCATTCAAGACCCCACCTCTCAGAAAGCCTGCCAAGGATCAGCTCATCCCCCAGAACTGCTCAAGACCATGCCTAAAGGTTATGTAAGACCAGTCACGAGACCTGCCATATGATTTCTCTCCTGCCTTTCTCAGAGTCACCTGGGAGTTGCTTTGCTCTGTTTATTAAATCTGAATTTATTAATTCAGTCTGATTTGGTTTATTGCATCAGCAGAGGATACCCCCAAATGGGGATCCAGTACTTAACAATTAGGTTGAACTTAACAAGATGAAAATGAAATTCCTTGACACAATTCATCTACTCCTTCCCGAACTGGAATGAAAACCTGGGATGGGAGAAAATGCCAAGAGATGCTTTAGACCAGGCCAGGCACAGAGTTAATACACAAAATTATTCAGTGTTACCTTCTTCATCATGTGCTGTCATTTTCTTTGCTTCAGGAGTTTCTGTGACAGTATTTGCTCATTGCTGTGATGAGAGCAATGAAATGAAGAGAGGTTTATTTCACTCTGTAGCTGGAAGTCACCAGAGTTACTTCAGCCACATCAGCACAAAGGAAACAGAGAACTCAGCCTGAAAGAGAAGCACCCAGCACTTTCAAGGTCCACCCCTGCCAACCTTTATCAGCTAGCTAGATCAAGTCCTGAATGTTCTACAACCTCCAAAGTAGCATCACCAGGTGAGGGCCACATCTTCAAAATCAGAAAAGGTCTCTGGATGTCACATGGTCTCTTCCCCTCTTCATGTTTCCCTGGGGCTACCTGGGAGCACTCCATTAAATATGGCATTTTATATTTGTTCTGATTTGGTGTGATTGGTATTATATGCACTGTCAGAGAGGATTGTCTAAGAGAAAAATACCTAGCAAAACCCACAAGTGCCCACTGTGGGCAGATTGTAACCCCAATAAGGCTTTTGTTTATACATTCCAACTTTTTATTGAGAAACTACTGTGTATCACACTTGACTCTAGTCACCAGGGACAGGACATGGAAAACAGATAAACATAAGTTCTTCCCTCACGAAATTTATGTTAGGAGTCAGGCATTGTGCTGGCCCCGTCACCTGGCAGGATGCACTGAGGCAGTATGCTGGCCAGCACAGGGTCCTATGGCTGGCACGTCACTACGTATGTATGCGGGTGCAAGAGGTCCCTTTAAGAGACAAGCCCTGGCTACTCTGTTTCTCCTCCACCCATTCTGAAGAGGCAGGTTACTCCCTACTTCTTCTTCCTCTTTCTTTTTCTCCCTGTATCTCTCTCTCTCTTCCCTCCTCCCACTCCCTTTATCTCAATAGAATTCCCACATAAGCTCTGCCTTCATAGTGTGTCTGTTCCTCACCTACCGTGGGCTCTCACATACTTCATAGCCCCTTAGCCCACCAAGATCACTCTTGCACAGTTTCACACTATTTGATGCATGGCTTGGCCCACCAATATTATGAATACGTGTGAGGTGTGACCTTTAGTAGATCCCATGGTGGGTGAAAGGCAAATACACCATACAGATAGAGACTGAGTGCAAAGTTTATTGAGAGAAGGGTAAAGGGGAGGGAAGAGAAAGAAACAGAGAGAGGGAGAGAGAGGCAGAGATCTGACTGCTTCTTCAAAAGAAAAGTGGGAAGAGAGAGGGAGTAGGCCTGACTTGTCTCTTTTTCTTTTTAATTGTTTTTATTGAGCTACATACTTTTCTCCTCTCCCCTCCCTTTCAACCTTCTCTCATGGTCTCCATGCTCCCAATTTACTCAGGAGATCTTGTCTTTTTCTATTTCCCATGTAGATATGATCCATGTATGTCTCTCGGGGTAATCTTTGCTGTCTAGGTTCCCTGGGATTGTGAACTGTAGGCTGATTTTTCTTTGCTTTATGTCTAGAAGCCACTCATGAGTGAGTGCATATTATATTTGTCTTTCTGGGCCTGAGTTACCTCACTCAATATGATGTTTTCTAGATCCATCCATTTGCCTGCAAATTTCAAGATGTCATTATTTTTTTCTGGTGTGTACTAAACATTGTGTAAATGTACAACATCTTCTTTAATCATTCTTTGGTCTAGGGGCATTTAGATTGTTTCCAGGTTCTGGCTATGACAAATAATGCTGCTATGAACATAGTTGAGCACATGGCCTTGTGATATGATTGAGCATCCTTTGGGTATATACCCAAAAGTGGAATAGTTGTATCTTGAGATAGGTTGTTTACTAATTTTCTGAGAAATCACCATACTGATTTCCAAAGTGGCTGTACCAGTTTGCATTCCCAACAGCAATGGAGGACTGTTCCCTTTACTCCACATCCTCTCCAGCATAAATTGTTATCAGTGTTTTTAATCATGGCCATTCTTACAGTTGTAAGATGAAATCTTGGAGTTGTTTTGATTTGCAATTCTCTGATGACTAAGGATGTTGAGCATTTCCTTAAGTGTCTTTCAGCCACTTTAGATTCCTCTGTTGAGAGTTCTCTCTTTAGGTCTGTACTTCATTTTTTTTAATGAATTATTTGCTCGCTGTCAATGATCAATTTCTTGAGTTCTTTGTATGTTTTGGAGATCAGTCTGATGTGGAGTTGGTGAAGATATTTTCCATTTTATAGGATTCCATTTTGTCTTGTTGACATGTCCTTTGCTTTACAGAAGCTTCTCAGTTTATGAGGTCCCATTTATTAATTGTTTCTCTCAGTGTCTGTGCTGCAGGGGTTATGTTAAGAAGTGGTCTCCTGTGCCAATGCATTCAAGTGTACTTCCCATTTTCCCTTCTATGAGGTTCAGTGTGGTTGCTTTTATATTGAGGTCTTTGATCTATTTGTAATTGAATTTTGTGCATGGCAATAGATTTGGATCTATTTTCATTCTTCTACATGCTAATATCCAGTTATGCCAGCATCATTTGTTGAATTTGCTTTCTTTTTTCCATTTTATATTTTTTGGTTCTTTGTCAAAAATCATTTGTTTGTAGGTATGTTGATTGATATCTAGGTCTTCAATTTGGTTTCATTGGTCCTCCTTTCTATTTTTATGCCAATATCAGGCTATTTTCAGTATTGTAGCTCTGTAGTAGAGTTTGAAGTCATGATTGTGATGCCTCCAAAAGTTCCTTTATTGTACAAGATTTTTTTGGCTATCTTGCTTTTGCTTTTCCATATGAAGTTGAGTATTGTTCTTTCAAGGCCTGTGAAGAATTTTGCTGGGATTTTGAGGGCATTGCATTGAGTCTGTAGATTGCTTTTGGTAAGATTTTCATTTTTACTATGTTAATTCTACCTACCCAAGAGCATTGGAGATCTTTCCATTTTCTGGTATATTCTTCAATTTCTTTCTTTAATGACTTAAAGTTCTTGTCATACAGGTCTTCCACTTGTTTGGTTAGAGTTACTCCAAATCTTTTATGTTATTTGTGGCTATTGTGAAGGCTGATATTTTTCTGATTTCTTTCTCAGTCCATTTATCTTCTATGTAATGGAGGGCTACTGGTTTTTTTTAAAGTTAATCTTGCATCCTGCTACATTACTGAAAGTGTTTATGAGTTGTAGAAGCTCCTTGGTAGAATTTTTGGGGTCACTTATGTAAACTATTATATCATCAGCAAATAACGAGAGTTTGCTTCTTTTCTGATTTTTATCTTTTTGATCTCCATTTGTTTTCTTATTGCTCTAGCTAGAACTTCAAGTACTATATTGAATAGATATGGAGAGAGTGGACAACATTGTCTTGTCCCTGATTTCAGTTGGATTGCTTTGAGTTTCTCTTCATTTAGTTTGATGTTGGCCATTGGCTTGCTGTATATTGCCTTTATTATGTTTAGGTATGTTCCTTATATCCCTGCTCTCTCCAAGACCTTTATCATGAAGGGATATTGTATTTTGCCAAAAGCTTGTTTTTGGCATCTAATGAGATAATCATGTGGTTTTTATTTTCCAGTTTGTTTATATAATGGATTACGGTGACAGATTTTCGTATGTTGAATCATCCCTGCATCTGTGGGATGAAGCCGACCTGATGATGGATGAAAGGATGTTGTATTTTATTGAAAGCCTTTCCAGCATCTAATGAGATGTTCATGAGGGTTTTTTTCTTAGTTTGTTTTTTATGGTGGATTACATTAAAGATTTTCGTATGTTGAACCAGCCCCAAATCTCTGGGATGAACCCTTCTTACTCATGGTGGATGATTTTTCTGATGTGTTCTTGGATTTGATTTGCCAGTAATTTATTGAGTATTTTTGCATCAATGTTCATGAGTGAGATTGGCTTGTAATTCTCTTTCTTAGTAATTTCTTTGTGTGGTTTGGGTATCAGGGTAGTTGTAGCCTCATAAAAAGAGTTTGGTAATGTTCCTTCTGTTTCTGTTGTGTGGAACAATTTGAGGAGTATTGGCATTAGTTCTTTGAAAATCTTGCAGAATTCTGAGCTGAAGCCACCTGGTCCTCGACTTTTTTTTTTTTTTTGGTTGGGAAAATTTGATGACTGTTTCTGTTTCTTTAGCAGTTATAGGTCTATTTAATTTGCTTATCTGGTTTTGATTTAATTTTGGTAAGTGATATTTATCCATGAAGTTGTCCATTTCCTTTCAGTTTTCCAATTTTGTGGACTACAGGTTTTCAAACCTGATGATTCTCTGGATTTCTTCCGTGTCTGTTTGTATGCCTCCCTTTTCATTTCTGATTTTGTTAATTTGGATATTCTCTCTCTGCCTTTATGACAGTTTGGATAAAGGTTTCTCTATTTCATTGATTTTCTCAAAGAACCAACTCTTTTTTTCACTGACTCTGCATTGTTTTCTTTGTATTTTGTTGATTTCAACTCTTAATTTGATTATTTCCTGCTGTCTAGTCCTCCTGAGTGAGTTTGCTTCTTTTTGTTCTAGAGTTTTCAGGTGTTCTGCTAACTCACTAGTGTGGAATTTTTCCAGCTTTTAGTGCCATGAACGTTCCTCTTAACACTGCTTTCGTTGTGTTCCATAAATTTGGATAGGTTGTGTGATCATTTTCATTGAATTTTGGGAAGTCTTTAATTTTTTCCTTGATGCATTGGTGATTCAGGGGAGCATTGCTTAATTTCCAGTTGTTTGTGGGCTTTCTGAAATTAGTGTTGCTGTTGAATTCTAATTTTAAGCCATGGTGATCCAATACAATACATAGGGTTATTCCAATTTTTTTTGTATCTGTTGAGGCTTGCTTTGTTACTGAGTATGTGGTCAATTTTTGAAAAGTTTCCATGAAGTGGTGAGAAGAAGGTATATTCTTTCATGTTTGGATGGCATGTTCTATAGATGTCTTTTAAGTCCATTTGAATCATAATATCTGTTAAGTTTCTGTCTGACAGTGGTGAGAGTAGGGTATTGAAGTCTTCCACTATTAGTGTGTGGAGTTTAATGTGTGATTTAAGCTTTAGAAGTGTTTCTTTTACCTATGAGGGTGTGCTTGTATTTGGGGCACAGATGGTCAGTATTGAGACTTCCTCTTGATAGATTTTTTTCTGTGACTAAAATGAAATATCCTTCTTTGTCTCTTTTGATTAATTTTAGTTCAAAGTCTATTTTATTAGATATCAGGATAGCTACACCAGCTTGTTTTTAGGTCCATTTGATTGGAAAATATTTTCCCAACCCTTTACTCTGCAACAATGTCGGTCTTTGAGGTTGAGGTGTGTTTCTTGTATGCAGCAGAAGGATGAATTCTCTTTTTGTATCCAGTCTGTTAGCCTCCGTCTTTTTATAGGTAAGTTAAGTGCATTTATGTTAAGGAATATTAATGACCAATGATTGTTATCTCCTGTTAATTAAATTTTTGCTGTTGGTGATGTTATTTTGTGTGCTTTCCTCTTTGTTGGGACTTACTACTGTAAGATCATTTATTGTCTATGTTTTTGTAGATGTAGTTAATTTCCTTGGGTTGGAGTTTTCCTTCTACTACTTTGTATAGGGCTGGGTTTGTGGCTAGGTATTGGTTAAATCTGGTTTTGTCATAAAATGTCTTATTTTGTCCTGTGGTGATTGAAAGTTTTGCTGGGAATAGTAGTCTGGCTACCATCCTTTGTCCCTTAATGTCTGCATAATGCTTGACCAGGACCTTCTGGCTTTCATTGTCTCCATTGAGAAGTCAGCTGTAATTCTGATAGGTTTGCCTCTATTTGTTACTTAGCCCCTTTCCTTTGCAACTCTTAATATTTTTCTTTATCTGTATGTTTATTGTTTTGATTATTATGTGGTGAGCAGATTTTTCTTTTGATCCAGTCTATTTGGTATTCTGTAAGCTTCTTGTATCTTCATAGGCAAATCTTTTTTTAGGTTGGGAAAGTTTTCTTCTATGATTTTGTTAAATATATTTTCTGTGCTTTTGAGTTGAACTTCTCTTTCTTCTCTACCTATTATTCTTACGTTTGGCCTTTTCATGGTGTCCCATATTTCCTGGATATTTTGTGTAAAGCTTTTTTTAGATTTAATGTTTTCTTTGACTGATGAATCTATTTTCTCTATTGTATTTTCAGTGCTTAGATGATATCTTCCATCTCTTGTTTTCTGCTGTTTATGCTTGTAATTTGTGATTCTCGGTCATTTTCTCATGATTTCTGTTTCTTTAATTCCCTTGGCTTGTCTTTTCTTTATTGTCTCTATTTCAGTTTTCATGTCTTGAATAGTTTCTTTCATATGTTTGATTGATTTTCCTTGGTTTTTCTTTAAGGAATTTGTCGATGTCTTCCAATTTTTTTGTGTTTGTTTTTCCCTCCATTTCTTTAAGGGAATTTTTCATTTAATCTTTAAGGGCCTCAAACATTCTCTTAAAGTTATTTATTAGGTCATTTTCTTTTGCTTCATCTATATGTATTGTTCCAGTCTTGCTGTTGTAGCATCACTAGTTTTACTGGTGCTGTGTTGCTCTTTGTGGTGTTGTGTGTGTCCTTACCTTGTCTACCCATCTTTTCCTCTGATTGCTGTAGTTGGGGCTGTCTGTGATTCTGGTGATCAATCTTCAAGGTGCCAGTGAATCCATGGCTCAGATTGTTGTTGAGCCATGGTTCCAGTCACCCTGTTGGTCACTCTGTGCAATCACTTGTCTTAGTTTCTCAAACGTATTAATCACAATCATTTAAACATTATAGTGAGTGCTTCCTGTGTGTGCATCCATTTCAGATCTGTTTTTTAATAAAGTAATAATTTCATCATCAATTAAATTCGAAGACCAGATGCCGAACGGAAGATGGAGTCTGTTTCTTCATCTGACTCATCCTGCTAGCCAGGAAAACATCTTTTTTATTCTCTTCTCGTTTGCCATTCTAGAAAGAGCCAATTATTTTTACCTTCATCTAGTTGTCTCTACCCATTTTTAAACAGCTCAGTGTGAGAAGGAATTTATGTGTGGTCTTCAACAGTCTGATTTTCTGTGGTGCTAGTTCCCTCCATTTTGTCAACACAATGACCAATTGCCAGTCCTTTTCTTACTTTCACTCCCTCTTCTTATATACACTTTATTTACCTGGTTATTATGATCTTAAAAACCCTTTGCTCCTCATTCAGTCTTCCTCCTTCTCTCCTCCCCTTACTTCTGTCCATTGCCCTTCCCTCCTTACTTCCCCCTTCTCTTTCCTCTCCCTTCTCTCTCTTTTGTCTTGGATTGTCACAGCTCTATGTTCTTCACTTCCACTTTCTTCTCTCTCTCTCTTGGTGATGTCAGTCTGTCTCTAGTTTGTTTATATCACCATTCAAAAGCTATGCTTCCAGCCCAGATATTTCTTTCAAACTCTGGACACATATACTGCTCTCTGAACATGATATTTACACTTGGTAGAACTGGCATCTTAACATGGTACCCTGTCCTCAGCTTGATGATGGAAGTCACAAAATGATCCCACACCAGTTCAGAATTATGAATAATAAAAGGGTTATTTATTTAAGGGAAAACGTACAGATCACTGTCTTAGATAACAGTCCACTGTGGGAACAGGAAGAATCCAGAAGCTGGAAGTGGGAACAGTAAGCAAGAGAGAGGGTGCATGTTTACAGCTGCTTTTACAGTATAAGAGACCACGCTCAAGTGGGCTGGATTTTGAAGCCTAT
The DNA here is from genome assembly GCF_037038515.1 of Microtus pennsylvanicus. Lineage (NCBI taxonomy): Eukaryota > Metazoa > Chordata > Mammalia > Rodentia > Cricetidae > Microtus > Microtus pennsylvanicus. The sequence continues at coordinate 11,119,501 of NC_134593.1, read as the reverse complement.
TGGCTAAAGGAGCAGAATGTGCTCCCACAGCACCTGAACGCTAATCTGGCCCCCAGCAGCTCCACCAAGTTCCCCATGTGTGACTTCTTCACCATTCAAAAATTCTCAGTCCTCTTTGCTTTTAACAACTTAAAAATCTACTTTTTTTTCATCCATCCTTTACAAATATTAAGGTTAGCTGCCTCAAAATAAACAGATGGTCTTTAGGGATAGACTGTGTAGCCAATTCTACTAACCAGTTTTAGGGTGTTTTTTTTGTATCATTCTAAAAAGGAATCTTACATTTTTATTGTTGGTGGCATTCTGTTCTTGGCTCATCTTTCCCCCCCAATGTGATCACCTGTTTTATTTCTTTGTTTTCAACCATGTCATTATTTTGTGGGCTTTTATAAACAGGAATGTCAAACGTCTTGACTGTTCAGTAATGACTATTTCAGATTCCAGACCATGCCGTCATTCCAGATGAAGGTTTTTGGCAAACAATCTAGTCATGAAACCAGTTTCTTGTGCTCTAATTAAGACTGAATGACTCAAGTCTACTATGTACCGTTATGAGGCTGAGGGTATTTGTGGCTCATTCTTATCACATAAGCTGAGATGTCATGTATGAGAATCTATTGCACTTACCAATGACTCCCTTCAGTGGGCTTTATATCTTTCTGGTCCCAGTGGTTTATGGAAGTTTTTTGGGGTGGTGGGAGCGGTGGAAGGGGTCTCCTCTCTACCCTTTTAATGGACAAAAGACAGATTAGCAAGAGAAAAAGCTCATTACTTTTACAATTCATATGCTCACAAGAGGGTTCGCTGATGAGGACCTCAAAGGAGAGATTAGAATTTGGGGCTTATATTTAATTTAAAAAGCCTAGAAATAAAGGCTCCAGTGAGAATCCTATGGGGAACAGATAGACTTCTTTATGAGAGATGAATGGATTTCCTGGAGAACAAATACGAGATAAGAAATTATGATGAGTGACTTGTTCTGTGGCCTACTGGGTCAGCACCATGAACTCCACAGACACTGAGCACGATCTGTCAGCCTCCATGATCTCTCCTGATGGAAGAGTTTTTCAAGCTGAATATGTCAAGAAGGATGTGGAAACAGTAGTAACCTATGGAGATCAGAGGTAAAGACAGTGCTGTCTTGGGGTAGAGAAGCTATCTATGGAGATCAGAGGTAATGACAGTGCTGTCTTGGTGTAGAGAAGCTAGTCCTTTCTAAACTTTATGAAGAAGGCTCCACTAAATGACTTTTTAATGTTGATAGACATGGCGGAATGGTAAAGGTGACTCCGTTAGCAGATGCTCATTTGTTAGCATGAAAGACAAGAAGTTTCTAACTTTAGCTCTAACTCTGGCTGTAACCCCAACATCTTACAGACAGGTTGGCCATGTATGCACATGCTTACACCCTCGACAGTGCTGTTAGACCTTTGACTTTGGTTCCGTGGTACTGTCTTACAGCGTGAACAATGGTACACAGCTCTACAAGAATGGCCCATCAGATTGGGGCTGTGTCATTGGCAAAGCCTGGCAAACCGCAAAGATAGAAAAGCTTCAGATGAAAGAAATGCCCGTGTGATATAGTTAAGGAAGTTTACGTTGTACACAATGAAGTGAAGGGTAACATGTTTGGGCTAGACTCATGTGGACTGGTGAACGCACTAAAGGAAGACATGAACTTGTTCCGAAAGATACAACGGAGGAGGCAAAGAAACAGGCCAAAGTATGTTCGAAGGAATTAGATGAATCAGATGACGACAATATGTAACCTTATCTTCACCGTCTCTTCTCTTCTATTTCCCTGACTGTCCCCTGTGACCAGCACCATGGATTATACATGCCCAATGGCCAATTTTCATTACATTTTTTTTCTTACAAACATTCAGGTTTAATTAATATGCACTTGAAAACATTATTGGGAAATTGAGGACATTTGCTTACTATTAACATGTAGATTTATGTTTGGTTAAAAATTCTTAGTGGACTGAGGCAGGAGGATTGAGCCCACACATGAAAGTCTAGCCTGTGCTATGTAGCAAAAAGCTTAGGTATCATACTATGTGATAAGGTTTTAGAATTTAAAATTATATTAAAAAACAAACAAACAAAAAAGAAAGATTGAAGTGTCTCTTTGTCTCCTTTGTAGCAAGGAACTCCCTGAAGAGGGGGTTTGTGGAAACTTTACTCCTTTCTTTTCCTGGGAATAGATTACCTGAGGATGGTTTTCATTTTTCAGAAACTTCTGCTGTAACGATCAGAAGAGCTCTGAGAAGCCTTTGTTCAACTTAAACAATATTTGCATCACGCTGTGTGCAGCCTACATCCAGGGCCTCAGGAGCCGCTTTTAGAGTAAGCACATTTGGAAAAATGACTCCAAATCACCTACTGGATTTTTTTTTATATAAGCCTCCATCTCAAGAAATCTCCAGTGCCTTTCCACAGATCTGGAAAAAAAAAGTTCCATCTGGCTTCTTGAGAAAGTGTTGGTTTGAAAATGGCCTGCTTTGCCATTGCAAGAAGCCAGCTAAGTTTAGGTCATCTGAAGAATCACACAGGTTTTGGGTTACTGGTTCCTCTTTAGATCTCCAGGTTGGCTTCTAGACATAGGCTGTTTGGTTTTCACAGGACACCATTCCTGGCTCTGTCAATTGTAGTACACACACTGTTCTCTTCAGCAGCTCAGCAGGCTCTTCTCTGGTTAACCCTCAGCTGTGGGGTTTGGAAAGAAGGAAGAGGCCTTGCAAAACCACAGGGCTGTCCTTGCTGATGCTGGGTAAGAGTTTGGCAATAGCACCTGGGCAGCTGTGACGTTCTGACCCTCCTCTCGCAGGCAGCCTCTGCTCCGCTAAGTCTGGCTTTCTTCTCATTGTCCTGCTGTTGTCTGGAGGTTACACGGCCCCGTGTGCTCAGCGTATTTGGGCTTTCAAAATTTCTTTAGCTTAACCATCCCTTTCAAATCTAATTTCCTCTCAAATGAGAACCAATTCTTGTATACAGGTTTTATATGTGATTAACAAGCCATTTTGGAAGCTATTATTAATATGTTTACCATAACAAGATCTGTTTATGCTTTGTTTCTGCTGGTTGCTTTTTCTTTTTCCTTCCTTCCTTCCTTCCTTCCTTCCTTCCTTCCTTCCTTCCTTCCTTCCTTCCTTCCTTCCTCCCTCCCTCCCTCCCTCCCTCTTCCTCTCTCTCTCTCTCTCTCTCTCTCTCTCTCTCTCTCTCTCTCTCTCTCTCTCTCTTTCTTTCTTTCTTTCTTTCTCTCTTCCTCTTTTAGAGACAGGGTTTCTCTGTGGCTTTGGAGCCTGTCCTGAAACTAGCTCTTGTAGACTAGACTGGCCTCGAACTCACAGAGATCCGCCTGCCTTTGCCTCCTGAGTGCTGGGATTAAAGGCGTACGCCACCAGTACCCGGCTCCACTGGTTGCTTTTTAAAGCATATATTGGAAGCTAATAATGTTTTGAAAAGCTAATAGCTCTTCGCACTTGCAAAGTTGACCTTTTCAAACGGTGCTCATGCTGGCGACTCGATTCCGTTTTAATTGTTCAGCAGATCGCCAACTGTCTCTTTCGAAGCAGTTAGCTAAGCAGTCTGACCGTTCCCATGTCCTCATCAGTTCTGGGAATCTGTAGTCAGTCTGCCTTCTCTACACGTCACACGCCGAAGTTCAGACTTCAAGGTTATGCATCCAGCAATGGCGAAATGTTAAGCAATTTATATCATTGTGGCATTCCTTCAAGAAAAGTAAAGTCTTCTGTTATGCTCCTCCCCAGTAAGTCTTATTTCAACAAAAACAAGAAGCATTTGTTACTTGTCCCGTCTTACCTCTGAGCCCAGGTTTCTGCTTACTCTGTGTGGCCGGGCACCTCAGAACCGTCTGGATTCTGAGCATTCCTTCAGTTTAATGGCGTGCCTCAGACTCGGCCCTGCTTTACGGTTTCCTTATCAGTGGCCTCTTATTTGTAAAGAATGCAGTTGGGTGTTTAATTATTGGGTTAAGTGTTTTGTCTGCATTATATTGTTCTACTCTAGCAACTTCTTTTCAAAAATAAGGAAACGAAGATCCAGTGCAGTCACAGCTGCTTTTCTTTTTACACAGTGATCCTTATTTTTACTTATTGATTGATTAATTAAATTTTCCCCAACCTGATCACAATTTACCCCCTCCACAGCTTGTTTACGAGAGACAGAGGCTCTAACTAGAAAGCGACAGGGCTGCAGTTTAGATCCGACTGTAGTGTCTTCAAGTCAATGCTTTGCTGTCTTTTATTTAATAGAACCCATCCTTTGTTGCGGGAGCTCCTTCTGCTCCTCCAGCCAATAGCCGCTGAGATACCAGCCCATTGGGGCGTGGTCTCTCTCTCTTTAAAAAAGCTGCCACTGCTCTCCCCTCACTCTCTCTCTCTCTCTCTGGCTTCTGGCTCCACTTCTGGTGACTAGGCTCCCTTCCTGATTACGCAGAGAGCTGTTGTCTGGGACGGTGATCTGTAAGTTTTTCCCTCTTAAATAAGTAACCATTCTATTAATCATAATTCCAAACTGGTGTGGGATTGTTTGTGATTTACACCTTCAATCCTTACCTTTTGCTCTCCTTCCTCCCCCACTCCACTTCATTGTTTTTTCCAGAGAAAGTTATAAAACAGTGAAGAACTCTTAAATTAAAAACACAAATCCAAGCTATAAATATTAAAATATCAAATGGCAAAACAGAGCTGTCAGAAAATTTGTCAACACATCTATGGTTTCAAAACATTGGAGCCAGCTGAGGGTTTCAACAGAGATGGCTTAACTGCCAACAAGAAATGTTAGTAGTGGTTAATAAGAGAAAATATTTACTCCAATGTTCAAAAGGTATCTAGATCGTAAATGCAGAATAGAGAATGAAGCAGCGAACACTAACAGCAATAGAGGGGTCATTTCTTCAGAACCAAGAGTAAGTTACAACAAAAACACGTCTAAAGGACTATTAAGTCCCAGATAGAATGTGCAAAGATAATGCAAAAAAATTGATTGATTTGTTCATTTACCAGTTCTCTATTGAGTACTCACTGCCAAGTTCTGGGTGTGGGGAACAAAGAACAGACAATGCTTGTGAGTTTAAAAATACATGTCTCAAAAGTTAGGTGATAATAAGTCCTATGGAGGAAAAAATCGTGAAAAGAGAAAAGTTTTCATCTTGGAGTGGGGCTGTTATTTTGATAGAGGGTCTCCAGTAAGGGTTTTGCTGGTCATGTGACTTTTATCAGGGAGCTGAAGGTGTTGAGGTGGTGAGCCCTGTGGATAGCCAGGAAACAGGTCATTAAGGGCAAAGCATTTCAGGCTGGAGCTGTGTGACCTGTTTGCAGGATGTCAAGTGAGGGTTCCCAGGAAGGGAGGGCACAGATGCAGCCAAGAGCATTGAAAGCTCCAAGGTCACTGTCAGGCTCTGGGTACCAGGACGAAGGGATGCCTCTGTGTGTGTGTGTGTGTGTGTGTGTGTGTGTGTGTGTGTGTGTATAGGGGTGGGAGTTGTACAGAAGAATGTCCTAAAGTTAATATCTTCAAAATAAGGAATGTCAGGGGTTGAGGAAATAAGCGGGTATTGTTAATGTACCCAGAGAGTTAAAAAAATGACAGACTGAAGTCTTAGAGAGATGAAAAGGGTGGGAAAGATGTTGACTGTGAAGTTCAAGAAAAAATACATTATTATAAAGAAACACACAGCCCCTAGTGAGACAGGAAGAGATATGGGGGGGGGGTGCAGAGGTTGAAGAGGTGGCTCAGTAGTTAAGAGCACTTGATGCTCTTTCAGAGGACCCAGCCCAGAACCCACATGACATCTGTAACTCGAGTTCCAGGGCATTCAACACTCTTTTCTGGACTCTGAAGGTACCAGGCACACATATGGTGTACACATAGACATCCTGGAAAACTCTCTCTCTCTCTCTCTCTCTCTCTCTCTCTCTCTCTCTCTCTCTCTCTCTCTCTCTCACACACACACACACACACACACACAAATCAATAGAGAAAGAGAGAGACATTGAGAAACACAGACAGAGAAGAGAGGTGAAGTGTCATTGGATCAAAGAAACAGCATTTATAGAAGGAAGTTGAGCCTGGTGGATCAAATGTGGTGGAAGATGGGATAGCATGAAGCCTGACTGCTGACCGATAGATTTGAGGTTCATAGATTTGACCTAAATGAATCAGCAGTGGTGGAAAGGCAGGGCAGAAGCCTGCTTGAAATGGTCTATAACATATAAAACTTTTAAAAAAAGTTTTCATCAGGGGCCATAGAAATGGTATGTTAACTCTGGCGGGGAATAGAGAACCGTAAAGAATAATACACCCGTGGAGTGATTCAACAGGGAGGAAATGTGATAACGCAGGGGAAATGGCATGTTTCGCAGGGTCATACCCTGGGATAGGTAAAAAGATTATGTGGTTACATTTACAACTAAGATAGGCAGGGATGCAATGGCCGGTCCCATGGTGGCAGAACCAGGTGGATGCTCACAGTGAGGACATACTGAAACAGGAAGCAGGGTCAGGAAGAAATTATGTAGAGAAGGGAAGACACACAGGTGAGAGTGGAAGGTGTTGGAGGGATGTGAGACAACAATGGCCTGCTTGTCCTTAGCAATCAACAGTTTTAAATCAGGGCTAGTTGGCATGCATATGGGGTTTTCTCCACCTACATCAAGCAGAGGAGCTCAGACGAACATCACAGATGGTGTGGGAAGAGAGAGCAATAAAGCAAAGGCGTGTGGTGGTAAGAAGTGGTGGCCCATGGCGTCTGAGGGTGCTGAATTCAGATTGTGTATGTGTGTGTGTGTGTGTGTGTGTGTGTGTGTGTGTGTGAGAGAGAGAGAGAGAGAGAGAGAGAGAGAGAGAGAGAGAGAGAGAGAGAGAATGGATGAAGACTTTGCCTAAGGTTATGTATGGATAGACACACAGCTTAGAATAGCTTGGGATAAGTCCACAAGTGACTGAGATAGGAGAGAATAAGGCTGGGAGGCAGAGAGACTAAGAAACTGAAAAGGTAGAGGCTAGAAGAAGTATCACCATGGATACAAAGTTTCCAAATAATAGGCGATCCTTGCCAGATGGTGTTCTTTAATGGATACTGTAGAAGTCTAGTTGACTGCTATAGGAAGAGGCAGATCCTGAAAACATTATTGCATTTTATGCCCATGAGTGTTTTGTCTTCCTATGTATGTGTGTAGCACATTTATGCCTGGTGCTTGTGGAGACCAGAAGAGGGCGCTGGATCTGGAACTAGAGTAACATGGTTGTGAGCTGCTGTGTGGGTGCTGGGAACTGACCTGGGTGTTCTGTGAGAACAGCAAGTGCTCTTAACTGCTAAGTCTTCTTTTCAGTCCCAAGTAGTACTATATTTTCTTAAAGAATTTGTCCATTTCACTGATCTTACCCCCCTCCCCCCATTTACTTGCATTCAACTTGCTCACAATAAATATCCTTTGTCATGGCATACTTCGGTTAAATGGAATGAATAGAGAACCCTAGGATTTGTGGAGACTTTATATTAGTACACTTCTGTTGCTAGGATAAAATACCATTACCAAAGCAGCTTACAGAAGGAGGGGTTGACTTGGGGTGGTGAGGAATGAGTCCACCATGGCGGGAAGCAAGCCACACTCTGAATTTTACAAAAACCAGTTCCTGAACCTTGTAATTTCAGCTAAAACTCACAAAGAACGATTCCTTCCTGGCGACTTACCTTTTCTTCCACTTATTTGAGCTTGTACACTGTTATCAACTGAGCACACAATATGTTATTGTAAATGCTCTCAGCATACCTGTTTTGGAAAAAGTGGCCAGCTTGGCAATGACCTTTTATAACAGTGATTGCTATTGGTTACAGAGTGTAAAACATCACCTCCGTGTCTGGGGGTCAGTATGTTCCTACTCTGCTTACAGTAAGTTTCCTCAGTCATTTTAATGTGTGATCCAATTATGTTGATATATTGATAGCAAAATGCCTTTTTGTATATAATTCGTTGAATGGAAAAATTGTTTATTTGCATCAATAAATATAACACCGCCTCTAATTTCCCCTTCACTTGCTTAGTGAGCCATTTCTCCAAGGCCCGTTCTTCTGAACTGGCTTGCCTTAGCACACATCAAGTGACTTCCACGGCTTTGTCCTTGGTGTGTCCCTGGGAGGTTGAGTTCTAGAGAGAATAATATGATGAACAATTGTCTTTTCTGACTTTTCAGTAACTCAGTATTTTTTTTATCATAACAGATTTCCATTGTGATGTAACAAAGTAGCCCTTTGTTTTTCTCTTCAAAGACAGAAGTCAGGCTAAACTCAGTTTTCTTCATTCTTATGTATAATATTTTCTTTTACTGTGCATCAATTTCAAAATAATATGTCCTATACATATCCATGCATACTATGGTATTGTTATCTTTATTTTTGTATGTGGGTACACGTGTATGCGCGTCAGTATGCCCATATGCCCATGTGTGTGCAAAGTGTTTGTGTGAGTGCTTGCATACACAGTCATATGGAAGCTAGAAGTTGACACCCTATAGCTTCGTCACTTCTCACCTTACTTTTGAGACAAAGCTCTGACACTAACTCTGGAACACTGCCAATTTGCTCAGCCTGACTGGTCAGCAAGCCCCTGGGATCTTCCTCATCTGCCTTCCCAACCCTGAAATCACGAGCATGTCACTGTACCCATTTCTTTTACTTGGCTGCTGGGATCTGAATGCAGGGTCTCCTGCTTTTCCAGCAAGTACCTTAATGAATGAATCATTTTCCCAACTCTCTGATATTAATATCTTTTTTTAATATTTATTTATTTACTTATTATATATACAATATTCTGTTTGTGTGTATGCCTGCAGGTCAGAAGAGGGCACCAGACCTCATTTCAGATGGTTGTGAGCCACCATGTGGTTGCTGGGAATTGAACTCAGGACCTTTGGAAGAGCAGTCAGTGCTCTTAACCACTGAGCCATCTCTCCAGCCCTGATATTAATATCTTTTGAAGTTTTAATGCTAGGATGATTACATATAAGAAGTAATATAGAAACCCCCGACCTCTTCACCTGCTTTCTCCTGGGTGATACCTTGAAAAATTGCAGTGCCGGGATCATGTTCAGAATGTAGATAGACAGGGACATATAGAGCCTACCACCTAAAGTATGACTTAATTCCTTGGTACAGCCACACCCACCTACCTCCAATGCAAACCCTTCTTTAACCACTGATAACCAAATGGAATCATGCAGGATGTGTAGACATTGGGATTAGTGTGGCAAGTATATGGTATTACCTGTCCGTAGTGTCCTCAAGTTTTCTCCATGTTGGAGAATATTTTCAGAAGTTTTTCAAGACTGAATAATACTTCATTTTACCACACTTTGCTTTTTTTTTTAAAAAAGAGTTTATTTTTATTTTTATTTTTATTTTTATGTATATAGTGCTCTGTCTGGATGCCTGCAGGCCAGGCAGAGGGCACCATGTCTCATTACAGATAGTTGTAAGCCACCATGTGGTTCCTAGGAATTGAACTCAGGACCTTTGGAAGAACAGTCTTTGGAAGAGCAGCCAGTGATCTTAACTGCTGAGCCATCTCTCCAGCCCCACACTTTGCTTTGTGATTCGATGCTTTTGTGTTTTAGATAATGTGAATAATGTGGATATGAATATTGTTGTTCCTTTTGGAGACGAAAAGATCGCACATGCGCAGAAGGATCACTGGACTACAATTCCCAGAAGCGGCAGAGGATACAGCATCCCACCAGACTACAATTCCCAATTCGACAAAAAGCCACGCATGCGCAGGACATTTTTCCCGACACACCTGGATCCCCCTTAAAAACGGGGAACGTCATAACCTGCCCCCCTTTTCGTCTCTTCACCCCTGTCCCTCACCTGTCGTCACCCTCCCCATTAAAGTTTACCCACGTGGGACCGCCATGTTTCTCGTGTCTCCTTTCCAACCCCACAGAAAGAATAACAAATATGATGTTTGAACCTCCAATTTAAATTGTGTTTTTTTTTGTGTGTGTATGTCAAGAATTTTTCCTAACGTGTGCTCTCTGCTGATGCAAAAATCCCAATCACGCCAAATCACAACAAGTCAAAGTAAAAAATATCCAGGTTTATTTATTTATTTATTTTTGGTTTTTCGAGACAGGGTTTCTTTGTGGCTTTGGAGCCTGTCCTGGAACTAGCTCTGTAGACCAGGCTGGTCTCGAACTCAGAGATCCGCCTGCCTCTGCCTCCCGAGTGCTGGGATTAAAGGCGTGCGCCACCACCGCTAAATATCCAGGTTTAATGGGATTCCTGCACTCTCGGGTGGCCCTAAGGGGGAGTCGGGACCCTGCTAAGCGACCACCGGGATGTGGGCTGGGGGAAGAGACCGGTGTTTCTCCTTTGAGAGCGCACATAAATATCCTGTGGGAGTGGTCCTGGGAGGGGTCAGGACCTGGCATGCTGGGATTTGGAGTCCAGACCAATACAACTCTCAGGCCTGGGGGCTAGGATGGATGCGAGGGGCTGGGGGCTATGCTCCCAACTTAACAGTGTACACTAATTTTCTATTATAGCATTGAAATATCTGAGACTATTAACTTAAAAAGAAAAAAAGTTAATTGTTGCTCACTGTTCTGGAGATTTCAGTTCAAGACTGAGTGGCCCATTTCTTAGGGAGTATGGGAAGGGTCACTCACTGTAGAAGAAGCACAGCCACTCACCTCATGGACCAGGGAGTAGAGTAAGGAAAATGAAGAAATGGATCCCACAGGACCCTTGAAAGGCGGCACCCAGTGACCTCTTCGGAGGCCTCACCCCCTTCCAAGACCACCTTGGATGCTAAACATACTTCACAGGGGCCATTGAAGACATATAGCATCTAAAATATAATAGCTTCTAAAAAGTACTTGAGTTGGATTATATGGTGATGCTGTTTGTGGTGTATGAGGAACTGCATCCTGTGTTCTGTGGAGGCTGTACCCCTTTGCATTGCCGACAATATACAGTTTCCCAATTACTCTGCAAGGACTGCTCCTTTGCTTGTGCCAGCAGCCTTCCTAAGGGACAGGAAGTGGTCACTCACACATGCTAGGCAAGCACGCTCTTACTGCTGAGCTGCGTCCCCAGCCCCAGCATTGGGCGCCAGAGCAGTACTGCTGCCCAAATCGTGAATACGGAATACGATTTTATTTTTATAGTTTCATATTTAATTTCTTTTCATCTGTGCTTTGTAGTTTTCGTTGTATTAGTCCTTTACTTCTTTGGTTAATTGCTTAACGTTTTATTCCTTCTGACCAGTGTTATAAAACACTGTGTTAGTTACAGTGTTAGTTTGCATGTTAAAATAATAAACCACCATTGCATTCCCATTTGTCTTGTAACCTGCCTCAAAATTCTATTTCTTATATTTGTCCATGCTGATAGAAATAACCACAGTTTTCACCGTCATGTCGAATTCCACTGTTGGTGCCAAAAATTCTGTTGAGATCTAAGTTGTGTTGTGAGTGTCTTGGTGTGAGTGTGTGTTTGTGTGGGTCCGTGACATGAGAATGAACTTGGCCTCTGCGGCTGCAGGGGCCCAGTCTCTGAACTGAAATACTTTCCCTTTGCCTCTTGGCATCTTTATTTTTTCCTCTATTCACACGTTAGCTAGTAGATTTCCATATCTCAAAACAAACTGAATGAAAATTTTTGAAAACACAATGCCAGGTGCAAATACCTGATTCATGAGGTACCACGGTTTTCTGGGTTTCCTCTAAAACAAGTTTTGTCTAGGCCTTGTATCCATGGGAAACTCTCAGACAAGATTCCTTTAGGGCAACAAAAGGTATCTGTAAGACAAAGGACGGCTTAGGGGATGAGTGGGCTAGTCCAGGTACAGCTCAGCAGGAGTTCATGGCTAGAGAGGGTTACTTGCTAACCCTCTGGTGCCAGGCCAGCATGAATTTCTGCCACAGGTTGCTTACATCTCAGTAGTGCTATGAGCATGTGTGCGCATGTCTTTTCGGCATAAATGTTCCTCTTTATGGTGGGTACCTAGGTGATGGGGAGGCACCTCTGCCAAAGATTATGCATTGGAGGATATTACTCAAGTCTCCGGGAGACTCTGTGATAGTGGGCTTCATCTAGATGCCACTACCTAGGATTTAAGTAGCAAGCCACTCAAACACACTTTGAAACACGTCCTGGCTGTTTCTTCCATCAGTTGCATCTTCTAGACAACTCTTCCTCTTTCCTCGGTCCCCTCTTGCGCATTTAGATTTTCTTGCCCTCAGCGGTCATCATGTTGGTGATGATGTTTATGGATGCTTTCTTCTTATTTCCAGACACCATTGTGCTTTCTAAGCATAAAATAAGTAACATAAGTTATTTCTACTTCACATTCAACAAGGCCAACTGAAATACGTGCTCAGGGTCACCAGTTTGCATTCAGACTCAGGCTGTAAGCTTCATTCTCCCAGGCATCACACTACGTTTCTCTGTTATGCCTTCTAATTTTCTTTTGGTGTGTGTGTGTGTGTGTGTGTGTGTGTGTGTGTGTGTGTGTGTGCAAACCCAAGGTAATGTGAGGTAAAAACCACTGTATTGTGTTTTAAAATCCTGATGCACTAACTTTGGTTTAAGATAATGTGTCCATCCATTTATTCACTCTCCTCACTTTAAGTCCATTAACATGCAAGCATTCTTAAGAATGAAGAAGCCAGGTTAGAGGGAAGTCTCTGTAGCTAAGACTATGCACTGTTCTTCCAGAGGTCCTGGGTTTGGTTCCCAGCACCTACCAGCTGCTCATAACTTTCTGTAACTCCTGAGGATCTGATGCCCTCTTCTGGCCTCTGCAGGCACTACATTGACATACTCAAATACACAGACACACACATTAAAAAAAAAACCTTAAAAATATGAAAGTATGCCATATGTAACTCATTATTTATACACATTCAAATTTTTCTTATGGATGCCTTTTGTTTTTATGTATAGTTTCTCATTCTTTCCTTCTATTTATAAATAATTAGCATTGTGTCTTTAGTATTTCTCACATTGTATGATCTTCATAATGACTTGAGTAGATTGTGATGCAATTTCATTCATGTTTCTATTGTTAGATATATTTGCACAATTTTTTTCAAAGAACATTTTCTTGCTTATTGCTTTTCCTTTTATTTGTGTTGTTTTCTTATGATAAAATGTTTGTGGCGAAATTGCCAGGCTAATGGACTGATCATTTTTCTGATTTGTGATACTGATCAGTATCCGACCAGGACCAACTGAGGTCAACAGCCCAGTCTCCGTGGAGATACCTTCCCGACATGATGTTAATTATATTCAATTGATGTTGATTAGAAGTTTATTTGTGCAATGGCCCAACCTCATGCCGCCCTCTATGCTCACTCTTTAGGCTGACATGGTTTACTCTGATGCAAACATCCAGCTGAGATTTACACTCTCAAAGCTGAGATGGCACTCAGTGTACATTTTTACCACAGGATTAATTATAATGTACAAACTTCCCATTCCATAGTATTAAAAACCCAGAGGACAAAATTCGATGAAATAGGATGAAATAAGGGAGACTTACATGCCATGCTCGTGGCCTCTGTGCACACGGCTGAACTGCTGACAGTCACGCTGTGCACAAAGCCAGCCCAGCAGAGCACGGAACCAGGCACTCACGATTCGCACAGCTGAGTTTGGACATTTCACAACACTACTGGCTTTATACACGTACAAGCCAACCGGAGTGTCCAGCTATCATGTTTGTCCTTGTCTTTCTTGGTTCAGCCAGCATGCATTTCTGGCAACAGTAATAGCGTTTATTGACGCGATTGACCAATGCTTCTTAAATCAAGGTATTGTTTTGTTCCATCGAAGTCTTTGCATTCCCTATCTTGTAAACAGTTATATGACATGGGTAAGAAAAAAAAACCCACACGATTTAAATTATATCAAGATAAAAAGGCAGTGACAAAAAAACGCTAAAGAGAATATTTAGGCCCATATCTGTCTGAATTGAATCTTTTTTCCCCTCTGCTGGAAACTCAATATTCAAGCTTTTCAGTAAAATTTGAACGGTAGAAAGAGGTGCAAATCTGACCACCAGGTGGCGCTGACCAGGTTCCTTCTTATGGGGAACTGCTTGGCATCTTTCTGGTGGGTGAAGAAGGCAGAGTCCAAAAGGGAGGGATTGCGTTTTCTCTGGGCTCGCATAGCACCTGTGGAAAGTTAAGAGTGTATGTTAACATTTTGCACTATTTGGGAACTTCTATCTTTAGGCACACAGTTCAACAAATGCAGTCCATTTCAATATGTATTGAAATAAACTCTAGTTTAACAGTTTCCATGATAATTCAGCTTAATCTGACTTTGATTAGTTAAAATATGTTAGCGTCTTGAAACTTGAAAGTTACGGTAGAAATGGCAGGCAGCCCTCTACCTACCAAGGAGAGGAAGGGTGTCTGTTTCATTGGTCTTGAAGGAATTAGACAGCTCCGGTTCACAGAGAGGCTTGATGAAATCGCGGGGAGCATGCTGTCACTCAATCACAGTTTAAAATAGCACTCGCAGAGAGTGTTATTTCTGGCCTGTCAGTATGGCCACTTATGCAGTTCCCAAGTCTGCAGAATGTGTTCTTGTAAGTCATGTAACTAATCTGTAACATTTTGTGTCAGCTGCAATTATGAAAACACGCACTCCGGTTCTCACGCTTTAGCCCTGTTTGGACCATTTGCCGTCTGCATTTGTCAACAAATCGTCCTATAATGTTAACAAACATTAAGCACGCGAGGAGAACACACGTTCTGACTTACCAAGGATCAGCTTTGCCAGAGATTAGGTCACATTCGTCGTCTTAATGAACTTCCTCACTCAGCAATTCCCGCATTGCCACATTTTTTTTTTTTTATAAATAAACGTTGAGGATAAATTTTAAGAGGGTGTGAGCTTCTTAATTACAAGGTACAGATTTGCGTGCTGTGGGGGCAATCGGTTTCTAAACAATAGCTTATGTGGTTCCCTGGGCTATATTGTCCAGGAGGCTTGTGATATGGTTGGAAAGTCTAGAGCACGCATAACACACAGAAAGAGTTCAAGTCTTAAGTGGCGAGGCTTCCCAAGAAGTTTCAGCTGTGTTCGGGCTGGATGCTGCAAAAGACGAGCCAGCGAGCCAGCACACTGAATCTCGAAGGCCGGTTTCTCTGGGCAGCCGTGGCACGGGGGAGGATTACGTGGAGGCAGTGTATGGGTTGGCCCTTTCAGTGTGAGAGAGTCGGTGAAAGAAGTTGGCATCCAAATTGGGAAGGAAACAAACGACAAATGTCAGTAAACGTAGGCAGTGAGGATGGCAACCGGGCCTAGGGGTGCATGTCGGCTGGAGAGAGCAGGGAGGTGAAGAAGGGCACAGACTCCAGCTCTTCAAATGAGACGGCGCATCTTCACGGTGGAGTATTGGACCCCATGGTCTAAGTGGGGGACATCTCTTCTGGTGCCATTTCAACTTGGAGACAGGAGGAATATGCTAAGCAACGTTTACGGGCAGGTGAATGAAATATTTAGTATTAAGCAGGGAAGCTTTGTGAAGGAGAGTTAAAGAGAGAACTCTGGAGAGGCGGTGGCCCGTCCAGGGTCACCTAACTGTTCAAACTCCAGTGGGGTGGATCATGGGGCAGGTCAGTCATGCTCACGACACACACACACACACACACACACACACACACACACACACACACACACACACACACACATTTTGCTTTCGCTCTGTCACTGTTTTCATTTATGTTGTCTGACCGTTGGTGAGTTCCTCTGCCAAAAGATGACCAGGAACAATAACAAAAGTGATTGAAAAAAAACTCATTATTTTTCCCCATTCTTGTTGATACTCTTGTAATTAAATGACACCAGAACTGACACGAAGTTTTAAAGTCATTTAGCTGAAATCTTGCGTGTTCTCCGATCTCGGTAGTCAAAGGAGCGGTGCACACCTGGAGCATGCGCACCAGGGGCTGCTGCTAGGAAGGCCGCGTTCCGCGGGTTTCAGACTAGCATGCCTTTGGCCTCAGAGGAGAAACAACTGATTCACTAGAAATGCGTGTGCACTGGGTATATCCAGCCAATTAAGTTCTTTTCTGAGTCTGGAAAAACAACCTCCCTTTTAAATGATGACCTGGGAGGAAAAGGAGCCTTGGCCTTCAGGTGGGCTGCTGGATTCTTATTAGTCCCGATAGGATCTTTGAGGACATTTTCATAGGGTCCCGTCAGCAGGGTGAGTTTAAGGACTGAACTAAAATCCAGAGAAAATGTCTAAGGATTGCTAAGTTCTTGTTAGGATCCAGAAGCTATGAATGAGCCTTGGGGTTCACCTTTAGATGGCTCAAGAGTTTGTTCCCAAAGGTCTGTGGCATCCCCTGGGGTCCTTGGGCCACATTTGCCTCCTGGATATTCTTGAAAAGAAGAGAGGAGAGCAAGATAATGTGTGATTTTGGGTCTTGAATATTAGCGTCATGGACAATGATTTCTAGTGATTTGAAGGACAGCTCAAGGCAGGAGTTCAGGCAGTTTGGCAAGGGACTGTGGGGTGGGGTCTGGTCTACCTTACTCAAACTGCACCCCTGACACAGAGAATGAGAGTAGGCCCTTTGTCTTCTCAGGCTGCTGCTACTGTGGAACTCTGAGCTTTTGTGTCTTCCACAAGTGACTCCGGAGGCTCTCAAAGGCTGTGACACATCACCACACTCAGTGCTATGCAGCTAGGCACTCTCGTAGTCTGGAGATTAGAAGTCTACAGTAGGTGACAGAGTGATGCTCCTGCCTGAAGCCTCAGGAGAGAATCCACAGCTTCTAAAGATCGCAGTTCTCAGCTTGGGGCCTCTTCCTCTGGCTTCAAAGCCAGCCGTGCCATGTCTTCCAAGCTCTCAGTGACTTAGGTTTCTCTTTCCAACGCCTCTGCTATTGAGCACCTTTGTGACGGCTGACCGAGGGTTGTCTTACTTACTCAGCACAGCCAAGGTGACGGCTGACCGAGGGCTGCCTTTGTTACCCAGCACAGCCAAGGTGACGGCTGACCGAGGGCTGCCTTTGTTACCCAGCACAGCCAAGGTGACGGCTGACTGAGGGCTGCCTTACTTACCCAGCACAGCCCCCATCTCAAGGTCCTTCATTTAGTCACATCAACAAAGTCCTTCCTGCCATGTAAGGTGTGACATCTCTAGGTTCTGAGGTCAAGAACATGGATGTGTATGTGTGCGTGAGCATGCGTGTACACTCCAGTATGCCTGTGTATGTGCGCATTATTTCTTGGTCACAATATGAAGCCAGTTATTTTTTCTCCATCTCTCTATGTAAATTTGTATGTATATTGTTGTATATATGTTGTTATGGGAATGTGCATGTATGTATGCATGTGGGTGTATGTATGTGTAAAGGCCAGAAGTTAATATCCAATGTTCTTTCTGATTATTTTCCATCTTATTTTTTGAGTGAGGGTCACTCACTGAAGCTCCTCTGACTTGGATAGGCTGGCTGACCAGTGAACTCCAAGGATCTACCCAGCTTTTCTTCTCTGACCAATGAACTCCAGGGATCTACCCAGCTTCTCCTCCCAGCAGAGACTGCAGGCTTGAGCAACTGTACCTAACCTTTGTGTGAGGGCCGTGACTGTGAACTGCATCTCCACACTTACCTCCACTCAGCCATCTCCCTGTCCCCAGCAGGCTTTCCTACTCTAGATCACTGCCGTGTGGTTCCACTTGTGGGTAATGTCCCCAGCCGGGAATAACTCTTCTCTATCAATGGCACAAGCAGCATCAGGGCCACAGATGCTGCCAAAGGCACCATGTGCTGTGGACACGCCGGTCCTCCAGGGTCAGGTGGTGATGCTTCTGCTATTGCCTCTACTACTGATGGGGCCACAGTGTCTCCATCATCTTGGACTCAGCTCTAAGTCTGAGAGGGAAGCTAGAAGCTAGCAGACAAGCTGAGCTACAACGTTATACTATGTGAACAACTGCATCTCACCTCTGACATTGGTCCTTTGGTCTTGAACCAGTTTTTTGTCTCTGTCTTAGGTCTTGTGGTCAGTCTGTCTCAGGAGGCTCCCCTGTTCCTCCTACACAACCAGCCCTGCTTCCAGGCTCAGATATGTCAGAATCTCAGTGTAAACACAGCTGGGACCCAGGCGGCCACATCACTCATGCTTCCGTATGGATCCTGTCCCAAGTGTTTACATTCCACGCTCAGAGAACTCGAGGGGAAAGAGCAGCGCTGCTTTTAATTGTTCATAGATTCTTACCTAGTGTGGGTTGAGCATCTGGATTTGATTGGAGGCCATTTGTGTTAACTTAGCACTTCCTATTAACTTTGTGAAGGATTACTATTGAAATACATAATTTAGTAACTTCAGATTTTACAAGCTACACCGAGTGCTGCACCGTGCAGGGCTGGACTGGGTTATTACTGTTGGAAAGGATATCGTTGACAGTGCTCCTTCCTCTGCTATTGAGCCATTCTGTCCCAGCGTGTGTGAAGTCGGAGCGACAAGAGATATTTATTCCTCTCTCCTGATCTCGTTTGAATAGATGTTGTCACTTCATGAAATAAACAGTGAGGACATTTCATGAATGTCGGTGTATTTTTAAGGGGTTTTGATTCTTAGGGTGGAATGTATTAATATTTTGCATGCCCTCCCAGGAAATGCAAGAATCTGAGATGGGACACTAGCTTCAGGTTGCCCAACAGGAACGTGTGATCACAGTGTTCAGGGTAGGAGAACCTGATCTTCAGGTCCCCAGGCTTTGAAGACAATTGATCTAGGAGGAAGAGGTTGGCGGAGGCAGGGGTGTGGGGACAGGTTTCCTGTTCTTCATTTGGTGACAAGGTCTCGAGTTTCATGTGATTTTGGAGGTGCATGAGTCTTCAAAGAATAACAAAAGGAAGGGAGGAAGGTAAGGGTGTGGCAGAGTGGGGAAGAGGGCCTTTTCATTGCTAGCCAAGATTTACCTTCTGGTTTTACTATTTCTCATTCAGAAGGATTGTTTGACTGGGGAGACAGCTCAGCCAGTGACGTGCATGCCGGACAAGCATGACAAGCCAGGTTTGACCCTCAGAACCCACACAAAATTCTGGGTGTGGTGGCATGTGCTTATTATAGTCCCAGGTCAGATGCATTGGTGGGTTTCTGTGGCCAGCTGGCCTAACCGGCCTGGCAAGTTCCAGTCCAGGGAGAAAACTGTTTAATAACACAAGGTGGATAGTTCCTGAGGAAGGGCACCCAAGGCTTTCCTCTGGGCTCTACAAGCATACAACTGCATACACAGACACATGCACTCCCCACATAAACACACACACACACACAGAGAGAGAGAGAGAGAGAAGAGAGAGAGAGAGATATTCTGTTTCTCCTTAGAAGACAAGTAGGTATGTAAATAAAAATAATAAAATAAGATAAACAAACTGGATTACGACAAATGAACAAAATAGAGTCAAAGAAAAGCATAAGAAACACATAGACACAAACACAGACACAGACAGACACACATACAGACACAGACAGACACACATACAAAGACAGACACACATACAAAGACAGACACACATACAGACACAGACAGACACACACGTTCGTGCACACAGGAACCCCATTAAAAGGAACAAGACCAGAAGCCATAATATATATGCAAAGGATTTGTAAGGTAAAAAGGAAACCTCTGACAAAACATTGTGAGACAAAGAACTTTCAAAGATGCCAAAAGATGCCATTGGGTTCAGGTTGTGTTTGCCATCTACTGCTGGGCATGGGGCCTGCCCTTAAGACTGGTTTGTATACTATACCTAGTGAACCTCTGCTGGGAGTGGTTATCAATTAGAGATAGCTTCTGAGTTAGGGATGGGTGCTCGTGCCCGATATCATCTCAACGGTGGAACCCTATCCAGCATAGACCAGTACAGGGCCTGTGAAGCTGCCACAGTCTCTGTGAGTTCATGTGTGTGTTGTTCCCGCTGTGTTTAGGAGGCCTTGGTGTCCTCCACCCCTCTGACCCTACACTCCTTCTGTCTCTTCTTTTACGGAGTTCCCTGAGCCTGGAGGGAGGGATTTGATGGAGACATTCCGTTTAGGATCCAATGTTCCAAGGTCTCTCACTAGCTGCACCTGGTCTCTCTGTGGGTCTCTGTGTTTGTTCCTATTTACGCTGAGGAAGCTTCTCTGATGATGCTGAGCAAGGCTCTGGTTTACGAGCGTAGCAGACTGTTCTCAAGAGTCGCTTTGCTGTGTTCCTTGAGCAAAGCAGTGGGATTTGGTTTACCGTGGTGTCCCTGGCCTATCTAGTCTCAGATCCTTGTCCATCCAGGCAGCGTCAGGCATGGGTTCCACCTCATCGAGGGCCTTAAGTCCACTCAGATAGTTAACTGGCTATTCCCACAGCTTTTGTGCCAGCATTGCCCCAGTGTATATGCGGGCAGCTCACCACTGTAGACAGAGGGCTTGTAGCTAGGTACCTGTTTACTTTTTGCCTTTGGTAGCCTGCAGAGGACCTTCCAGTACCATGAGCACTATTTTCCAGGGCCGCAGACTCTAGGTAGGCACCATCTTGGCTTCTCCATGTTCAATGGGTTATGCAGATGTTGTCTTCACAATAGGGCCTTGGTAATAGCCTAAGTTCTTTGAGTGTTCCCATGGATTCCCTTCGGCCAACAACTTGATTAGATGTAACCCATTCCTTGTATTGGAAGCTTCATCAGATGATGAGAGATGTCCAGGTGGGACTCTGTCTCTTCTATTATTTGGAGATTTCATTTAGATCACCTTCATATATGTATATATTTTAGCAAGCTTATATTGTATTAGGTTTCCAGATGACCTCTCAAATAGCCCGTAGTTTCAGCTGTCCCTCCCTTTCCCCATTTGCCAGTCCTGTTCCAGCCCCATCCTTACCCCTGGCCCCATGTATTTGATATTCACATTTTGGTAATTTACTTGGTTCTACACGTGCATATTAAACCGGGTAAGGAGTGGCAGCAGCTGTGCACTGAATGGAAGCGCGCTTCTGCCACCTGGTGGTCACTTCGAGGAACTCAAAGGATTTTTCCACAGGAAAAGGGGAAATTTGATGAATTTCATCTCAAATTTACTTCAACATTGAGAATTTAGCCAAGTACTAAACAGATTAATTTTTTGCCTTTGTGAAGGCTTGGGTGCCTTTGATCACTTGGTTGTTTTAATGAGCTCAACGTGGTTGTTTCCGATTTGGCCTTGGAAGTCTTGGCAGGTCGCCTCCGGTAAGTGGGAGCCTCGCTGCCTCCAGGTTGGGCTCCTCAGTTTGGCAGTGCTGTCCTTCCCACTGAAGGAAGGTTTACAGGGAGGGAAATAGTTTTGTCTCAAATTCTGCCAGGACACATCAGTTGTTCCCAGACTTCCATCTATGTGATTCTCCGAAGGCGGAATGTTAAGGAGAAGCAAACCGTAGCGCACCTGTCCCGGGAAAAGTGCCTCACCTCACAGCGTCACACTTTATTAAACTAATAAAACAAAATATTGATTTATTGGGATTAAGCTCCTTGGTCTTCATGTTGAGGCGGTCTTGCTTCCAGGGTTACCCACCTGCCCTCCGTAACCAACTGGAGGTTTCCTGGGAGAGTCCGGCAAAACCAGTTTTGCCCCAAAAGTTTCCTGTGGCCCTCTTTGTGGCCAGATCCCAAGGGACTCAATTGCTCTGCTATCTTTAGAGTCGTGTTTCATCTCACACGGAGCTCTTCTCATGCCCACCGAGGCCATTCTGACGCCATCCTGTACCCTGCATGTTAGAGACTGTTTGCTATCCGGCTCACAGCATAAACGCGGCATTTTGTGTTTGGTTGACAGACTGACCAATGACAAGAAGAGACCAGGATCCCGCAGCTTCTCATTGGAACAAAACTTCCAGGGCCAACACATGGCTGTCAAAGAGTGTGAAGTGTTTTCTATCGCTTCTCACTTTTGATACCAGGCCCAAGTAGCTCAGGTATGACTGTATAGGACAGGCTCTTTTCTATGGGGTCTCTCCCTTGGTGTCCTGTGTGTGGTAAGTAAATTGTCCCACAATTCACTGAAGTTAACATAAGCCATGGAGACATTTAACTGAAGCTGTTGAATATTAAAATTTGGTTGTTGTTCTTGGAAGCTAAAATATATCGATGGCAAGTTTTGAGCCTTTTGGTTTTTCTGACTGTTTTCTCTACCTGGTCTAGTTTAAAAAGCTATTTGTGGTCATATCAGATGTGAGAATAATAGAGTACTCAAGAAAAGGGAGATATATTGGACTTGCTTCATGGAATATTTCATACCTTTGGTAGCTTTCATGCCAGAGCTATTTTAAACTGGGGTCCCCACTTGGGGAACAAGCCGGTGACCAGAGCTGTGAAGAATAATCAGTTCCATGAACATCACTTGAAGTTTATGCATCCAAAAATGGTTTGCCTTTCAGGAGGAAAAGGAGAAAAGAAATGGCAGCAGCGATTTATTCTCTCCTGATTAAAATGCCACTGCCCTATCGTTGCCAAGCAACAATACCGGCAACAACACCTCCCACCTGCGCGTCTCTGGAAAGCTCATGTACAGTGTTCTTCCAGGCTGACAATCCTGCTCGGGGTGACTTGAAGTTTCAGTAATGCCCACATTATGCGTGCTTCGGCAAAGCCAGAGTAGCGAGTGCAGAGTTTATTCCCATACATTTTAGGAGGTCCTCCTATCGGGTAGTTTATGCCACCGAGGGGGGTAGCTATGTGGTGCTGTGCTGGATGTTGGAGGCACATTTTGTATGAGGGGCCTCTTTAGCCTAGATTTCCTCATCTGCAAAGCGGTTGGTCTGAAAAATTCTATTGTCCTTCCTAGTTTTAGAATTCCACAATCTATGTTTGTAAGAAGAGGAAGCTTTGGCTTATGTCTGTCTTATAGACTTCATTCTCAGGAACTGGTCTTGTGCTTCATTCCATTGGCTCTGAAAACGTTACCAGAGTGGCTGAAGGACATCATCCATTCACCTGAAGTGCTCTCTCTCCCTCCCTCTCTCTCTCTCCTGTCTTTCCAATCACTTCCACACCCATGAGGAAGCAGGTTAACCCTGTCCTTAAGAAGTGGGCACTGAATTTTGTGAAACAATGTAATATTTGATATATTAAAAGGCCACATCAAAGCAATAATCCTGAAAAATGGACTACATTATATTTTCTTATACATTTTTAGAGGTTAACATCTCCCTTTTTTGAATCGTCCATAACCTTTTAGCTTTTAGCACTTTTATAAGGTTTTAACTTGGAGATTAAAACTCTACCTCAAGTTCTTTATTTCTGGACTTCCCCCCCCCCCACCCCATGTGCTTGGTGCTGACAGGCCAGGTACCTTCTAGAAATACTTGGAACTTGAAGGATTTGGGCTCACGGTTCCCTTCCACTGCTCGTTCTGTCTTTTCTCACTGTGTTTCACGTTACTTCTGGATGCGATCATGCTTCCCAGAGTGTCCCAGAGCCTATGAGCGATGATGATCCTGTGTTAGATTACATATTGCCCAGGTGAGACTGTGGGAATTTTGGGCACAGAGGGACACAGATTCTACATGTGGGAAGGCTAGAAGCTACTGGAATAAAGAGTGGGCTGTGATGTATTACATTTCAAAACCATGGTGACCCAACCCCGCAACAGACAAAGGTCTGATCTCCAAAATATATAAAGAACTCAAGAAACTAGACTTTAAAATGCTAATTAACCCAATTAAAAAATGAGGCACTGAACTGAACAGAGAATTCTCAACAGAAGAAGTTCAAATGGCCAAAAGACACTTAAGGTCATGCTCAACCTCCTTAGCGATCAGGGAAATGCAAATCAAAACAACTTTGAGATATCATTGTACACCTGATTTTAGTCAGAATGGCTAAAATCAAAAACTCCAAGGATAGCCTTTGCTGGAGAGGTTGTGGAGAAAAGGGCACACTCATCCATTGCTGGTGGGAATGCAAACTTGTGCAACCACTTTGGAAATCAGTGTGGTGGTTTCTCAGGAAATTCGGGATCAACCTACCCCTGGACCCAGCAATACCACTCTTGGGAATATACCCAAGAGATGCCTTATCATACAACAAAAATATATGCTCAACTATGTTCATAGCAGCATTGTTTGTAATAGCCAGAACCTGGAAACAATCCAGATGCCCTTCAATGGAAGAATGGATGAAGAAAGTATGGAATATATACATACTAGAGTAACTACTCAGCAGTAAAAAACAATGACATCTTGAATTTTGCATGCAGATGGATGGAAATAGAAAACACTATTCTGAGTGAGGTAACCTAGACCCAAAAAGATGAACATGGTATGCACTCACTCATAATTGGTTTCTAGCCATAAATAAAGGACATTGAGCCTATAATTTGTGATCCTAGAGAAGCTAAATAAGAAGGTGAACCCAAAGAAAAACATATAGTCAGCCTCCGGGATATTGGAAGTGGACAAGATTGCCGGGCAAAAATTGGGAACTTGGGGGTGGAGTGGGATGGGGCAAAGGGTAAATGGGGAGAGAAAAGTGAGAAGGGGAGGATGGAAGGAGCTTGGGGGAATGGGATGATTGGGATAAAGGAAGGGTGCATATGGGAGCAGGGAAGTATATATCCTAATTAAGGGAGCCATTTTATGGTTGGCAAGAGACTTGACTCTAGAGGGGCTCCCAGGTGTCCAGGGAGATGTCCCCAATTATTTCCTTGGGCAGCTGAGGAGAGGGAGCCTGAACTGGCCCTATCCTATAGCCACACTGATGAATATTTTGCATATCACCAAAGAACCTTCAGCTGGTGATGGATGGAGATAGAGACAAAGACCCACATTGGAGCACTGGACTGAGCTCCCAAGGTCCAAATGAGGAGCAGAAGGAGGGAGAACATGAGCAAGGAAGTCAGGACTGCAAGGGGTGCATTCACCCACTGAGACAGTGGGGCTGATCTATTGGGAGCTCACCAAGGCCAGCTGGACTGGGACTGAAAAAGCATGTGATCAAACCGGACTCTCTGAACATGGTGGACAATGAGGGCTGATGAGAAGCCAAGGACATTGGCACTGGGTTTTGATCCTACTACATAAACTGGCTTTGTGGGAGCCTAGCCTGTTTGGATGCTCACTTTCCTAGACTTGGATGGAGCGGGGAGGACCTTGGACTTCCCACAGGGCAGGGAATCCTGACTGCTCTTTGGACTGGAGAGGGAGGGGGAAAGGAGTGGGGGGAGGGGGAGAGGAGAGGGGGGAGGAGAAGAGGAGTGGGAGGAGGGAGAGGGAAATGGGAGGCGGGGAGGAGACGGAAATTTTTTTCAATAAAAAAAAATGAACAGAAAAAAAAAACCATGGTGACCACAGTGTCTCCTATCCTGAGTACTCTTCCTCCGCTGCAACTTGCCCTCTCTCATCAAAAGGCGAGTCTATTTCTCTACTTCTCTGAATCTGCTCAGTTCTGGGACTATATTGCCCAATAGAAAATGGTAGTAATTATTGTAACATGAGGGCTGGCTTGTTTGTTGGGGTTTTTGTCCCACCAGGTACCCCACAACTGTTTAGCCCCAAAGAAAATCACACATAGGTCTCCATAAATTATAAGCTGATTGCCCCATTAGTTCTAGCCTCTTACTGGCTATCTCTCACATCTTGATTAACCCATTTCTCTGATCTATGTTAGCCATGTGGCTCAGTACCTTTTTTTCAGTGGGGCAGATCACATCCTGCTGTTTCAGTGGTCTGGGCAGGAGTGGGAGGAATCAACTTCCTCCTTCCCAGAATTCTCCTGTTCTCATTACATCATTTCTACTTCCTGTCTGGTTTTCCCGCCTATTATTTCCTGCCTGGCCAATCAGCGTTTATTTATAACACGATTGACAGAATACAGACAATTCTCCGGTACCAAATTATGTTGGGCCAGTTCAGTTAATTAGTCTGGTAGCTTCTGCTGAAGTTGGATGTAACCATGTAGAAAACATAATCTTGTGCAGAGAAAAGCCCCAAGACAGGATGGAAAGGTTTTGGAGAATAAAGGGAATGAGTGAGGGAGATGATAGATAGATAGATAGATAGATAGATAGTTAGATAGTTAGTTAGATAGATAGATAGATAGATAGATAGATAGATAGATAGATGATAGGGAGATGGATGTGAAGATGACAAGGGATAGAGAGTTAGAAAGATAATATTAGAGTTCTGAGAAACTAGAATCATTAGAATATGAGATGAGAGGTTTTATTTGATTGGATCACCTGATCATAGTACTTACAAAAAAATCTCACAATGGTCACCTGTAGAGAGGAGAACCAGGACAGTTGCTTAGTTCAAAAACTCAGAAGCCCCAGCTTGAGAGTGGACAACATGTAACACCCACTACGAAGTTGGAGACTCAAGAAATCGCTGGCAGAACACTGGTACAAGTCTAAGCTCAAAGGCTGAAGAATATAGAGTCTGATGTCCACAGGCAGGATCCAGGGAAGAATTGCCCCACAGGACAAACTTCCTTTCTCTGGGGTGGAGCAGGGATGCTTCTAGGATAATGTTATGTACGTGCACGTTCAAGAGAGGTCCTCACCATTCATCTCCAAGGTCTGCAGGAGAGTCCAGCTAACCTACACTTATATATCCCTTACCAGTTCTCTATGAATTCCTGGAGAATAGTGGCTAGCAGTCTCTGGGTACCAGAACATGAGTGATGAAGTCGTCTTGGAAACGGGCCTCCTGTTTCAGCTGCCCCCCATCTGATGCCACTAGGGTCAGCCAAGTTAGCTGACCCTTTTTAGATTTCAGACCTACAAAACTGAAGAAAGCAGAAAAGGGGTTCAGTCGCTCAGTGTTGAAACAATATTTCATGCAGTTGTAAGTACCAGGTTCAGGTTTATCTTCTTTTGTGAGATCGGGACTCTCCAACGCTTGAGCCCTCTGGGGAGTGCAGGGGACCTGGAGTCCTCTGGGGAGTGCAGGGGACCTGGAGTCCTCTGGGGAGTGCAGGGGACCTGGAGCCCTCTGCGGAGTGCAGGGGACCTGGAGCCCTCTGGGGAGTGCAGGGGACCTGGAGCCCTCTGCGGAGTGCAGGGGACCTGGAGCCCTCTGGGGAGTGCAGGGGACCTGGAGCCCTCTGGGGAGTGCAGGGGAACTGGAGCCCTCTGGGGAGTGCAGGGGAGATTGCCTCTGCAGCAATCACTCTCAGTCTAGGCTTGCTTTCCCCCAAGCCCGCAAAGCCAATTATCTTGACTCTGTTCACCTGGGAGCTTCCGAAATTGAATTAACTCCAATTTCTCCTTGAAGATCGACCTATTTTGTTTTCTCTTTACTATAATTTTTTTGGCACATGGAAGTCAGTAGAGACAAAGACTTTTAATCCTCATGTTTAACAGAATATTCATATGCGTTTTCTTGATAAATTAGAGTAGCAGTGATGACTTTGGGCTTTGGGCACAGAAATATGGGTTTTGTGAGTCACATTGGCTTAGAGCTTCTCCACGAAAGGCAGAACTATTGGGGATGACTCGGGGGGCCAATCAGATCGTGACTCTGGCCAGAAACATTCCTGGAATATGATTGCTATGGGAACATAGTAGGTGCTACAGCTGGCTCTGGAAAAAGAGGCTCCTGGTGCCAGTGGAAGACAGGACACACACACATTTATTTGTTTGTAACTTTGTAAATCTACAAAGATTATTTTTAAAAATTATTATATTTTTTTAGAATTTCATAGATGGATACAATATATTTTGATCACATCTATCTTTCACTCCCCATTCCAACTTCTGAACATCTTCCAAAACACACCCCTACCAACTTGAGGTCTTTTATTTTTTTCCAGCTCATGCTGCCACACCATGGGAGTCACACATCTGTAGGGAAATGACTCTCCTTTTCCCAATAGCCATTAGCTGCCAATAACTTCTTTGCCAGGAGTGGGGCCTCCTGAGTGCCCTCCCAAAGCTGAATGGTGACTGGCTTGGTCTTCTGTGAGTTGTGCACAGGAAACCACAGGTGCTGAGAGTCCATGAGGGCAGTGGTCCCATCGTGTCCAGAGGACACTGCTTGTTGACTCTGACAGACTCTTCTCTGATGCTCTCTGAGCCTTGGGAGGGAGATGAGATAGATGTGCATTTAGGGCTGAGAACTTTGATGGGTTGCAAGTCGTGAGCCTTGGCATTAACCACTGTTAACCACAAAAGAAGCTGTGCTAAGAGGGTTGAGATGCACTAATGTATGGGTGTAAAGAGAAGTGTTTAGAAGGCACTTTGATGTTATGTCCGTTTAGCAAAATCATAGTAGTGGCTTCTCCCCTAGGGCTCTCATGGGTTCCTGGCCAGGTTCACAGCACCAGGTATGAGTTCCCCCTTGTGGGGTGGGTTTTAAATCCAATCAGAGAACAGTTGTTTACCCCCATAACATTGAGGCCACTATGGCACCGATGAGCACATTTTGCCAGGCTGGGTACACAGCCTGTTAATGGTCCCCCCCCCCACAGGAATTTACAATGTGCGTTCAAGCAGTATGCGAGCTAGATATTGGGGAGAAGCTTCCTGGGGCCAGTTTGACTTCCTCATGACCTGTGGCCAGCAGGTGTGGTGTTTTCAGAAACAGGATCTTATCATCAAGTTTTGGTGGACAGTCAAGAGAAAAGGCATTATCCTGTATTATTTTTGAAGGTCTCTGGCACCCTTCCAACCAGAAACTTGAAGAGAGGTGTTCTGCACCTGACAGACACTACAGGTGCTTCCTTTCCCTCTTTCTCTCTCTCTCTCTCTCTCTCTCTCTCTCTCTCTCTCTCTCTCTCTCTCTCTTTCTTTCTTTTTTCTTTTCTCTCTCTTTTTTTTTTGGTTTTTCGAGACAGGGTTTCTCTGTGGTTTTGGAGCCTGTCCTGGAACTAGCTCTGTAGACCAGGCTGGTCTAGAACTCACAGAGATCCGCCTGCCTCTGCCTCCCGAGTGCTGGGATTAAAGGCGTGTGCCACCACCGCCCGGCTTTCTCTCTCTCTTTCTTTCTTTCTTTCTTTCTTTCTTTCTTTCTTTCTTTCTTTCTTTCTTTCTTTCTTTCTTTCATAAGCTATGGTTTCTTGGAAAGCATTATCCCTCCACACTGGGTACTTTCATTCAAGTTCCATTATTATTATTATTATTATTATTATTATTATTATTATTATATTTTCATGAGATTATACAAAGTAGGCTCATGAAGATTCTCAAAGAAGAAAGCAGTATGTTTAGACTTTCTGGACTGAGATTGTCACCATTCAAATGTTCTCTACAGCAATGGCGACACTGAGAAGGCGATATGGGCATTAAACATTTTTCTAGAAAAGAGAAGAGCTGGTATTGCCTGTGGCTGAAAACAAACCCCCTTGACTCTGAGAATCCCAAACTGTCCTGTAAGAACCTAAGACCGAGTTCTGAGAAGAGAACAACGAATCAGGTGGGGTTTCTTGTTTTAAGAATGATCTAGGACCTGAGTTTCGTTTATTATTGTTGTTGTTAAAATTCCAAAAGCTGAGACTGAAGTTTTTATTGAACTTAAGGGAAAGTTCTCAGCGTTAGGAGGACCTATGATTTCACAAGGAAAAACCAGACTTATCCGAATGAAGGCACATATGGCCTCTGTTGGAACCACTTCCCCCCATTTCCCTCTCACTGCTTCTTCATTGTGAAGGTGTGGCACCCAAAATTTGGAGGGAGCAATTTTGAGCACAAGTCTTAGATTTGCTGGTGTTCTTTCTCAAGGAAGGAACAAAAGCAGTAGATTACAAAACAGAGCTTGAAGACAGCGTTCTAGGCAAACTGTGGCTTGGGAGAGCTCTGGCCTAGGAGAGTTAGAGAGAGGTGTGTGAAAAGGGGCAAAGCATGTTTGGGAGAGCCTTTCTATTGAATGGCTCCAAAAGCAACAGGGAAGTGTGTATTTGGGGTTCACCAGGAAAAACTGGGGTGTGAGGAACAGTCTGAGGAAGCTGACCTGTGGTGTTCCTCCAGGAAGTTCAAGAGAGACAGCCCAGTGTGAGGAGATTTTGGTGAGTGGGAGAAGCAGGCATCAAGAAATGGCAAAGGAGAAACAGTTTTAGAGTATGAAATGATTTTATAGACCCTAGATGGCTCCCTAACTCATGTGACACTCCAAGTATTGTGGTAAGGAGGAACTTGTCTGGTAATAAGATGTTTCTAACTCAAGAGGAAAAACCCAATCAAGTAACTATAGCCAAACTTAAGGGATGCCAGATGGGGCAGTACTTAAACACATGGACCTTATGGTCAGCTATTCTGGGATTCAATCCCTGTCTTTCCCAGACTATACACATATTGTAGGCCTACTAATGTATTCTCCCTGAGACTCAGATTTCTTTTTATTCTTTAAAAGTTAGATAATAGCACATTTTGTAGGGTTGGTCTGATGATCTTGCAACATTGTCAAGTACTTAGCAGGAGCCTGGACATAGGAAACAGCAGCCGCTGTTCCCTGCCCCCATCTTCATCTTAGCAGAGATAGTTACTCTCCATGGCTCATGCTTCTCCTCCATAGAATACTGTTTCCAGGAAGTTTCTGCCCAACAAGACTATATTTTCCAATGATTCTTGAGTTTAGGGGGACCACTGTGACGAAGTTCTGGCCCTTGGGATGCCAAGTAAAGTCATGCATATCACTTCCAAGTCTTGTCATAGGTACTGCTTACATGACTGGTCATATTCGCCTGTCCTCCCTGCTGGCTGTCATGGAGACATTTTAAGTTTGCTTCCTGGGTGACTAGGGGGGGACAAAGATATCAGAGTTGTACTACATTACAGTGAGTTACAGGACAGCAATTAGTGTCACCTTAGCAGCAAAAAGCTCGGGACCGCAGCAGCCTGATCAAGTCTGACCTCGTCAGCCAGAATTCTACCAAGCAGTGGCCAGAACAGAAACAAGGCAAAAATGGGGTGTGAGGATGAGAAGGCAAAGGGGCTCAACTGTGCAGTTTAAAACTGCTCAGCAGTCAGGGTTTTCCATGAAGTTCTTTGACACTTTATTTGAAATAGCGGGCTGGATATTTGGCTTCCCTATGCAAATGCCAGGAGAAAGAAATGAGGAAAAATCCTGTCCTCTGAAGGAAAAGGCATATTTTCACAAGGTAGAACATTCATTGTTAGTGAGGAATCTCAGGGAGACCTTGACAAGGTTAGCTGGAGGTGCTGGGTATTTCAGTTCTGTCAATCAAGGGTTTGGGTGAGATCTTAGTTAGGGTATTTCTATTGCAGAAATGAAAGGCTGTGATTATAGGCAAGTTGGGGAGGCAAGGGTTTATCTGCTTTATCCACATCATCACTGTCCGTCACTGAAGGAAGTCAGAATGGGAACTCTAACAGGGCAGGAAGCTGGAGGCAGCAGGTCATGGAGGGGTGCCGCTTACTGATGTGTTTTTTACCACCTCTTGCTCAGCCTCCTTCCTTATAGAACCCAGGACCACCAGCACTGGGACGGGTCCACTCACAATGGACTGGGTCCTCCCATCAATCACTAAGGAAACGACAAGATGGTCGGTGGTGGCGCACGCCTTTAATCCCAGCACTCGGGAGGCAGAGGCAGGAGGATCTCTGTGAGCTCGAGGCCAGCCTGGTCTACAGAGTGAGTTCCAGGAAGTCAAAAAAGGCTATGCAGAAACTCCGAAAACCCTACAACTGAGCTGGATCTCATGGAGACATTTTCTCAGTCGGGGTCTCCTCCTCGCAGATGACTTTATTTTGTGTCGAGTTGACGTAAAACTGTCTAGCACAGGTAATTACTTTTGAAACCAAGCAACTTTGAAAGTCATGAGTGTGTAGATTTGTTATCTCTGATCTAGCCTCGTGGGATCATCTCAAGGAAAGTCAGTGGCTGGAGAACCTAAGTCACCCAATGGCAAAGACAGTTTTTACCGCTTTTATTTGTAACAGCTGCTCTTCCCTCACTACTTCCTGAGAAAACAGAAACCAACAAACAAAACCAAACAAACCGCCATGATTATAAGCCACTTCATAGAGCTAAGTGCCCAGATCTCCTTTTGGGGGAGTCTGAGCTCTGTAGCAGAACAAATGGAATTTGTCTGGATGGGAGTGGGTGGCATTCCTACCCTTCATTTGGGTAATGGTGGTGAGGATGTGGGCAGCGTATGGTGAGAGGGACGTGCCAGATGCTGTGCCAGTTGGGCAGATGCGAGGGCTGGGAGTCTGCGCAGGCTCTGCTGCCGTGTGTTGTACATCAGCGATAGTCCTCACCAAGACTTCTTCACATATCTGTCCTCTCTTGGGACTTGTGTGAGTTGGTCTTGAACGAAAAACATAGAAGTAGCTGGTAGGAAGCAGTTCCTGGGCTCCTGGTGGCTGGGCTGATACACAGTCGATGAGGGAGGCTCAGTATGCCAAAGACGATGGTTGATGTTTTGGATTGCAGGATCAGGAAGTGGGCCTGTGACACCCAGACTTGAGGCTACCTAGGCATGCGCGTCAGAAAAGCCAACTCTGTCATTCTAAGTGGCGAAGTGTTGTTTTTACAGCTGTGAGTCCCAAACCAGAGTCTAATGAGAACATTGACTGCATTAGTAGCCGAGGTCAGTGGCTGTATTAGGGACACAGTAGGTGAAAACTGATTTTACATCCTTCTCTTTTTTTTTCCACCTTCTATTCTGCCAGTGGCCACACACTAAAAAACAAAACAAACCCTGGCTATTCTTCCTCCCCCAGCAGCTCCTGACTGCCTTAGCAAGGACGAACACTGAGTATCTTCTCATCAGCACTTTGACTAGCTATGCCTTTTAGCTTCCCATGGCCAAAAGTGGCTTCTCTGACCAAGGCTGAGAACAGTCCTGGCTACAGGTATAAACATAAATATTTAGAAGGCAAACGGACAGCATTTAATAAAATAACAGTAGCAACTTGACCATTTAGCAAAATAACAATGGCAGGTTCTACCCATCCCCAGTCATATTTTGACCAGAATTGTAACACCAGGCGTGGAAGAAATTCCCTCCTGGGGAGCAGGCCTTAAATCCAATCAGAATGCGCTTGGTTGGCACAGCAGTCATGTCACTGCTGGACCAGGGGGCACATTTGCTTTCTAGAGTGGAGAGTTGGGTAATACCAGCAGCCTGCAGGGGATCTTCTAGCATTTTGAAAGTTGCCATAAGGGAGGCAGTTATGGCTGGTTTGAGAATGATTTCTCTATGTTCTGCATCCAAAGAGCATGGTGTCTTCAGCAATAGGATCTTATCACACAGTGTGATGGGTGAAATGCTGGGCCTCCCTGACCAGAGCTCACAGGGAAGTGAGCCCTTTTGCTGTGATTTTCATTGGGTAACTCGACTCTCCTGGGGTAGGACTGTTTGGGTGTGGAGGGAAACTCCACTTGAACTAATTTTTCTGAAAGAAAATTTTTTGTAGACCTTTATGAAATTATAGTCAGGTTTAATTTAAGTTATATGATGAGGAAGCTTGTAAAAGGTACTGGGACCTATTTGGGAATTAATCAGAAGTATAAGGCACTGGGATGTGGTGGTGTATCACAGCTGAATGACAAGAAAATGCTACTGCTTTGGATTTTTTTCTCCATACTATGTAATGTTGAGACGGAGCAAGATTAACACATTGGAGGTCCACATCACCAACCACATCATCAAGGTTGTGCATTCTCAGGTGATAATTAACTGTAACCCCCATGGACCAGATGCACCATTACCCTTGCAATTATGTTTCTGATCTCATGACTCTGAGCTAATAAAAATATTTCAGGATTTGTCTGTCACAGTAGCCACTGTTACCTTAGCAACACAGGGAACAGCACCACGCTCAAGGTTGCAGTAGCTGTGAAAAATCTGAGGTCAAGAATAAACCCTAAAGAACTCAGCCAGAAAAAAACCCACTTTACAGTGACCAGACAGGGAGCTGAGGACCCTGGCTCAGTCAGGAGACAAGCGTAAGTTGACTGTTATATAGAGTGTTTTGTCATGGAATTTCTTTACTTTGTCCAAAACTTTGGATTGAATGCTATCTCCTGGAATTACTAGAGCCAAATTTCCTGGAGGGTAAGAAACTGAAAGACCATGGCCTTTGCGGAGGAAGTACCAATTTTAATCCCTGTGGGTTTTCCCTAAGTAGGCATCGGAGTATTTCCTAATGGCCAAAGAGAAGAGGCATTCCATGAAATGTCTGTGGAGACCCTCAAGGAGTCCTCTCCGGGACCCAGGGTCTGAGTGTGAGCTAAGAGTTAGCAAGAGAACATGGGACTTTTGCCAGCAATCTGAGCTCTGGAAGCCCTCTGCAGCCCCATAGGAGCGATGACTAACCAATTCAGCTTGTGAATAACCTTTACACTGTGCCCAGACCCTTGATCCGTAAAAAATCAACGAGGTGGGTACTGTTTGCAGTCAGGAAGCTGCGGCAATTTCCTATGCTGCAACAGAAAATGAGTGCCCTCTACTTTCAACGTGCTGATTCTGGAACATCAGCATCGGTTGTGTGTGGTACTAGAGGTCACTCTGCTGTCGGACCCATAGTCTATGACATACCCAAGGATGAGGTACTAGTTTCTCTCTTATGAATTCTCTTGAGCTCTGCATTTCTCATTGTTTCTTGGCACAGAGTGAATTAGGGGATCTATTTTGAGCAATGTGAATATAAATGTTTTGAATTTTTATTTTTGAGTCACTGTAATGATATATTTAAAATTTTAGTGTTTAAAGACTTTGGGCAATTTCAAACCTATGAAAAGTAAGAGCAACAAAAAGTCTCTTGGATCTTCTCCACCTAGATTTTGAAATACTAACATTTTATTGTCTACTTACCATTTATTTTGTTCTGACACAGCAGTCCATAACTCCTAAATAGTCAAGTATAAACTTATCCAAATACAAAGGACCCTCTGTTCTCAATAGCCAGAAGGCACCACAAGAAGGAAATCAGCGCTGGTGCAGTGCTGTCCTACCCACGGACCTATGCGTCTTGATCTGTTTTCTGTTGCTGTCATGGACTACTTGAGACTTTGTAAAGAAAAGGCTTACACTTATGGATGGTGGGAAATTGAAGATCTGGCAAGGACCTTGTGCCACATGGTGGAAAGTCAGAAGGGCCAGTGGGCACACAGCACTAAGGACAAACCAATCCACTCTTGTGGGAACTAACCTAGCTCTGTTCATCCCTTTCTACAATAGCATCATTTGTTTAAGGTCCTGCCACCAAGCACAACCACAGTGGCAATCAGATTCCAATGGGAATTTTGGAGGGGGCAAACCAAAATACTATACACCTCTTTTTTTATAGTCCAGAAATTATTTGGCTGGCTTATCATTTTGATTTCCAATAGTCAAGAACAGCTCTTGAAGATTACAGGCCTTCGTCATGTGACAGTCCTTCAACCTAAGCTGCATGCTTCCATATGAGCAGACTCAGGTCACACACCCTTTGTGGAAGTATCATAGAAACAGTGGTGGAATTGGCATTTTTTTCTCTATTCAATTAACATGTGCTACTAG
This sequence comes from Microtus pennsylvanicus, assembly GCF_037038515.1. Classification (NCBI taxonomy): domain Eukaryota; kingdom Metazoa; phylum Chordata; class Mammalia; order Rodentia; family Cricetidae; genus Microtus; species Microtus pennsylvanicus. Next base: position 11,084,031 of record NC_134593.1, on the reverse strand, counting down.
GTTTTTACAAAAGCTTGGCTAATCTCTAAGAAGAAAACCTTCACCTGACCTCCATAGGTAACTCTGGGCTATCCCAGCTGCCAGTCTCCTTCCACATTCCCACCACTGTCTCCTTGTTGATTGGCATTCTGCTGGGGGGCGGGAGGGTGCTGTCCTTCTTCATTTATTCCGAACAACATGATCTTCTGGTGATTTTTTTCACATGTCTGATATCCTGCACTTGTTTATTTAGATGTCCAGAGTGTCCCAGATTTGGCTAGAGCACACCCCTTCAAGCTTGCTCCCGCGTCTCATCAAAGGCTTTAAGGATCGCCTATTTTGTAGTATAACAAGACAGTTTGGCTTACTTTAAATTTTCTTTCCTTCAGACTTGGAATTATCCTTTTCTTTAAGAACCCAGGTACCTAGAATATGGTATTTAAAAATCTAGGTCTGGAGATTAGATGTGTTCATTAGCACTGAGAGGTCTGATGTCACTGCTGCTGTGCCTTCTCTGGGCCAAGACATTTACATATAAACATATCCTCACACTCAGATATGTACTCTGTTATTTAGAGTTGGACCAGAGAAATCAGTGGGCCATTTCATACACACACCGAGAATCGTCTACAGCCCCATCAGGGCCTGGTTAAGACGTCTGAATGATGATTGGTTAGGAAAGGAATCTGTGTGGGCTCCACACTGTGGGCACAAACCCACAGGGGGGAAGAAGAGCAGGTAGCAGTTAAGCTATTGCTCGGATTCAGACAGATAAAGGCCGTTTTCCCCTCCAGTTAATAGACTTTTTTTTAAAAATAACTTTGGGGGTCAGATTTAGCTTTTCTTTGTTTAGGGTTTTCTTTATTTGTTTTGGGTCTCTATGTCTGTGCATGTGTGTTCAGGTGACTGAAGAAACCAGAAGAGGGCTTCGGATCCCCTGGAGCTGGAGTTAGAGACAGTTGTGACCTGTGACACATGCTGGAAACTGAACCTGGGTCTTCGGCAAGATCAGCAAGCAACTTTAACCATTGAGTCAAGTCGCCAGCCCCTAGATTTATGTTTATAAAAAATGATTATGAAAGTATATAGTTTCCATCTCCACATAAACCTAGCCTTCTCTTTAATGGACATACCTTGGCAAGGATGTGTGTGTGTGTGTGTGTGTTTACCACTGAGGAACCTCCACTGACTCAAAACACATAGCTTACAAGAGAGGCCACTCTTTGGTGCGGGAGAATTGTCTGTATTTTGTCAATCATGTTTTAAATAAATGCTGATTGGCCAGGCAGGAAGTTATAGGTGGGTCAACCAGACAGGAAGTAGAGGCAGAGAGATGAGAACAGGAGAATTCTGGGAAGGAGGAAGCCCATTCCTCCCAGTCCTGCCCAGATCACCGAAGAAGCAACATGTGACCTACCCCGCTGAAAAAGGCACCGAGCCATGTGGCTAACATAGATAAGAATAATGGATTAAAATAAGCTACAAGAGCTAATAAAAAGACTGAGCTAATGGGCCAATCAGTTTTATAACTTATGGAGATCTCTGTGTGATTTTCTTTGGGACTTGCCGGCTGTGGGAACTGGGCAGGACAGAAATACCCACAGCCGGCCCTCATGTTACAACTCTTGGTGTTTCCTGGGATTGGACAAATGAATATATCTGCTATAGAATCTACTCACTGCCCTAGAGGCCCATGCTTTTTCCTATCCCTCCCTACCACCATCCCTTGGCCACCACTGACTCTTTCATTGTTTCTATAGTTTTGTGTTTTCCACAGTGTGTCCATAGAGTCTGAGCCTTTTCGCTCACTGGGATTCTAAGCCATCTTTGAAAGACTTCCAGTTGATTAAGTCAGGCCCAATAGGGATAATTTCTCTTTTGGTTGAAGTCCACTGATCATGGCGAAGCCTTTCACAGCAGCACCTGGATGGCTGCTATCTGAATCCCTGGGGAGGTGTGCATCGGATTCACCAAGAGCTGCTTCCATTCTGCTCTCAGCTCTTAGAGGAGAACACTGTCACAGCCCGCCCTAAGCAGAAAGAGTCCAGAAAGGAACTTCCAGAGAATTTCAGCTTAATCGAGTTGATCCATCAAAAGACCATAGCATGCACACATGTAATACACCTGTACATGTTTCTTCACTTATCATAGCTGTCTAACTTCCATCCCTGCACTTACCACAATTTATGACTTCATACCTAAAATTTGAATCTCATGCCTCCTCCAATAGTGAGAAAGCTATGTATCCTTATCCTTAATGTATTCATTGATTTGCTTAATTCATTAACTCGTCTGCTCTATATCAATGGTTCCCACATCTCTGCCTCCTTGATCTTACTTGCACAGTCTGGCTTTTCTGGATCCTGGACAATATGCTGTATTTCTCACTATCCTCGCTTGGGTACTGATGTTTGCTTTATCTTTAAATCACGTGTGTATGTGTATGCCAGTGTGTGCATGTGCCCATGGAGGTCAGAGGTGTTGGATCCCTTTGAAGCTGGAGTTCATGTGTGTATGTGTATACCAGTGTGTGCATGTGCCCACGGAGGTCAGAGGTGTTGGATCCCTTTGAAGCTGGAGTTCATGTGTGTATGTGTATGCCAGTGTGTGCATGTGCCCACGGAGGTCAGAGGTGTTGGATCCCTTTGAAGCTGGAGTTCATGTGTGTATGTGTATGCCAGTGTGTGCATGTGCCCACGGAGGTCAGAGGTGTTGGATCCCTTTGAAGCTGGAGTTCATGTGTGTATGTGTATGCCAGTGTGTGCATGTGCCCACGGAGGTCAGAGGTGTTGGATCCCTTTGAAGCTGGAGTTCATGTGTGTATGTGTATGCCAGTGTGTGCATGTGCCCACGGAGGTCAGAGGTGTTGGATCTCCTTGAAGCCGGAGTTTACATGCAGGTATAAGCTGCCTGATGTGAAGACTGAACTAGGGTCTTCTGCCAGAGGACCAGATGCTCTTTTCTTTGGCCCCATAAACTGATATTTTTCCATATAGAAGGGGAAAAAAAGGAAATAAAAGATCAAATGGGGGAAAGAATGGGAAGGGAAGGGAGGATGAAAAAGAGGAAAAGAACATTAGTTTTGAAATATTTTAAAATACACTTTACATTTCTGTGAGTTGCGTCTTATCCCTGTTCAACCAAAGAAATTCTTTGACTTATGGAAAATGCTGGCTGCTCATTTAAGAAGGGAAAATGAAAAATAAAAATGAATACTCAGTCTCTGGTTTCTTACATGAGAAGTTTTAAATTCTTAGCAACATAGGCTTTTGAGCCTTGGCTTTACCAAAGATATACTTTCTAAATTCTAAATGCCATCTTGGAATATTAAAACTCCAATTTGGTGTACTATGTGTCTATGCGCAGAGGAAAGAGTTGATGTCTAAGAAGAGATGCTCCAAACAATCATAATGAAGAAGCAGATAGGGAGGAAATAATTGAAAACTGATCTAGAGTGGAGTGATGTGCTGCCTGTGTATCAGTCCTAGGAGGGGTCAGGTGTTAGAAGGAAGCCAGAAACACCAGTTGGCTAGAATAGCTGGAAACAGAGGTACTGCTGCCTGGATTTCTGCTCACGACTTTTAGAAGGGACTGAATGTAAGTGAAGGTTCCTTGGGTACCAGGAAAGCTATCATACCGTATGGCACTTGAGGAACACAGATGTCCTCGTGCCCTTCCTCTATGGCCCATCTCCTCCACTGAGTCATGTGACCGCTGGTAACCTTGCCAGCAGATGACTGCAATGTAAGAAGGGTTTGATAGGTGAGGATAGTGATGCCTTCCCCAGGAAGGACTGTGAGAGCCACAACTAAGCCAAGGCGTCAGGGATAACTGAGAGGTGGCCTATTAACATCTTTGTAACAATTACCACTCATTGTTCCTGCCAAGATTAGAGGCCCCATATCATGCCCACGAGGCTATCCAGACAGGAGATGGGATATCCTGAGCAAGGCCATGTGTGAATCAAGCCCGTTTCCTCATCCTATGAGGGTGTTTAAACAACAACAACAACAACAACAACAACAACAACAACAACAACAAAATATCATCCTGATGTAGATGGGATAAAGAGGGCAAACACCTTAAGGCATGGAGAATCTACTCTGTTGGACCCCAAAAGACTTTGAAAATATTGTACCAAACAAGATCGAATTGACCCAAGAGCTTTCAGCGAAAGGCTATTAAGTTGTCCTTGTTGGGGTGATTTAAAAAGATCTCTTTTCTGCTGCCTTTCTCTACTACTGCCGTCATCCCTTCCTCCTCTCCAGCGCAACAGGGAGGTGGTGCTGCAGCACAGCTTGGGGCTGATAACCGGAAACAAGGGAAGCTATGGTTTTTATTATAGACTATAAATTTGGACCCTGCACATTGCTAAACACCCAGCACCCAGGTGCTGGTGACTGCCACATGAACGCCACGCTCATTTGTGGAGGCGTTACACACTAAGTGCATCCACAGGAATTCTCTTGGTTTGGCTTTAGTTGATTCAGCAAATTACTCAGGAGAAGATGATCCGTGGTCAAAGAGACGATGCTTACAGGACAGGCCCATCTGGCAACTGTGGTCCTTAGCTTACAGACTGTTGTGGTACCTGTGGGAATGAGGATCGCATCTTCCCCCAGCTCAGGATACCATCCTGAAGCTTTGTGTTGATGTTGTTGTTGATGATGATGATGTGTGGTTCTCGCTGGCCATATGAGCAGATATGCTGCTAGTAGCTCTCTGAAGGTTCCTAAGGCAGAGACGGGTGTTTTCTACTGTATTGCTTTGCAGTTTTTGAGTTGAACTTGACATCTTGGAATCGCTAGTAAACCAGTTTGGGTTTTTTTTTTTTTTGTGCCAGGGAACATTTCCTGTGTGGGTGTGTATTTCAGTTCTCTCTCTAGTCACCCTCACAGTGGAAGTCTCCGTGATTGGAATCTGAAATCCTATCTCTAGGGCACTTCCTCAGATATTCTAGCCTCTATTCACATTCTGTGGTGGTCTCGAGGAGTGCCGTCCTTTCTGTGAACATCTTGCTCGGTTCTGAGGACATGCCCTTATCTTTTCCATAGTCGTAAGAGCAGGAATTTTGTACTAACTAGCCGCGAGAGCCTCTGCCATGTTCAAATTACGCAAGTGAAAGCTGCCAGGTGAACGTCTTGTGCCTCCTTATTAAATTGGCGAAGTTTAAATGGAAGATATTGAGAAATCGGAGGGGAAAGTCAGCTTGGATTCCTCCCCTATGTGAGTGGAAACACGGTTTCGCTTCTGAATTAGCTGCTCAGAGGGCTTTGGGTTTAATCTTCCAGCGGAGTAGGTACTAGAAGAGTCTTAGTAAACGGATTACCTGAAACTCAAATCCTACTTCTGAGAACATTAAAAGTATCAAATACAGTTGTTACCCTTCTGCCATGTTTGTTTCCTGACAACCCCAGGCCCACTTAGCAGGCCGGCTTCACAAGTATGAGCTCATTTCCTTCTTTTGACATTTTCCTTAAAGGTTTTAATTTTGATGGCGGAGTCATCTTGACGAAGATGAAAGCAATCTTGAAGAAAAAGCGACGGAGAGTGCTGGAGGAGTCCGGGAAAATGTAAGTTGCTTGGAGCAGATGCTGTTATTCACAGAGTGTGTGAAGGAACGATGGCCGCTATGACAATAAGGCAAGCCAAGATTTGCACCCCAAGGGCTGCTCCTATATTAACATATTAAGTCACGAAAGCAGAAGAATCGACTAGATTTTTGCCTTGGAAAAGCTTAAGAGGCAGAGGGAATAGATCAGACTGTATCAGAGAGAGCAGTAGATTAATATAGAAGATATGAGAAATTTGTAATCATACTGTATACCAGCAAGACCCCCAGAGGTCTGCACAGAATGGGGGTCAGAGCACGGGGCCTCTGTGCAGCTCACAGTCCAGGAGAGTGAAGAAGAGGCCCATCGTGGGCATAGCCATTCCCCTGAAAGGCTGGGATGGCTGGCATGGAATCAGTGTGGTCTCAGGCTAGCCAGGTAGGTACCACAGGCTCTTGTCCTTCACCTCATCATTTCACCTGTGCCCAGAGAAAAATGATGACAGCTTCTTCATAGTCACCATTTATTACATGTGGGCCACCATTTTAAGTGTTTCGCCTCTTTTTCTCCAGTAAGAGATGAGGTTGCTAAGATGTGGACAGATCAGGCAATAATTGGTAGCCAACCTTGAATTCCGACAGCATGTTTTCTCCATTGATTGTCACAGGAGGAAAATGAGGTGGACCGTGGGATTAAACATCAGGTCTTGATTTGTTTGGGTCTGGGGTTTGTCAATGCTATTTCTTAAGAGACTTAAGCCCTAGGAGTCTCTGCTTATTTGTGCGGGTAAGTCATTTGACAGAAGGCGGAGAGATGAGGACTCTGAAGAGATAACGAAACCAGCATTGGAGGGTGAGGTGCACATGACCTGTAGCCCGCAACTGCTCAGGAGGGGCCCAAACACATCTCCTAGGTCCATTTCGCTCGCAGTGAAGCCTCCTGTCCAGGGGAATATGTGTGGCAGTGGTCTGTGTCATTTTTGAGTTGATGGGTTCAAAGTATCTATTGTTTTCTACCTTTTCTGTGTCTGACAATTGGGTCTTGAGACTAAAGTTGACTTTGGAGCCTCGTGTTGAAGATGGAGAAGCTTTTGAGGCCCAGACCCTTGAAAAGTTTTGGAGCCCCTTCAGACACACACACCTACACAGATTAGGAACATCTGCTTTGAAACAAACTCACACAACAATTTTTTTACAAGGAAATAAGAACCCTAAGGTTTCTAGGAGCCTCCCCTCCAGAAATTAAAGAATTAAGTAATGAAGAGGATTGCCTCGAACCACTGGAGTTAAGAATGGCGGTGCTAGCTTATATACTATAAGAAAATTTTGTTGTTAAAAAAGATAATAAAAAACAAATTTTAGAAATCTCAGGAAAAACAAAAAACATAAAACAAAGACCTGGAGTAACTTCCTTTCCTTTCCTTTCTCTCTCTCTCTCTCTCTCTCTCTCTCTCTCTCTCTCTCTCTCTCTCTCTCTCTCTCTCTCTCCCTCTTCCTCTCTCTCTCTCTCTCTCTCTCTCTCTCTCTCTCTCTCTCTCTCTTTCTCTGGTTTTTTGAGGCAGAGTTTCTCTGTAGCTTTGGAGCTCTTGTTAGACCAAGCTGACCTCAAACTCACAGAGATCCTCCTGCCTCTGCCTCCCAAGTGCTGGGATTAAAGGTGTGTGCCACCACTGCCTGACCCATTTTTTGTCTTGGAAAATGAGACTTAAATAATTGTGTCTTAGAAAAGCAAGATCGTATTTAGAAAAGCAAGGCAGGATCTTGATGATGGCATAATGAACAGAATAATAACTCCCCTTCCTAAAGATCTTTGTGCTTTTTTTTTCTTCAGCTCATTAATCCTAGAGCTCACCAGTTTTGGTTCGTTTGACTGGTTGCTGAGTCCCCTGGGATCCTTCTGTCACTGCCTCCATCAGCATTGGGGTCACAGATGTAGACTGCAGATGCATCTAGTTTTGAGTATTGTGAATCTGAAGTCAGATCCTTTTGTCTGTGCAGCAAGAATTTACCATGGAATGGTCTCCCCAGCCTCATGCCTTTATAGTTTGAAAGCCTCTTTCTCTTCTGCTGTACCTAGAACAATGATTCTGCCAAGCAACACGGCAGTTGCAGTAATAGCCATGAAATGTTAAAAGCCAGGGTTTTGCATTCTGTGTTCTAGACTCTGTGTCGGAAGATTCACCCGTGAGCTTTCTTAGTTAGGTTAATCTCCCAGAGACTGGCACCATAATTAGTTCCAGTCTAAAATTAGAAACTGGAATCAGAGGGCTGGAAAGAAACCGAGGGCTCAGTGGTTAAGAATACACAGTGTTCTTAAAGTTCTTGCAGAGGACCAGAGCTCAGTTCTCAGCACCCACATCAGACAGCTCACAACTCCCTGTAACTCCAGTTCCAGGGGATCCTACACCTTTTTCTGGTCTTGGGGAAATCTGCATTCATGTGCACATACCCATATACAGGCAGACACATATGCACATAATAAAAAACAATGAAAATAAATCTTAAAATGAAAAAAAAAATCAACCGGGAAGACAGGGATCAAGTTAAATGTCACACTTTAGGAAACAGTCAAGTCAAGGGCCAACCGTGGTGCCCACTGTGTTGACACTTGCTCTGCTAGGTGGCTTTTGAGCCTGTGCACAGCACTGTAGCCGCACGAAGAGGAAAACACCGTGGCTCAGTTTGTGGACCTGAGCCTCTGAGTCTGGACTGCCAGCATTTGTCAAAGTCATATTTTCTGACTTTAACTTCAGGACTCTTTCAACTTGGAATACCATAAATTAAAGCAAACACCAACTTGGTTATGGGGCAGACAGTCAATATTTTTAGAGTGTTTATAGAAAGGAAGTAATTTTGGCCTGGCAAAAGAGCAAACTGACGGCAGTTTTACATTTCTATTTATAAAGAAAAAAGAAAAAGAAAAACTTACTTGAATTGGAAAAAATTCTTATGCCAGAGAACTTGGTAAAATATTCAGGGAGAGCAAACCCCTTTGGCTCTCAGGTTGGCCCTTTAAAAGGCAAATTTTGTAGATCATTTCATGGCGCTTGCAACCACCCTCTTTGCCTGGGCTTTGTTTTTTTGGCAAAACTCGATTGGCAGGAAAGCATCCATGTGGTCAGTTTTTGTGTTGGATCCTTGCTAGAAGGTTAGGGCAGTCAGTCCCCCACTCTGTGTGCGCCTCTGACCTCCCCAGGACTGAAGTGCAGCCAGCGAGGCGTCAAGGAGCTTGTATCGTCTTTCCTGGATTCTGGCTCCATCTCCCTCATACCCTGGCTAAGTGATCTTGGACTCCGTGACTTTGTTTCCCCATCTGTAGGGTGGTGTGAGTAAAAGAGAGTGCAGAGTAGAAACATAAAGCTGACCAAAGTGCTGAGCACGTCAAGGGAGTCAGCCACAAATGGGACATGGATATCACTCACTTGTCCTTCTCCCCGGGGCTCAGGGACAACCCAGGAAGGGGCGGAGAGACTGCAAGAGCTAGAGGCAGAAGAGGGTCCCAGCAAAGCAGCATCTTCTGGTGTTGGCAGAACAGCTGTGCTCATGAACTCCAAACAGCTGCGGCTGATGGCCCAAGATGAAGTCAGCCAATGGTCTAGCACGGAGTGGGAGGGGCTCATGAGTCTCCACCCATAACTGAGGAACTATTGAAAATTGGTGGTTTCCAGGATGGAAGAATCAGCTTTCTTTAAGGTGTGGCCCCTGGTAGGCTGACCACACTCAGCTGGACAGCTCCATACCCATGCATCTATGGTAGCACAGACTGGATAGGTGGGTTATTTAAAAAATAAAAATAAAAAAGAGGACCCAAAGATGGGGGGTACTGGAGGGAGTGGATCTGGGAGGAATTCAAGGGAGGAGATGGGGCTGAACAGGATAAGAATACATTGTATTAAATTCTCAAAGAATTACTAAAATTATTTTGTTGAAGAGGAGACCTTGCAGAGCAAAGCATAGCCTTTGCTGTGGCTTGAATGCAGGCCTGGAATGAATGTGTAGGAAACTTGCTTTCTTATACAGCAATGTGGGAGGTAGGGCTCATATTAATGGACTGATAGAGTTGTCAAGTATGATGGGAAATAGTCATTGTCAACTTGAATCAATTTAGAGTCACCGTGGGGAAGCACTTTTCCATGTGCCTATGAGGGTGTTTCCATCTGGTTTAACAGATGAGGCAAGACCTGTGTTGAACGTGGGCAGCACCATTGGTGGAGCAGGGTCCAGACCTGAACACAGAGGAGGAAATGAGCAGGGTACCAGCAATCTTTTCTCTCTGTTTCCTGAGTGTGGATGCAATGTTCTGGTTACCATGACTCCCCCACCGTGCTAGAATGTACCTCAATCTGTGAGCCCTAAAAAAACCCCTCTTTTCTGAGTTGCTTTTTGTTTGATATTTTATCAGAGGAAAGGGAATGGCTTCTTAACAAACAGGATGATTTGGCCTCGTTTCCTATTTGTGTCTCTTGTGTGCTCAGTTGCCCTATGTCCATGTCATCATGTAGCACAAAGGGCTTTGCCAAATGCCACCACACTCTCCTGGGATCCTCAGCTTGAGAACTGTGAGTCAAATATCTGTTTTATAAATTTCCAAGTCTGTGGTATTTTGTCAAAGCAACATAAAACGGGCTAAGACAGCCTTTGAACTAATGCGAACACTGAGAGCTCAGTGGAATTTAGTGAGTGTTGTTAAAGTGCATCTAGGGCTGGGGAGAGGGCTCAGTCATGGACGAGCATGAGAGCTCAGAGCCTTGGCACACACGCCAGCCGCTTCCTGAGAAAAACGAGGAAAAACACAAGGCTCCATGTCCTCTGTTTGCTGTGCCCTCAGATTCTGTAACTGCCCAGAGAAAGGTGAGTGACTCCAGGCCGTGACAGCCTCTGGGAAGCAGGGGTGCTCAAGGGCCCCTCAGAACTTGAGATGGGAGTGGAGGAGGTCCACAGACCAAGAATGGCGGTGTAAGGAGCAGGTGGGTAGACGTGAGTGATGGGGTTGCGAGCTGAGCAAAGGTTAGGTTATTTGTAGACCTGGGGAATCTCCCCCTCCAGGAAAGGGCTGGCGAGTGTTCTGTTGCCAAGAGTTAGCCTAGAGCTTGGCTATGTGGGAACGTGGCTGATTCAACAGGTCTCCATGCCTGCCCCTTTCTACATCTATGTTCTGGAAACTCAGGTCTTGGATTGTGTTGGAATTTTTTCCTTGGCTGATGAGTTTAATAGTAGTTCAGAATCTCAGGGCCCTTCTGGCTCATTTCTCAGCTCCACATAATTGAACCAAATTGTAATTCTTGCTCTTTACCACTGTAAATCACCTTCCTACAGTGCGTGCAGGGCAGGCAGGGAGGCGCTCCGCTACCACTCTAGCTGTGCATTAGGAGGTCACTGTTGCACTGGGGATGGTGGAGATCTACCAGGTCTCCCTAGGCAGTTAGTCCCTAGATTAGGGATACTGGCTGGTAGTAGCATTGACAAACCTGTAAGGGCTGTCACTGTAGCATGGATCCACCTGTAGAGGCTGTCACTGTAGTGTGGATCCACCTGTAGGAACTGTCACTGTAGTGTGGATCCACCTGTAGGGGCTGTCACTGTAGCGTGGATCCACCTGTAGGGGCTGTCACTGTAGCGTGGATCCACCTGTAGAGGCTGTCACTGTAGTGTGGATCCACCTGTAGGAACTGTCACTGTAGTGTGGATCCACCTGTAGGGGCTGTCACTGTAGTGTGGATCCACCTGTAGGGGCTGTCACTGTAGCATGGATCCACCTGTAGAGGCTGTCACTGTAGTGTGGATCCACCTGTAGGAACTGTCACTGTAGCGTGGATCCACCTGTAGGGGCTGTCACTGTAGTGTGGATCTACCTGTAGGGGCTGTCACTGTAGCGTGGATCCACCTGTAGGGGCTGTCACTGTAGTGTGGATCCACCTGTAGGGGCTGTCACTGTAGCATGGATCCACCTGTAGGGGCTGTCACTGTAGCATGGATCCACCTGTAGAGGCTGTCACTGTAGTGTGGATCCACCTGTAGAGGCTGTCACTGTAGTGTGGATCCACCTGTAGAGGCTGTCACTGTAGTGTGGATCCACCTGTAGAGGCTGTCACTGTAGTGTGGATCCACCTGTAGGGGCTGTCACTGTAGTGTGGATCCACCTGTAGAGGCTGTCACTGTAGTGTGGATCCACCTGTAGGGGCTGTCACTGTAGTGTGGATCCACCTGTAGAGGCTGTCACTGTAGTGTGGATCCACCTGTAGGGGCTGTCACTGTAGTGTGGATCCACCTGTAGGGGCTGTCACCATCACATGGATCCACCTGTAGGGGCTGTCACTGTAGTGTGGATCCACCTGTAGAGGCTGTCACTGTAGTGTGGATCCACCTGTAGGGGCTGTCACTGTGGCATGGATCCACCTGTAGGGGCTGTCACTGTAGTGTGGATCCACCTGTAGGGGCTGTCACTGTAGTGTGGATCCACCTGTAGGGGCTGTCACTGTGGCATGGATCCACCTGTAGGGGCTGTCACTGTAGTGTGGATCCACCTGTAGGGGCTGTCACCATCACATGGATCCACCTGTAGGGGCTGTCACTGTAGCATGGATCCACCTGTAGGGGCTGTCACTGTAGCGTGGATCCACCTGTAGGGGCTGTCACTGTAGTGTGGATCCACCTGTAGGAACTGTCACTGTAGCGTGGATCCACCTGTAGGGGCTGTCACTGTAGTGTGGATCCACCTGTAGGAACTGTCACTGTAGCGTGGATCCACCTGTAGGGGCTGTCACCGTAGCGTGGATCCACCTGTAGGAACTGTCACTGTAGCCTGTAATCTACTCATAAAGGCTGACATTGTACAGTGGACGCACCTGTAAGGGCTATATTGTAGCATGTAAAGACTGTCATAGGCTCAAGTTCTGCTGTTTAATTGGGTTGACTTTCCTTCTCATCAGGACATGTGGCAACATCTAAAGTTATTTTGGTCTGCTCATCACATTGATGGCATGATGATGCTGGCATCTTCTTAATGCTCAGGATAGAATTCTATAGCCAGTCATCCAGCCCAGAATGGCAGAAGAACTGTAGCTCAGCGCTGCTTCTCTAAGGGTACTACCAAACTCAGGATTCCAGACTTTCTCCTCAGGACAGCCTGCACTGCTGAGCAGCTCAGGAGTAAGGCATGATGTTCTAGCCCCTTGTTTTAACTTGGGCCTGCTCATGAAGGGCCGTTAGACCTCTGCATGGAATGAACTGGCCTCTGCAGTTAGGGAGCCACCATTTTACCCCTCTCTCTTCCTGACTTTACTGTTTCCTAATTGATGCTCCCCAAAAACTACCTCTCCACAAATCTCCACGTGGAGCTTTTCTCTCACCGACTTGATCTGAGGCTGCTCACACTCTGATGGTTGATGTTGAAAGCAATCACCCTCTTTGTGCTTGTTAAACTTGAGATTGATCTCATTTGCTCACTACTAGTAATTGCTAAACACAATGATAAAGAAAGTGGCAATGGTCAGTCCAGGAAAGGAAAGGTGATACCTAATTATCTCTCAAAACAAACAAAACAACAACAACTAACCAAACAAAACCCCATTGCTTTTTGGGAGAAACCCTTGAGAGCATGATCAGGTCTTGTAGTGGGAGGGAGAGAATTGGAGAGAAAACAGAGCAATATGTAGGAGAGGGCAAAGTCTGATTGAAGCCTCAAAAGGAAGCATAGAAATCAAAAGCACTGGCTAAAGAAACAATAGTGCCTAGTTATGGTGTACATGTTCCATAAAATACCACCTACGAAGAACCCGGAGAGGAATTTCATTTCCAGAGACGGGGAGAAAAAAGATAGCAGGCATGGGAGGAGTGGGAAGTGAAGGGGTGGGGAGAAAAAGAGCCTCTCTAGGGATCTGCCTAGGGAAACCCCAGTTTGATCCCCAGAACAATGTCTAGAACAAAGGGGATATCTGAGTTTTCAAAGCTTTTGTGGTTTTCATCATGTGACTGGTGAGAAGATGCTTCCAATAGTGTGGAAGAGTGGTGAGGAAGGACCAATGGGGAGGACTAATGGGAGGACCAATGGGGAGGATCAATAGGGAGGATCAGGAGTGAGGACCAACAATTAGGGCTGCAGTGCACACAGCTTCTGTCCCACGATGAGAGTTGCATGGGGCATGGTTGTATCTCTTCAATCCTGGAATTTGGTCTCTTCAGAGTGACCACCATTTTAAAGGGACAAATGGCTAATTACGTCCAGTGTGTCCTTTCCTATATTAGTCCACTGTGCACTTTAATGTGGCATGCTAACATTCTGTTTAGCCTGGCAACATGTCCATGCCTGGCCGGTGGGAGGTGAGTGGTTCTGATATGAGAGACTCATGCGAACTCATGTTCTTTCTCTTCCCATTCTCCCCCTGGACTGTGGATGTGAGAGTGGCGTCTGGACCATATCGAGGGTATCAAATAATAATTAAAAAACAAACCAAAAAACCAACAGAAGGAACGTGGGTCCCTGGTGACTGTTGTGCCAGGTTTGAGCTCAAGACCACTTGTTGGGCCTTTTATGTGAGAGAGGAACATAAAAAAAATTTGTTGATGTTGTTGCCAAAGGAATACTTTGGAACCTTCTGTTATACCTAAACATGCACACATTTAGCCTATGAAAATAATGATAATAAAGATCATAAAAGACACATTATTTTTGTTTAGGAGTTTCATTAAAACACAGTTTTATGTCACATTCTCAGGAGAAACCACATAACTTCATTATTAAATTCTTGTTACCTACACAATAGTTCTAACCAGCACCAGGAGTAAGGTTGAGAACAAGGACAAGTCTGTCAAAATCTCTGGAGAACGGTTCTGAAACTATACACACTCAGGCCTTGGGATGTAATGTGCTTGGGCTAGTATTTTGAAAACTGAACTCTATGTTATCTTGCTCTATATAGGAAGTATCGAGCAGGAATCCTATATGTCTCTTTTAAACAACACATTTCTATGTATCTTTCGGATCCTCCATGCTGTAGGGAGGATAGGAACGTCTACAGACCCTTTCTCCACATTGCTCGTCACAGTCGTGGATGTCTCTCCGCCAGTCCGGCTCTTGAGAACCCAGGCTGGCCTGTGGGTGGCTTGGACCTATCTGAGTCAAATCGAACTATAAAAGATATGTTGAACAAACAGAAAGGGGTGGAAAACACCCCCAGAAATAGGCTACATAATGCTTTGTTAACCTTGAATTTTCTCAACGCTAATGAGAAGGGAACAACGGCTGCAGAAAGACATTGGATAATGGAAAAGTCTACTGAACTAAATCAACCAGTTTATTTCAAGGATGTGCTGACCTCACAATGGAAGCCAGGATATGTGCTACGTTGGGGAAGGGGTTTTGCTCTTATCTCCACAGGTGAGGAAAAATTGTGGATACCATCAAAATTAATAAAGGTTCGGTTTGAAGAAGAGAAGCCACTTGGAAAAGATAAATAACAATTCTTTCATAAGGATGGCGAACATACTGATGGTAAGAAATACAGATAGGTTTGGAGGCGGGGTTCTTTTCTTATCTCCACAGGAAAACACTCATCTTCAAAGAAATTAAGGAACCCTGAATATTTAATTACTGATGGATGGACACATTTTGTAAGTATTAATTTTTATTTATATATCTTATTAAACATTTCTTTATAAATATATAGAGCTGGTTTTGAAGTTGGACTCTGGCTCAGTCCTTCTCCAATTCCAAGCCTGTTAGTAAGAGAAAAACCCAGAGTTTCTGGAGTTTCTGTCTCATGTCAAGAGCCATGATATGGGACAGAAAGAAATATGAGTTTAGAAAACATCCTTGCTTTTCTTCATATCTATCATACTTTTCATTGAATATATATATCATGCCTTTTATTGAATATATATATGTATGTATATATATGTCTATATGATTAATGTTTAAGTTTTTCACAATGAACAATGAGTTTTTCCCGAAGTGACATTTGAAGTTTCCAGGAAGAAGATGGGGCCCCACAACAACAACTCTACCTGGTTGAGATGACGTCATGATACTGATAGCGCTACTACAAGACCTGTTTTGGATACCAGCTGCAAAAGACGATCCCAACTTGGTTAGCTGAAATGGTGCACATCTTGTACAACATTCTGGCCAGACCTCCACAAAATACTCAGAGACTATTTGCAATTTTAAAAGACATTGATCTTGAAATTTAACCATCATTTTACTTTCACAGGATCCCCCAGAAAGAACGTCGCCCCCATGACAGCTGGAAGTAATTCTAGAGGACGACGTCCCCTCTCCCAGTAAAGTTTACCCCTGGGTTTAGGGACATCATTTAGGGGTTGGGAGGTTGGGGGAGGAATTTTATAAGCTCAGGGATCATTTTGAAAAAAAAAAAGAGGGAATGATGGGATTATAGATTTATAATTGTGAGTTACTGCTTTTAGACAAATATATTGGTATCAATTCTTGTATATTGAAACAAAGTTAAATTATATTGACTATTGTATGCATGCATGTTTCTATGTCTGTTTAAAACATTTTTATATATTGACATATATTGTATTGATATATATATTGTATACATTTACCATATTGCGATGTACATTTCTACCTCTGATTAAGATACTTATATAATGTTTGTGCATTGATATATATTTACCATATTGCAATGTATATTTGTACAGTGTTTCTATTTGGAGGTCATTATCCTCATTTGTTACACAGTTGTTTATTGTCTTTGTCTTTAAGTTAGATAGATATTGAGAATTATATAGATAAATAGTCATCTAAGTTTGTCATTTATAATCAGACTAATCAGGTTCTTTAGATATATAGAGATTATACTCAGTATAGATAGATAATCTTCAACCTCTTCAAAGAGCTGTAGAAAATGGCCTTTAATCTAACTCAGAGTTTCGTGATAGTGAGACACAATTGCTCCTGGCAACACCACTCCATTCCCGAGAGAATGTTGAGCACCAAAGACACTCCACCTGGAGCCTTTCTATTTGGCAGAACTGGCCTTTGGGCAAAGAAATGCCTATACCTCAACCACTGACACAGATACAGAGCGTGCATCAAAAGATAAAACAGGACTGTCATATCCTGCCAAGACAGGGTAAGATAGTTTTGAAAAGTTCCTTGCCTTTAATAATTGTATGTCAGTTATGTTAGGCCTTAGCCAAAATTGGTTGACTCAACATTGCAAACGAGACTTTGGGTGATTGCCCAGGTAGTCAGTTGTCTGTCAATTGTTGCACATTTTGGATATATCTCGTTTGTTGAGTAGTGTTTATTCCCTTCTCAGATCTTTGACTGAGTTGAAGATTATATAATTGTAGTTACTCTTTACATTATTTGGACTCCTTGAGATAGAATGTTTAGCAAAGCTTTTGTTCTCAATATTGTTTGTTATATTTATTATTTGTTGTTATTGTATGTAGTTGTATTTGGTTTAGTTCTGTCTTATTTAGACAAAAAGGGGAGATGTAGGGATAAGTCCCGCCCCTTAGGGGGCGTGTTCGCCTCGGGCTAATGTCTGCCTATAAATTTGGCGAGCGTGCTCCGAGCTTCCTCTTCTACTTTCCTGGTCTCCGCGGGAACGGTGGTTCTGTAAGTCTATTTCTGCATTAAAACTATATATATATTTTTACAAACTGTCTGCATTTGTTTACGCCTCTACATCACTTTCCTCTCTTAACTGCAAAGCTAACAGCTCATTTGTCAAATCCTTAAGGAAATAAAAATATAAGGCTTTTGCCACTGATTTGTGATTAGTCAAGAAATTAAGAAAGAGTTAAAAACAAAGCAAGGCAGAAACCTATCCTGTTTTCCAACAAATACATTTGAAATCTAAAGCTCTTCAGGACTGGATATGTGTGCACACAAAGACGGTATTGTAGGTAGACACTGCAGGTATATTAAGTAACACCGTGATTTTGATCAGAAAGTCAATAGTTGCTTATGAACACTTACAGGTGGACGACAACAGGGTGAAACTTTTATTGTCTATTTAAGGATTCTAACAGACAAGTGCTGATGCACATTGGTTGAATAATCATATCTCAATGTGTCAAATAAATATGTAAACCCAGATTAGGAAGTAATGAGCATCCTTATTTTATACAGAACTTTATGTCTCTTCCTGAGGTGCAGCAGTTGGGGCAGGGTGGGCAGATAGATGCCTATTCAAGGGAGGTTTGCTCTGGTAGTCATCCTGAGGTCTTCGGAGGGAGGGCTTCACTTCTAATGGGGTCCAGGATGCCTCAGGCTGAACCCAGCAGGCAGGACCTCTATAAGAGCTCAGGTTCCAAGCTACCCTGAAGGCTTTGGGTTTGTCCTTTGTGTAAAATATCTCTTTTTCCTTCCATGTTACTGGGCTTTTTCATGACCTTGGTTGATACTTTTGATTGCTATTGAGTAATATTTAGTAAAGTTGCTCTTGATCCTCTTCCTCTTTCTCTTCTTCTCCCCCCCCACTGTGTGTGTGTGTGTGTGTGTGTGTGTGTGTGTGTGTGTGTGTGTAGACTAAAGGTCATTCCTCAAGTGCCGTCCCCTTACATTACATTCTAGAGACAAGCAAGGTTTCACACTGTGAACTGGATTTTGCTATCTGAGCTAGGCTGGCTAACCACTGAGCTAAGGGATCCACCTATTTCTGCTTTCCCAACTCAGGGGACACAAGTGTGGTGACATTTGGCTTTTAATGTGGGTATTGCACTCAGGTCCTCGGGCTTGTACAGCTTTACTGACTGAGCTGTCACCCAGGCTTCTGTTTCCTTCTGTTTGGTAGCCTCGTTCTGCCAATATCTGAATGAGTTCAAGAACATTAGAGAACAGGAACTGATGTCTTCGTGTACTACATTAGGTCACAAAACATTCAGTAATTACCCCACTAATGTGTGGTTGTGATCAAGGACCCCCTCTGCCACTTTTCTGGGTTTAAGCCGAAGGAAGGGCAGTACTCACTTCGCAGGTAGAGCTGGGCACTCTGAACGAAGGTACAGCGTTGGAGAAAGACACTCTTGTTTCTCAGAGAGGAGATTCCATTTTTGCTACAGAGAAAAACATGACTGCAAAGTCTCAGCTGAAAGCTGGAAGGAGCTTTGCTGGAGGTCTGTAAAATATTTTCTCTAGTTTCCTTGAAGATGGTCGTCTTGGCTCTGCATGTGTTATTAACATCAGAACTTACATGTAAGTTTCAGAGCTCCGTTTTCTGCATAGATATCCTGTGAGGGAAAGCAGGGTCCATTAGCCAGCTTTCAGTATGTCAAGAATGTGGAATGTTGAACAGAAAAGATATCAGAGCCGAGGAACTCTGTGTCTCAGGGGTGATAAGATCATTTGCCCTGGGATTCCGTGATGATTAAATGAAGTCATCCACGCAACACACCTGGCATTTAGCAGATGATCAAGACATGTTGATGGTGGTTCCTAAAGCTTTGAAAACACTTATCCCGGGTGGCTTGGATTGCTGTGGTCATTATTTCATCCAGTAGCATTTTGCTTGTTTGTTTGATATGGAAAAGAGCAATGTTTCTTATGAGTGAGACATAAAGAAGTATCTCCAGTGTACAAAGGGAGCATTAACATTCCTAAGAATTTGACTTTGCTGCTGGAAACTTCCACAGGGTCATGGGTGACACCTCAAGAAGATATTTTAATAACAGGCAATATATAAAAACTTGAGTACACTTAGACATACAGCATTCATAACTTTGTTTCCCCCCAGACAGGGTTTCTCTGTGTAGCTCTGGCTGTGCTGGAACTCACTTTGTAGACCATCCTGGCCTTGGACTCAGAGATCAACTTGCCTCTGCTGCCTGAGTATTGGGATTAAAGGCATGTACTGCCTAACTCTACACTCATAATTCTTAATAAAAAGATCAAGTGGACATAAATAAACTCATAGTTTACTCTGAAATTACAAAGTTCATTTCATTATTCAACCATTAAAAAGTACGAGGGGTAACTTCTATTTATTTCTGAATAGAAAATCTATGAAGTACTTAAGTTTAAAATCGAGGTTTAGGAGAGTTTTATAGCATGCTGCCGTTTCTGTACAACCATAGTGAGGATAGATAATAAGACATTATCTGTACATAGAAAAATCAGGAAAGCCTACTATATTCATTCTTTTCATTTTTCTCTGGAACTACATGGGAATTTCTGTTTTGTATGGAAATATTTTGGTATGGTTAAAACTTTTACAATGAGAAAGAATTACTTTAAAACTATAAAAACAAATTTCAAAGTTGTTGAAAATATTCAAAAGTCGAATTGAAGCAAGTCTTGATTTGGTAAGGTGGTTAAGTTGACATAACCACATGACCCAGCTGCACCGCTCCTTGGCGTATTCCCGAAGACTTGACCTTACTCCGCAGATACTTGCTAGCCATGCTCACTGACTCTCTATTTACAATAGCCGATCAGTGAAAACAGCCTAAATCTCCACCAGCTGATGAACGGACAGTGGAAATATGCTGCATACACAAGGGATTCTATTCGGGAGTGAAGAAAAGTGAAATCTTGAAGTCTGCAAGCAAATGGTGGAAAAGACAGCTGAGCCAGGAAACACAGGCCCAGAAAGAGAACACCACATGTTCTCTCTTGTTTGTGGTTCCTAGCTCTAAATCTCTAGATGTGAGGATATAGTCTGGATAACCCCAGAAAGCAGGACTGTAAAGAGGAACTATGGAGGATGTGGGGGCGGGGAAGAGCTCTAGAGAGAGGGACAGCAGGACAAATGCTGTACATGGAGAAATAGAAAAAAAAAGGGTCCGGGGATCAGGGTTTTAACTAAAGAGGGGGGAGGAGAACAGTGCAAAGGGGAGGGAGGGAGAAGGAATAGATAATGGCAAGGTTCAGGGGTTCATCTAACTGGGAGAATCGGGAAAAGACAGACACGAAAGAAATGAACAGAAGAGGCTTCAAGGGATAGGGAGAGGAATGGGACTGGGATGCATGATGTGAAATCCACAAAGAATCAATAAAAGGTTTTGTATTTTTGTAAAGAAGAAATGAGCAAACACAAGTGCACAAAAAGCCAGGGTCAGGTGGTCTAGGCTGCACCCCTGCCACAAGTTCATGGTGTTTATTATTACATACAGTTGCACAGGAAGCTGGGGTGATTGCATACAGTTGGACAAGGCGAGATTTTATGCCCAGCTGAAGAAGGAGGCAGGTTTAGCTCATCTCAGTAGGAGCAGTCTCTATGGGAAGCAGTTCCACAGCTGCAAACATCTGGGAGGTGGATAAAGCTATGATGGATATTTTCTGCACAGACTGTCAATATTTGCACCCAGGCCAGAGGGAGGCTGTGCCGTCCCTCTGAGCCTCGTTCGGGGAAGGCTTTGCTGCTCCCACGGCTGAGGCATTGGTCGTTGAGATAGCTACGCCATGTCAGCAACACACACTCACTCAGGACTTCACTCACGCCACTAAGGATGTTTCAAAGGAAAAAAAAAACCCATGGGAACCATATTATTTTATGGTTACCTAAAAATGTAGTATATATTCCTTTATACATCTCCACTTGAGGTGATAATGTTCCCCACGAGAGCCATAGACTTAACAAAATCCCCCGTACCAGGCATAAGAAACTACATTTGGAGCTTTATGTCACAGAAGTCTAAGGATCCGCCAAGCAGCATTAGACTATTGTCATTGCTCTTAATCATTTATCACAATTTGAAGCTAAATCTCTGCTGCTGAAGACATCACACGTTTTGGAGACAGGACTTGGAGGAATCTAGCAAGACCCAGTGTGGAGCCTCCTCTGAGGACTAGCATCAGAGTATGGGAAGCTGCTCTGGAAGTTGCTCTGGGAGAAAAGTAATTAATAGCCTTACCAGCTGCAAATGAACCATGACCGTGATAGCAGCACAGCAAGATAGCTCCGAAGGTGCCATAGTGGTTTTACATGGCGGTAACCAACAGTCAATGGGAAATAATTCACACCCGGTACTATAAACCTGGCTAATTGCCCATGGCTGGTGAGCTATTGAAGCTAGAGATCCTAGTACTGTAACTTTCCTAAAGCAGGAAACTGTAACACGAGCAGGCCCCGCGTGTACCACAGATGAGCGCAGCTCTCACCCTTGTCAGAGAAGCTTCTTTCTGCAGCAGGTGGAGAACAGCACGCGGATGCACGACTGGTCCCAAGGAGAGAACAGCAGATTGTGGGGTTCCCAGCCCCCTTACACGTCAGGTTCAGGGAATATTACAGAAGACGAGGCAGGGCTACTGTGACAGCCTTTGAACCAGAATGTCTGCTGGGAGATTATCTTCTCTATAATGACAGGGAAGCTGCACCCACGAAATCTCAACAACATGGTTATCTCAACAAGACAGGAACCATGACATCACCAATCGGCATGACAGTCTGGATGGGGGAAATCTCAATCTCATTTTACCTGATGAAGAGCTACCGGTAATTATTGACTACACTGAGAGGGAGAACCAGTCTTCCCGAGGGATGAGCCCCCCCAATTAGCTATCCAATGCTGAAGATACACACATGTATGTATACGAGAAGCACTCTTGGAGCTGCTTCTGAGCCAACTTTGAAAGATTATAAAGACCCCTTTGCTTGCAGGCAATGGCCACTGCTACTCAGTGTGCCCCAGAGCTCAGGGAAGTGTTGTATTAACTTTAGTGTGGATGAGTAGTAACTGTAGGCTGGCTTACATGCAGAGTGCTAGCTCCCAGGATTCTACTTTAGTGGGAATGGGATTGGGCCAGGAATCTGCATTCTAATCAAGCATCTTGGAGGATGCTGTTCACCCCAGGGGTTCTGTGGGGGATGCTTCAGTCACTGAAGTCAGACAGCTCCAGGAGTCATTTAGTGCCAATCAACACTCTCAGCTTTCATCTGTTTTATGATTAGGCATTTAGTGGACTGGAGAGATGGCTCAGTCGTTAAAGGATAGGCTCACAACCAAAAATATAATTAGGCATTTGGTAAAAATTTGAGTTGGGGAATTTGGCCCATCCACATCCACAGTTCCAAATCTACCAAGTACTCCCACTTGTAACATGATTTGAAAGGCTGCCTTCATCTCATGATTCAAAAAAATAAACAAGCAAGCAAGCAAAAAAAAAAATGTTTCCCCAGGCTTTTGTAACTGTGGTATGGCTGTCTTATGTTACATTAGAAAATATATATAGAAATCTTTTTTATGTGTTTTAGAAGATAAGTTAATTGTATCTAACACTTATTTTAATTATCTTAATTCGTATCCTACTAATGTTACTGATATTTTTGTATATTTATTGAATGATCTATTTTCATATATCAGAAGAAAATGAGATCTGTTATATATGCACATATCTATCAGGGTCAGCTTCTGGGTGTCTCTCTGCTGGGATAGCTGCTCATCTTTCGTCATTCCTTTTTATTCTATGTCCTTTACTCTGAATATTCTTTCATTTGTTGACTTTTCAGTCTAAAAGAATAATTTTGCTTGGTTCTGGAACACTCTTCACAACTTTAGAAGTTAATCTGATTAAGGTAGTGGTGATGATAACTTGCCATTTTGTATGTGGCGTGCATCCCAGGAGCAGAGCATGGTTCTCAGCGTCCCCCTCTGTGGTGTTTTTTCATGTTCTCTCTGTAGAGTCCCCTCACTGCTCAAGGTTTTGATAGGAAAGTGTGGTACAGCTACATGTTGGCTTTGAAGTTCGGGTAGGAAGCTTTATCCCATGTATCTCAGCTATTCTTTTGTAAAATGACATTAATAGCTCAGCTGGGTGGTGGTGGCACATGCCTTTAACCCCGGCATTCAGAAGGCAGATGCAGGTGGATACCTACAAATTAGAGGCCAGCTGGGTCTACAGAGCTAGTTCCAGGACTGCCAGAGCTATACAGAAAAAACCTGGGTAAAAGAATGTATACAATCTTTGTATTATAGATGCATTGAGTAACCAAGACAGCTTCTAGAATCCTGACAATTTGTTGTGCTCAGGATGTCCCCTCAAATGGAGACATCAGAGAGTACAGGAAACAAAATTTGCAACATTTCACCAGGCAGAGGCTGAGTTTAACCTGGACAGGGGTGTGTTTAGCTCAGAGGCTGCGGCTGCGCAGTCAGACGACTGGCCTGTGGCGCTATGGGTTTCTTTGAACCCATCACAATGGAAGCAAACGGCTTTCCTCAGGCTCTAGTGAGACCCCATCTGCTTTTGCTTTCACCTTTACTCCCGTAGGTCAATGATTAGCATCCCATACTAAAGCGTAGTCTTCATTTGGGAGTTGCAACTCAACGCCTTTGTGTTCAGGATCTTTGGCCAAATTCTAGCACATGCTGGAGTTCAACAAATGCCCCAGTGAGATGTAGACTCCTGACCTGTGCACAGTGTGGGTCAGGTGCCTTTTAAAGAAACACAGTCTACTTAGAACTGGAAACTGTATGGTGTCTGTCCCTTCCACTTTACGAGAAGAGTTGGAGTCTTGCCAATGATTCTCAACACAGACGGGTTGCATATTGTTACCATCTGCAGAGCTCTCCGTACCTCTCCAGTGGCCAGAGTCACAGCAGGCACTGCTCTTCCCACCAGGCAGTCCTACCATGGGGCTTCTCTGAGATCCACAGGGCTACATCTGTGGCAGCAGGGACCTCCAAAGGAGGCGGAAGCAAACACAAACTTTCTAGTCTTCGGGCATCATCTTGGCATCCTGGGAGGAAGCAAGTTTTCACAGGCACTCTGACTCCCTGAGAGAACTGAATGCCTTCACTGGCTCCTATGTGGATTCTTGTTAAAGGTTGGGGCTGAAAATAAACAGCAAACCAAAAACTTCCTTCTTACTGCTGTGACCGTCTCTAATTGTGCCTCCATTTCTCTGTCCCTTCACAGAAACACATCTCAAATAAGATGTCTGTGCTTTTGTCTTTTCAACTCACGGAGTTGGCAAACCTGGGTGTGCACGTGCAGTGGAATGAAATTAGATCCATGCCTCTCCACATTAATTCAAACCAGCTCAGAGACCTTAATTCAAAACTGGAGAACCTGAAACAGCTCAAGGAAACACACGGAAACACTTGACATAGGTATAGACAACAGATTTTTGAATAGAACTCCAACTGTGCTGGAAACAGCCCCAAGACCTGACAATGAAACTCTATGAAATTAAAAGCCCTTGCACAGCAGAAGAAGGTATCAGCAGAATAACCAGAACAGCACAAAGAGAGGGAGAAAACCTCTACCAGCAATATTTTAGACAGGTGCTTAGTGTCTAGACTACCTAGAGAAATACAAAGATTGAACACCCTACCCCCCCCAAACAAAAAGCAATGTTGCCAATCAAGAAATGGGCCAATGACCTGAACAAGTCATTTGCAAAAGAAACATAAATGTCAAATTTTAATAGTTAAAAAGAGTTCAGTGTCCTTGGCCATCAGAGAAATAAAAGTTAAACCTATTTTGAGAGTTCATCTTACCTAGTGAGAATGGCTACCCTCAAGAAAGCAAACTGCACGTACTGGCTTTGTGGGAGCCTAGGCAGTTTGGATGCTCACCTTACTAGACCTGGATGGAGGTGGGTGGTCCTTGGACTTCCCACAGGGCAGGGAACCCTGATTGCTCTTGGGGCTGACGAGGGAGGGGGGCTTGATCGGGGGAGGGGGAGGGAAATGGGAGGCGGTGGCGGGGAGGAGGCAGAAATCTTTAATAAATAAATAAATAAAAAGAAAAAATAATAAAAAAAGATAAAAAAAAAGAAAGCAAAGGACAGCAGTGGTGAAGATGGGGGAATAGGAATCCCTATTTGCTGCTAATGGGAGTGTAAACTGATATAGCCACACTGGAAATCAGTGTGGAGGCATCCCAGAAACTAAGACCAGAAGCAACCTATGATGATGCCATACTACACATATACAGGAAAGATTCAACAGGGTACCATGGAGGCATTTACATAGCTGCATCTTTTGCTGTGCTTTTTACAATATCAAGGAAGTTGGATCAACTTCCTGGAAAAGGAGAATGTGGCACATGTGAAACAATGGATTTTTTCAGTCACAAGTAAAAATTAAATTACAAAACTTGGAGGTAAATAGACAGATCTGGAAAACGGTGATGAGTCTTTCTCTGTCCTACTGGCCAGCTCCCAAATAATGACACAGAGAGACTGCTTATTAATTATGAAAGTTTGGCCTTAGCTTAGGCTTGTTTCTCACTACTTCTTAGAACTTAAATGAACTAATTTCTATTAATCTGCATGCTGCCACATGAATCTTGGTTTCTGCCTCTCTTTCTGTATGTCCTGCTACCTCTGCATCTGACTGTTGACTTCATCTTTCTTCTTCTTTGAGTTCTCTCTGTCCCTAGAAGTCCTACCAACCTCTTCCTGCCTAGAAATTGGCCATTTAGCTCTTTATTAAACCAATCACAGTGACACATTTTCACACAGTGTAAAGGAATATTCTGCAACAGAAAACACTATATTAAACACTGCACGGAGTCTATGAGAATGTACAAGAAAAGAGGCTTTAAGTATGGGTGTGGGGGAGATAATAGAACAAAATGGAAAGGGGTTACTGGGATTAAAGGGTACGAAGGCCAAAGTGGGGCAGGGTGGTGAGGGAAATAAAGTATGTGTGAAAATTCCACTGCTAACCTGTTACTCTATAAATGAGCTAAGGAAATTTAAAGAATCAAAAGATCTTTGTTCATTTCCTGTCCACTATCTGACTCCCTTTTCGCTGGCTTCTGTCCTCATGCAAGTCACAAACAGCAGCTACAACATCACAAAAGGTCATCACATCAGACCTTCAGAATTCTCTAACTTTCTCCACTCTTCTCTCTTCCAGTTTTCTTTTGTTTTGAAAATGGCTTAAGGCAGGGCTCCGTTCTTTAATTTGGATTTATTCCCTCTAACTCAGAGCTGCCCCTTTAACTATGGGCTTCCTCTTTAACTCAGGATTGTCCTTTTAACTCTGGTCTGCCCGTTTAACCAGGACTGTCTTTTTAACTCAGGGCTATCCCCTTTAAGTCAGAACTTCCCCTTTAACTTAGGTCTGGAGTTTGCTGTTAATGTGGTAGAGATAGCCATTTGGGTGAGAAACTGCCCTTGCCTCAACGGCTGACAGCATGTTGTCCAAATTAAACAATCAGGACACAAAAGAAGGCAACTGCCTAAATTTGCCAAAACAAGGTAGGACAGTCCTTCAAAATTTCTACTTTACAGAAAAGTTTGTCAAATGTTCTAGGCCTCTAGGCTGAATATGTATGCTCCAGTGTTGCAGAGGAACTTTGAGTAACTGTCCAGGCAGCCAGCTGCTTCTGTCATTTCTGTAGTTTTGGGAGTTACTTGCTCTGCACTTCCTGTTTACTCAAGTAATATTATATCCTCCTCAGGTCTCTGATGGGTTGAAGGCAAGATAATTATACTTTTACAATTTTCCTCATTACCAAATTAAAAAAAACTTATATAAGACATATAAAGTTAAAAAGAATGAGATGTAAAGTTTATAAGGTAGAGAAACATAAAAGCTTAAGTTGTTTATCTAATAAAATGTTTTAAGGTCTAAAAACTTATTTAAAATTTTAGATGGTAATACAACTTATGTTAGAAAATGGTTTATGTGGGAGAGGGAACAAGCTCCACCAGGAGCAGAAGCCAGGAGCAAATCCAGTCATGGAAGCCAACCCAGTCCCCAGACACTGGCAGATCAGGATTAATCCAGCAAACAGATCCAGAGTCAACGATCTCCACAGGAACAGGTACAGGGGAGTAACCGCTGAGTGAGTGAGCCAGAGTGAGCCACTTTCAATCACCATAGAAGGACAAAACAAGATATTCTATGACAAAACTAGATTCCACCAATACCTAGCTACAAACCCAGCCCTACACAAGATACCAGAAGAAAAACTCTAACCCAAGGAAGCTGGCTACACCAACCCCCCCCCCCAAAAAAAAACCCAGAGATGATTGATGGTCTTATAGCAGCAAATCCCAAAGAAGGGGAAAACGCACAAATTAACATCACCAATAATGAAAACTAAGTTAACAAGAGATAGCAACCACTGGTCATTAATATCCCTTAATGTAAATGGACTCAACTCACCTATAAAATGGCACAGGCTAACAGATTGAATACAAAAACAGAATCCATCCTTCTTCTGCATACAAGAAACACACCTCAACCTCAAAGACAGACATCATCTCAGAGTAAAGGGTTGGGAACAAATGGACCTAAGAAACAAGTGGGTGTAGCTATCCTAATATCTAACAAAATAAACTTCAAGCTAAAATCATTCAAAAGAGACAAAGAAGGTCATTTCATATTAGTCACAGGAAAAATCCATCAAGAGGAAATCTCAATACTGAAAATCTATGCCTCAAATACAAGGGCACCCTCATATGTAAAAGAAACTCTTCTAAAGCTTATATCATACATTAAACCCACACATTAATAGTGGGAGACTTCAATACTCCCCTCTCACCACTGGACAGGTCAGTCAGGTGAAAAAGGAACAGAGAAATAAGAGAACTAACAGATGTTATAACTCAAATGGACTTAACAGATATCTATAGAATATTCCATCCAAACAGAAAAGAATATACCTTCTTCTCAGCACCTCATGGAACCTTCTCAAAAATTGACCCCATACTGGTTACAAAACAAACCTCAACAAATACAAAAACATTGGAATAACCCAATGTACCTTATCAGATCACCATGCTTTAAAACTAGAAGTCAACAACAATATTAATTCCAGAAACCCCACAAACACATGGAAATTAAACAATGCTCACCTGAATCATCAATGGGTCAAGGAAGAAGTAAAGGGGAAAATTAAAGACTTCCTAAAATTCAATGAAAATGACCATACAACATACCCAAATTTATGGGGCACAATGAAAGCAGCATTAAGTGGAAAGTTCATAGCACTAAATGCCTACATAAAGAAGCTGAAAAAATCTCACACTAGTGAATTAACAGAATATTTGAAAACTTTAGAACAAAAAGAAGCAAACTCACCTAAGAAAACTAGATGACAGGAAATAATCAAACTGAGAGCTGAAATCAACAAAATAGAAACAAAGAAAACAATACAAAGAATCCAAAGACAAACATATATGCATCCTCCTGAATATTAACCTTCGTCAGGCGATGAAAGGAGACAGAGACAGAGTTCCACATTGGAGCACCGGACTACAACCCCAAGGTCCAAATCAGGAACAGAAGGAGAGAGAGCACAAGCAAGGAACTCAGGACCGGGAGGGGTGCACCCACACACTGAGACAATGGGGATGTTCTATCGGGAACTCACTAAGGCCAGCTGGCCTGGGTCTGAAAAAGCATGGGATAAAACTGGACTCGCTGAACATAGCGGACAATGAGGACTGCTGAGAAGTCAAGAACAATGGCACTGGGCTTTGATCCTATTGCACATACTGGCTTTGTGGGAGCCTAGGCAGTTTGGATGTTTACTTACTAGACCTGGAAGGAGGTAGGAGGTCCTTGGACTTCCCACAGGGCAGGGAACCCAGTCTGCTCTTCAGGATGATGAGAGAGGGGGAGTTGATTGGGGGACGGGTAGGGATATGGGAGGCGGTGGCTGGGAAGAGACAGAAATCTTTAATAAGTAAATAAATAAATAAATAAAATAAAAAAAGAAAATCTGTGAATGTAATCCACCATTTAAACAAACTAAAAATTAAAAACTACATGATCATCTCATTAGATGCCAAAAAATTTTGACAAAATGCAATATCCCTTCGTGATAAAAGTCTTAGAGAGAGCAGGGATACAAGGAACATACCTAAACATAACAAAGGCCATATACAGCAAGCCAACAGCTAACATCAAACTAAATGGAGAGAAGCTCCCAGCGATTCCACTGAAATCAGAAACAAGACAATCTTGCCTACTATCTCCATATATATATACAATATAGTTCTTGAGGTCCTACATAGAGCAATAAGACACCAAAAGGAGATCAAGGGGATACAAATTTGAAAAGAAGTCAAACTCTCACTGTTTGTTGATGATATGATAGTTTGCATAAGCAATCCCAAAAATTCTACTAAGGAACGTCTACAACTCATAAACACTTTCAGTAATGTAACAGGGTACAAGATTAACTAAAAAAAAATTAGTAGTCCTCCTGTACACAGATGATAAAAGGGCTGGGGAAGAGATCAGAGAAGAAACACCCTTCACAAGAGCCACAAATAGCATAAAATATCTTGAAGTAACTCTAACCAAACAAGTGGAAGACTTGTATGACAAGAACTTTAAATCTTTGAAGAAAGAAATTGAAGAAGACACCAGAAAGTGGAAAGATCTCCCATGCTCTTAGGTAGGCAGAATTAACATAATAAAAATGGCAATCGTACCAAAAGCAATCTACAAATTCAAAGCAATGCCCATCAAAATCCCAGCAAGACTCTTCACAGACCTTGAAAGTACGGTACTCAACTTCTTATGGAAAAGCAAAAACCCAGGATAGCCAAAACAATCCTGTACAATAAAAGAACTTCTGAGGTATCACAATCCCTAACTTCAAACTCTACTACAGAGCTACAGTACTGAAAACAGTCTGATATTGGCATAAGAACAGACAAGAGGGCCAATGGAATGGAATAGAAGACCTGGATATCAATCCATACACCTTCAAGCACCTGATTTTTGACAAAGAAGCAAAAAATATCAAATGGAAAAATGAAAGCATATTTAACAAGTGGTGCTGTCATAACTGGATTTCAAAATGTAGAAGAATGAAAATAGACCCATATCTATCAGCATGCATAAAACTCAAGTCCAAATGGCTCAAAGACCTTAACATAAAGCCAGCCACACTGAACCTCGTAGAAGAGAAAGAGGGAAATACACTTGAACGCATTGGCACTGGAGACCACTGCTTAAATATAACCCCAGCAGCACAGACCCTGAGAGAAACAATTAATAAATGGGACCTCTTGAAACTGAAAAGCTTTTGTAAAGCAAAGGCCATGGTCAACAAGACAAAACAACAGCCTATAGAATGGGAAAAGATCTTCACTAACCCCACATCAGACAGAGGTCTGATTTCCAAAATATACAAAGAACTCAAGAAATTGGTCACCAAAAGAACACACAATCCAATAAAAAATGGAGTACAGACCTAAACAGAGAACTTTCAACAGGGAACTCTCTAATGGCTGAAAGTCACTTTAGGAAATGTTCAACATCCTTAGTTACCAGAGAAATGCAAATCAAAACAACTCTGAGATTCCATCTTACACCTGTAAGAATGGCCAAAATCAAAAACACTGATGACAACTTATGCTGGAGAGGTTGTGGGGAAAAGGAAAGCCTTCTGCATTGCTGGTTGGAAAGCCAGCTAGTACAACCCCTATGGACATCATTGTGATGATTTCTCAGAAAATTAGGAAACAACCTTCCTCAAGACCCAGTAATGCACTTTTGGGTATATATTCAAAGGATGCTCAATTGTGCAACAAGGAAATGTGCTTAACTATATTCATAGCAGCTTTGTTTGTCATATCCAGAACCTGGATACAACCTAAATGTCCCTCGACCAAAGAATAGATAAGGAAAATGTGGTACGTTTACACAATGGAGTACTACACAGCAGAAAACATAACATCTTGAGTTTTGCAAGAAAATGGATGGAACTAGAAAACATTATTTTGAGTGAGGTAACCCAGACACAGAAAGACAATTATCACATGTACTCACTCAGAGGTGGTTTTTAACCATAAAGCAAAGAAAATCAGTCTATAAACCACAATCCTAGAGAACCTAGACAACGATGAGGACACTAAAAGGGACTTACATAGAGCTAATCTACATGGGAAGTAGAAAAAGACAAGAGCCCCTGAGTAAATTGGGAGTATGGGGACCTTGGGGGAGTGCTGAAAAGGGAGGGGAGAGGCAGGGAGGGGAGCATAGAAAAGTGTAGAGCTCAATAAAAATCCAAAAAAGGTTTATGTATAAAACTTTAGATTCATCAAGATAGGATGGATAGCAGATAATTTTCTCCAAATATGACAAATACAAATGACCTGGACATCATGAATGTAATTCTTATCTGATAATTGTTCTTATTGTCTAAATTTTACTATGTTAGAGTTAAGACCTTTCTTTTTTATTTAGGCAAAAGGGGGAAATGTCATGAGATGGTATTTTTTATACTCTGAAGATAAGTATTTTTAAGGCGCCTTCTAATTGGTTTAATAAAGAAAGAGCTGAATGACCAATAGCTAGGCAGGAGAGGATAGGCAGGTGCTGTGAGTTAATGCTCTTGTACACTGTAAAAATTTGTCACTCATATTGGTTTAATAAAATGCTGATTGACCAATAGCCATACAGGAAGTATAGGTGGGACAACCAGACTAGAAGAATTCTAGGAAGAGGAAAGGCAGAGACACAGTCAACATCCAGAAGCAGAGGAAGCAAGATGAGAATGTCTTACTGAGAAAAGGTAATGAACCACATGGCTAAACATAGATAAGAATTATGGGTTAATTTAAGTTAAAAGAGCTAGTTAGTAATAAGCCTGAACAATAGGCCAAACAGCTTATAATTAATATATATCTCTGTGTGTTTATTTGGGATTGAATAGCTGTGGGACTGGGAGGGATAGAAACTTCTGTCTATAGATAGAATTTCTGGAGAGAGAGAGAGAGAGAGAGAGAGAGAGAGAGAGAGAGAGAGAGAGAGAGAGGAAAAGGAGAAGCAATCTAGGTGTGTGAATTTCACCAACAGACTTAAACAAGTCAGACAGGCTGTACTGAGGAGAGGTAATAGAGCCACCTGGCAGAATTTAGATTTTAAAATATGAGTTGATTAAGTTAAAAGAGCTAGGATTGTAGAGATGGCTCAGAGATTAAGAACACTGGCTATTCTTCCAGAGGTCCTTGGTTCGGTTCCCAGCAACTGCATGGTGGCTCCTAAACATCTACAGTGAGATCTGATGGCCTCTTCTGGTATGCAGGTAGAACACTGTATACATAGTAAATAAAAATGTTACAATAGCTAGTTGGAAACAAACCTAAGCTGAAGGCCAAATTTTCATAATTAATATTAAGTCTCTATATTGTGATTTGGAAGCTGATGATGCAAAGATAATCTGACAAGAAAGTTCGCTACACATGTTTCCCTCTTCAACTCAGGGCTGCCCCTTTATGTTTTTCTTTGCTGCTTTCTCCTATATTTCCCCTTCTCTGAGTATTGAGTGTTGGAGGGCTTTGCGTGTTCTGGGCCTTGGTCCTATGAATTTTTGTCAGAAGCTGAAGCTAAACACTTTAGTAGTTCACAGTTTTAAGGCTCTTGTGCAAATTTTCAAACTGAAATTGAATTTTTTTCCAAGCAAGAAGACCTATCATTAGTCACCATGCTGAACACCTAATGACAGGAAGATGTGTTACAGACGTGGTGTTTATTAATAAGCTGCCATAAAACTCAATATAAAGCATTAGCATGTGAATTTATGTATGAAAAAGTTATTTTCATCACAGCTGATGGACCATTCACAAATAGTATCAAGGGTGACAAAACTTTTGATACTGTCAACTAATGGTAACAAAGGGGCTGGAGAGATGGCTCAGGGCTGAAGACCCATTAAACCTGGGCTTCTTCTAATTCAGTCTGATTTGGATTATTGCATCAGTGGAGAGGCTTATTGGTCCAAAAAAAAAAAAAACCTCAACAATAACCTTAGCTATTTTGCTATGCGCCTGTTGATCTCTAGGTTGGCTCTGCAGCTCTTGGTTCTTGAGGCTCCTCTTTCAATCCATGTGCTCTTTTTTCTTGGTCTCTTTATCTGTCTCCTCTCTTGCCCACCTTTCTTCTCTCTCTCTCCTCCCCTCTCTGTCTTCTCAGGACTTAGTTCTGTCTGCTGGCCATGTTCCATCTGGACCCTTCCAGATGCCTCTGGCTGTTCTTCCCGTCATATCTACAATGAAACCTATTCTTTTTATTTTTAGAGACAGGGTTTCTCTGTGGTTTTGGAGCCTGTCCTGGAACTAGCTCTGTAGACCAGGCTGGTCTCGAACTCACAGAGATCCGCCTGCCTCTGCCTCCCAAGTGCTGGGATTAAAGGCATGCGCCACCACCGCCCGGCTAAAACCTATTCTTCAACCATACCTGAGAGCAATTGTGTCCTCATTTTTCATGCAAAATCATTATAATTAAAATTAAATTAAAAATTTAAACTAGATTTAAAATAAAAATTATAAGGGAAAAAGGTAATATTTCTAGTTATGTACAAGCATGTAGTGATGTTTTTCCTGAGCTGTGACTTCAGTAGTGTTTTCCAGGTCTCAGTCCAGCACGAAGCAAGTTTCCACAGTTTGAAACCCATTTAACTGTGCAGCTAGCTAACTTCGAATTGAAAATACATAATCTGTAAAAGAATGACATATCAAGAGCCAAGCAGCAAGAGAATAACCCAATGGAATTCCATAATTCCTCCAGGTGCTGATGATATAGAAGAGAGGTTGTGTGTCTGTGGATCCATGGCAAATTTGTCTGTTATGGCTTGCATAGGGCATCTCTTCCCCAAATGCTCCTGTGTTGGGGCTTACTCCTGGTGGATGGTGCTATTGTAGAAGGCTCTGGAATATGGAAGATTGGTTGCAGATGGAGGGAATGTGCATTAGGTCATGGTGGTGGCTCCTGAGGGTGTCCTCTTCCTGCCCTCTGCCTATCCGTCTCTCTCTACTTCCTGTTGAGTACAGGTAAAGGCAGTCTCTGTCACGTGTTCCTGTTGCTGTGATATTTCCCCCAGTACTTGGGGTCAGACTGACCTTTGGAGGCAGTGAACCAATATGAGTTCTTCCTGCATTAAATTATTCTTCGGAGGTATTCAGTTCCCATGATTTAAAACTAATTTGCCCACCGTCTTTGGGAAAGATATTTCCAGAGACAAACTATTGAAGACCTTACTACATTTCTGTACTAACTGATGATCATTTCAACGAAGTTTGAAGAGGAATACTAATTTTGAAATGTAATGAAGCAAAAATTTACTCCTCCCCCAAATATTTTCTTTTTTTTTGTTGGCATATTTATATTGTAAAATCATCTTAAATTATTACTAGGTTTTGAATTCCATCAATAAACAGCTGTGGTCCATTTTCTTTCTGGACTAGAACTATCCCCGTAACCTCCCAGACTGTGCTATTTGGCCTATGGTATCTAAGGTATTTGTTATCTAGTACTGTACATGAAGTTTGCTGACCCCTCGATGACTCCATCGTAATTTCTTCCAGGCCACATGTTATCGGGCTTCTGACTGTTTCTTCAACTGCTTTGGCCTTTTTTCTCTTCTTCAAATACATTACAAGCTCCCTCCTCCTCCAGGGGACTTCCGTACTTGCTGCGTCTTATTCCCGCAACACTTTGAAAGTTCACTGTCATCCTTGCAGTCTCACCTTCAACGTCTCCGTGTAGTGTGTACAACCCCACTTACTCCCCATCACAAACATGCTTTCCTTATTTCCTTCATGGCCATCTGTTTTAGTTATTTTTCTCAATGGTGTGATAAAATTCCTGGAAAAAAGCAATTTAAAGAAAAAAGGTTTCGTATGGTCCACAGTTCAAGGTGAAGTCCATTTTAGTAGTTACTTTTCGGCTGCTGTGGTAAAAGACCATGGCCAAGGTGACTTACAGAAGGAAAGGGTCGTTTGACTTAGTGCTCCGTCATGGCAGAGTGGAGGCATGGTGTCTGTAGCAAGAAGATGAGGCTCTTACCTTGCGCTGCAGGTGTGAAACAGGAAAAAGCAGCTTAAGGTTGGAAGATCGTATTTATTCATGGTCTCCAAAGGGTCAGCCTTCATAGCTTGTCCCTGAGCAGTAAGGCAGAACATCCCAGCAGCAGAAACGAGACAGAGAGTGTGTTTACCTGTGTCACACAGGAAGCAATAGGCAGAGGGCAGGCAAGAGACACCTTAAGGAACCATCTCTAGGGATGGACTTCCTCAAGCAAGATCATGCCTCCTAAGCCTTCCCAAATAGTGTCACTAACTGGGGACATCATGTTCAAATGCCAGAGCCTGCGGGGAGCATTCTTGGTTAAACCACCAAGTCATCATGATGGAGAAGCCACAGTGGGAGGAAGGTGAGGTGGCTGCTCACATTGTGTCTGTAGTGAGGGAGCAGGGAATGATGAATGTGCATGCTCAGTTGTTTTTTATTTGTCAGTCTGTGGCCCAACTCCTGGAATGGTGCTGCTCACAGTCATTAGCCTAACCTAGACAATCCCTCCCAGGATACCCAGGGACTTGTCTCCTAGATGATTCTAGATCCTGTCAAAGTGACAGTCAACGTTAATATAACACTTGTTTATATTTTGTCAGGTACTGTCTTCTCTACTAAAATGGGAATTTCAGAATATTGTGCTTCATTCATCAGTGACTAGCACGTAGTAGATGCTCAGTAGTTATTTCTGGAGCCCAGGACAACTCTCTCTCTCTCTCTCTGGTAGCGTCCTCCATGATTTTCAGTGTACCACAATCAATCAGTAAGCACAGGCTTCACTGATTGTGAGATGGTTAGATACCTGTCAACGTACTCACAACTATTGTCTGCCAACTTCGGGTTGCAAATGCCTCATTCTTGTTTGTTTTTCAAAGCAAAGCAAGTCAGAAGTAATACTTTCCTCATGAATGAGGAGCCTCTCTAAATCTTAGCACCCCTGGTACTTACTACCTGAGAATTTGCCAGAAATTCAGAATCTTGGATTCCACCCAAGAGACCTAATTCCCCACCCCAAGTTGAAATACGTATCACCCAGGTCTGGATGCTGGCAGATCTGGAGAGCTGGAAGGTATTCTAGCCGGTGTGGGGGCTGCCATCACTATCTTTGAGGGTCTGTCTGCCCTATGGATCCTAATGGAACCAACTCTGTTGCTGCTCCTGTTATCAGGGGCATGGCCACACTTGGTTATCCAAGGCACTGTATGGGTGGGACAAAGCTCGGTGATGTCTTAGAGACACTCACCAAAACCTGTTGGTTTGCAGATATCAGAATATCTTATGATCTCTCTGAGCTGCCCCTTTGTCCCTCTATTAGTCTATCTCAATTGTGGCCTGGGATGTCTCAGTGTCCGTCACTGGAACAATCCCAGGCAGTCCCCTAACCCCAGTGCCTGCCAAATCAAATCCTGATGCAGAGAGAATAGAAAGTTTACCCTGACTTCAGCATTTGAACTATTTGTTCAAACCATCTTTTTTTTTCTTTTGACCCAGTATTGACCTTTCCCTACGATGATTGACAGTGAGAACATCCATTCCCTTCAGGAGAACCCCACTCCCACCCACAGGGGTGTGGTCCGACATAATCATTTGACATAAGCACATTCCCTAAAGTCCAGGCTATTTGGTCTTAAGTAACACCACATGTGACCAGCAGCAGTCCCGACAACTTGCTTTCCATCTCCTCTTACCACCTGGGAGGGGACCGGCACCCTGGCTGTGAGGAGGTGGCTGTTGCTGATGCAGACGAACACAGTTAAAGACTGACTTTGGGTGGCTCAACGCTGCCTTGAAACCTCCATCCCACGGCGGTCCGTAGCGGTTCTTCCCTTTTGCAGAACTGCTGTGTGAGTTTTAGACATAACCCCGTCATGCTGCCGGGAAACAGGTTTTCTACAAATGGTTTTTTTGGATGTTAGAGAGCAAAAGGAACAATTCATAAGAAGTTCTAGCTGGTTATTGAGTTTAGAAACAAAAAAGTCTATTTGTATAGCTAACAGGCATTTCCCACATACGATCTTATTTGATCCTTCTATCAGCCCTCGGGTTAGCCAGAGCTGTGTAACTGTTCCCATTTTAATTTGGCACACGGAAGCCTGGAGAAGCGATGCAGCCAGAACATAGTGAAGTCTGCCCTCAGACCAATATGCAACTTAAGCTTAATCTTCTGTCTTAATCTTCTATCTACCTCAAAAAACTGTTTGAGGTTAAGGTAAGGTTTGCAGGAACATTAACCCGATGGCCAATCCATGTAGGAAGCAACTTCATCATAATGGGCATTTTCTGACCTCTTCCTAGGGTTCTGAGTGCTCTCTAGACAGAGAGCACATACATGCTCCATACATACACAGACACACGCATACTGACACACACACACATAGACACGAGCAGACAGACACACAAACTGACACACAGACACACAGGCACACACACATTGACGCACACACACTGGCACACAATCACATAGATACACACAGACACACACTGACATACATAGACATGCACACAGACACACGCACAGACACACACATTGACACACATAGACATGCACACAGACACACACACACTGGCACACACTTAATCACATAGATACACACAGACACACACTGACATACATAGA
Organism: Microtus pennsylvanicus; assembly: GCF_037038515.1. Classification (NCBI taxonomy): domain Eukaryota; kingdom Metazoa; phylum Chordata; class Mammalia; order Rodentia; family Cricetidae; genus Microtus; species Microtus pennsylvanicus. The sequence continues at coordinate 11,046,196 of NC_134593.1, read as the reverse complement.
CATGCACACACACACACACACACACTGACACACACACACTGACACACATAGACATGCACACAGACACACACACACACAGACACACACTGACATACATAGACATGCACACAGACACACACACACACAGACACACACTGACACACATAGACATGCACACAGACACACACACACACAGACACACACTGACACACATAGACATGCACACAGACACACACACACAGACACACACTGACATACATAGACATGCACACAGACACACATAGACATGCACACAGACACACACACACACAGACACACACACACACAGACACACACTGACATACATAGACATGCACACAGACACACACACACACACACAGACACACACACACACATCTCTTTATTCTTCCTTCTTTTACTTCTCCCTCAGCTGTGCTTTCTTTCCCCCTTGACTTCACTTGATCCTAACTTCATCACTACTGTCCCGGAGTGGTTCAATGAGAGAAGGATAACAGGCTCAGAGTTCAAAGATGGGAACAGGGGTCGTGGAAGGAGGGGGGAAGAAGAAGGTGGTGGGGTGGGGGTGAAGAGAGGGGCCGAGGAGGGTTCAGTCCTTAGTCCAGATCTGAGGATTTTTCAGTCTGAAGCATTTTGAGAGGCTTCCTGCTGCTCTGGAATCTCTGTAAACACATGCTTGCGTGGCTTGTGTGGACTGACTTTGCAGGTTACTGGGCCCTGCTAAGTGCTAGACCTTGAGGTTGCTCAGAAGAAAAGAGGGAGGTGGTGCCCTCAGCTCTACCTGTGCCCTTGCCTGGTTCTCCAGTGCCCACAGCAGCTGTGAGATCATAGGCATGGAGAGGACCTGGGCATGCTCCCGTCCTGCTGAGGGCCCACTCCATCAACAGGAGCCTGGCAAAGACCTAGCCATGTGCCTATGTGGATATAAATAAAAGCCAAAACATCCCAGAAAGCCATGACAAAACAACCCTGTTCCCCCACAGGGAAGAAACATTCATAATTTTACTTAACAATACTTTTACTTCTCAAACCCCACCTGTAGCACTTTTTATGAGAAGAATCTAAATTTTTTCTGCTGCAATTAAGCTTCTTTCTTCTTTTTGCTAGTGGCCCATATTTTTCTGAGAGACCACAGGTGGTTTTCTGTGTCACTGTTGTGACTGACACCTAAGACTTTTGAACAAGAGGCTAAGAGAGAGCCACAATTGCCAAGCCACTTGGAAGGGTGTAGGAACCTGGGCACAGCCATAACGGAGCTACATCTGCTACAGATGCAAATGGAGAGCCTCCAGGAACTTTCTATTAGTGAAAAACCTCCATGGCTTTCCCGTGCCTGACAAGACTTGCACAGTTTGGACTTGATCTGATGGGTGATGAGGGCATGAAGAATGGACAGACACACAGGCACATGTACAGAAAAACTAAGATTAGGATCAGGTGGGCCTTGGGCTTTGATGGAGACCCACCAGCAGCCCAGAAACTCAGTACATTTATTATAAAGTAATGAGCAAGGAGATGTGACCATTGTATCTGGCTGAAAAAAGAGGGTTAGGCTGACCTCAAGGGAAGGACTCTTTCGGGTAGTGGTTTCAGATGCACACCTTTGGGAGGTAGAAGCTGTGGTTGATACTCTCAGGTAAATGTCAATTGTTCCCAATATCCATACCTGAACCAGAGGCTTTGCAATTTCTCAGAGCCTGGCCTGAGGAAGGTTTTGCCATTCCTAGGGGTCTGAAGCACCGTGGTCCTTGGCATGGCCATGCTCATGTCAACAATTCACACTACGCAGGATTTCATCAGTTCCTCACACACGGCTTCCATGGCTTGCCTGTCCCCCCTTCAGATGGGCTGCTCTGCAAACAAACTCTTAGATGCAACTTGGCAATTTGCCATATGCTTGGAGCGGTTTTCAGCATTGAGTTTACAGGAATTGAAAAATTCTCTTACTCCACATAAGTAACCATAACGACTGAGCTCTCTAGGGTAGTAGAACTGGTGTGGATAACTCTGGTTAGCATATGTCTATAAAATTTGCTGATGGTGAAGGTTGTGGGAGTGAGGGATGTTTGTATGTATGCATGTATGTATGTATGTATGAATAGAGGGAGAGCTAGAGGAAAGACAGGGAGGGAGAGATAGATCTAGATAGATGATAGATGGATAGATAGATAGCTGGGTAGATAGATGATAGATAGAAAGATAGATAGCTGGGTAGATAGATAGAAGATAGATAGATAGATAGAAAGATAGATAGAGACTTCTATGGGCATTTTGCAGTTTTCCCTATGCTCAGAGAAAACCTGAGATGAGACAAAATGAGGAGACGAGAGGAGGTCTTGCAGGAGTGAAGTCCACACTAAGAGGGAGTGAGGTTTTCCAAGTGTGGATCTCATCCCTGGGCTTTTGGGTAACTCATCTTACGGGTAGACTTCAGCGGAGAGAGGATTTTGACTTTTAGGAATGACTTGGAATTTTCTTTGAGTAGAGTTTGCTCCCCGTTTTTGTTCTTACCTGGAGTTTCTTTATGTGCCACAGAGAGAGATGAATAGATAGAATAGACAAATAATTCAGCAGGGTTAATAGTCTGAAGTAAGGGACACTTCGCAGGTGTCTTGGCCAGACTTGTAGGTTCCAGGTGAATTGGAATCGTCTGTGTTTTTACTGTGTAAGTGCTCACGAATGCCCTACTAGAATTACAGTCTGATGTGGCACCAGCTTCTCACCACCATGCAGTTGCCCTCCATACTTTCCAGCTTCCCTGATAGCTATCTACCAATTAGAGCTAGTGTCTGCCTGCCGATCCTTCTTATTGGGTACGCTTTCTCTTCCTTCCCCTCCCTATTCTTCTACCTATCTATCTATTGAGATGGGGTAAGATGAAATCTCTGCTAAGCCATCTTGGAGATTCAAGTAGAAGTTGAAGTCTTTATCTTGAGTCTGAACCAGGAAACTGAGAAAAAAATTCCATTCTAGTTGGGAGGTACAATTCCTTCGCTTGCAGGAAACCCCAGTTTTACTCTGGTTGGATGAAACCCACATGCCTTATTGTTCAGCTTTTAATTTCTTATCAAGTCATTTATTTGGATAAGTTAAACTGATACTCCGCTTTTATAAAAAGTATAGACTAAAACAGAGTCAGCTGGGTGCCCGAACATGTTAAATGGCCAGTTCATGTTGGTTAGATTATGGTTTTTGCCACTTTTCAACTAAATTTACCTCCTGGATCCCAGGAGGGCCCTCTGAACCCGAACTCAAATAGAGTGAGCAGGTCTGTTTTTTCTGCTTACTTACTTACTATTAGACTCAATGTTTGACTTAATATACAGACTTTGACAGCTTCATGTTAAAATATGTATTAATTAGGGTCAATAATAGCACAAAACAATAATGGTAAAAATAATAAAACAATAAAATATTATCAATGAGTTTCTAATCCCAACTAGGGACTTCATTTTTTTCTTCTTCTCTGTCCTTATAGATTTACAGACATGTTATTTCTAGAGCTGTATTCCAAATGGATTACTGTTTGCATTTGGCTGCTTTTCAGAGGATATGATAGATGTTAAGATATCAACTAGGCAAACAAGCTGTATGCTGTTGGAAGCTGTTGGCTCACCGTATATCATCCTAGCAGGAACCCGAGAAGCTGGGGTGGTGTGTTCCCTTAGTGAGGCAGCTGGGCAGAGTTTCCTTCAGTTGCTGTCCTGAAGAAAGGCTAGTTGAGGGAGGAGAGAGCTTATGAGTAAATTGTAGGTATAGTCTACTAAGGAGAAGAAAGAGCAGACCCAGATCTTAATTTTCATGGTTTTATTTACGCCGATCTTTTTATCTAGCTAAAGTGTGCTGTGTCCCTTCGATATGCTATGTTTCTGACACGGGGGACGTATCCTGGCCCAAGGTAGATCTGCCATCTGAGAGTAGTGGACGAGAAGGACAGGTGGACAGAAGGAAGGAACATAAGGAATACCATAGGAAGGAACTTCTATCTCAGGCTCAGGCATGATGAGGTGATGGGGGTCGGCAGAGGGACTGACATGCCTTTGAGAATATTCTAAGCTGTGTTATGGAGGGTGTGTAGGAGTAGGCCAGGTGAGGAAGGGAGAGTGCACCAATGGTTCAATGCAGTTTTCTATTGGTAGCAGAAAGAAATTGCTTTTGTGGGAAATAGAATGCAGATGTTTTACTACTGTTCATGAAAGCCCTTGAGCCTCAGGTGAGGCTATGGGAACATGCAAAATCCTGTCTGCAGCCCCATGGCTTGCGGAACTGACGGTAGTTTCTGGCTGTGGGAGGACTGTGAAGGTGCGAGGGTCCATATTAAGGAGTTTGTGCTAATTCTGTGGTCAGGAGGACTCACAAAGTGATGTATTGCTTTTGCATTTTAATTTTTATTTGTTCTTTGAGAATTTCACACAGTGTGTTCTGATCCTATTCATCCCGTTCCTCCACCTCTCCCCAGCTCCGGCCCCTTCCCTACCAGCAAGTTTCATGTCAAAAAACAAAACAAAAGAAAACCCAAACCCAAAATAAAAACAAAACATCAAAACCAATTTCTGCTGCCCACATGGTCTTGGATGCGTAGCTTTCCTCATTAACCATGGTGAGTCCGCCACAGTCTGTCTTTCTCAGCCGCTAACTCCCAGACCAGGAGCGGGACTCTGTGCCCTTGCCCACCTCTGCATGCTGCGATTTGGCTTGGGCTAGCACAGGACTTGTCCACGCTGTCCTAACAGCTGCCCTGCTGTGCCCAGAATAGTCCATCCCCCGCATTTTCTTTGGTCGTCGCCCACTGCGTCTGGGTCTTGTAAGGTAAGAGCTTTCTCTCACTGGTCGCAGACAGGAGAGGTGGAGAGTCACACTCTAGCTTGTATAGAGTAGGAAAAGGATCCAGGTGGTGGAGACCACGTGGTAAGGCCTTGCTGCTGAAAGTGAGCCCCAGACAAAACCTGGAGGGAATGTTTTAAGGAGAGGAGTACCCCATGTGGCTGACAGACTCCAGGCAAATCATTTAATGATTACACTTCTGTTTTATAATCCATTAAAGAAGAACAACGCTAGTGCCCATCTAGTGGGATGGTACTAAACACTAGACAAGAGAATGTACAGAAAGTCGGTTAGCAGGCTTGATTCAGAGGAACTGTCCATACATATCAGTCATTATTGTTTTACATAATCTTCTGTCCAGTGTATGTAATTCAGTGGTTAGGAAGGTAAATTTACAGAGTGGGGCATTTATCCCAACAATCAAATTCCCCTCTCAGCATCTCTCTAACACTGTGTGCATTTTAGCCCTCTGTTACCATACCACACCCTAGTCTGTCAGATTGCCGCCTTCCCTTCCTTCTCCTCCTCCTGGGTCCTGGAGATCGATTCCAGAGCTTTCTGTATACTAGGTATACTTTTAATTTTCTCACTTTACAAAAGCAATGCAAGCAAGAAAGGGATTGTTTTGGCTCTTGGCGTGAGAGTCCATCAGACAGCAAAGCAATGGCGGCAGGTGGGGAGAAGGAGTTGACTAAATGTGTCCTTGGGCAGCAGAGAGATGGACTTTGGTGTTAGCTCACTTCCTCCTTGAACTCCAGCTCATGAGATGGTGCCCCACCTCTCCCATTCAGAGTGGGTCTTCCCCCTGCAGTTTTACCCCTCCAGAAATGCCCCCACAGACACACACAGCGGAGTACTGTCCAGGGAAATCTAAATCACATCGAAGTGACAGTGAGGATTACTCATTGCACTGGACAAGCACTGTACCACTGAGTTACAACTCGGCTGTGGCTGCAGACTTCTGGATCTGTTCCATGAGTCCAATCAGATGGAACACAGTCTTTTGGGCCTGACTTCTCTTCACTTAGTATGGTGTTTGCAGAGTTCATCTGTGTTGTAGCAAGACTGCTACTTTTGCTTCTTTTTGTTGTTGGGTGGAAAGATCACAAATACGGCCATGCCATATTTTCTCATCCCTTTCACCAGCTGGTGCACATTTTCAGTGTTTCCAAGCAAACTCTGCTATGACGATTTGGGCATAAATACTTGTGTGCACATACTATATAATATCCCAGTTCTGAAAGTCTACAATGGTAAGAAACACTAAACTTTTGAAGGAGATTGCTGCTGAATGTGGCCTCAGTTCTTCTCCTTGGAAATAGCTTTCTACGTGTTTGAAAGATGCACACTGACCTACATTTCACTTTAATAAAACACTCCATCAAAAGTAGATCAGGGATTGACCTCACTGCTTCTGAAGTTTGAAACAGACTAGAATCTAAGAACTGCCATAGATACTGTATAACTGCGGGGAGCACCCTGCAGAGGGCAGTAGTGGGACCACAGGCACCTTTCACACTGTACACAAAGAGACCAGCGTCCTGGGAAACTGTGAGTGCCTGCAGGCCATACAGCTAGTCCTCTTGAGTCAGCCATCTCTAACTGCCCTGGAAGCAGGGCTTGTTCTGTTTCTCTAGGCCAAGTCAGAAAGAGAGCTGACGCTTGGGACACCTCTCTGCTGAGTGCTAAAGCTCCAGACGCTGGAGAGTCCTGGAAAGGTGACTTGCTCTAAGCCAAGGAAATTTCCAAGTAGAATTGCAGAGGGTGGTGGCCACGCAGAGCCTGTGGGACAGGCTGGAAGTCCCGAGCGAGTGAGTCACCAAGGCCTACGCACCCTTCTGTCTAAAGAGATCTCGATGCTCCCAATCCCATTAAGTTTATGACTTTGAATCTTTGTCCTGTTCTTGGAGTAATACTCTTTTATTCAGCTGTGAAGAGGCTAGACCTGTTGGTGACATTTTTGGTGAAGGAGGCCAACTGGGACTTCCATCTTATTGGGACCCATGCTTCATCATATTCTTCCCCTAAAAGAACTCGGCTCTGCTCGCTCCACAGAAAGTTGTGGAAAATTAGACACATTCTGTGGAAAGCCCGAGTTAACATTCAAGTCTCAAAATCTGATCTTAGGTCAAATGTCTCTTGCTTTTGCCAGTAAAAAGAGCCCAGATGTTTTTCTATTTACTTAGGCAAACCCCTGAAACACAAGTTAGTGATATAAAACTTTACATTTGCAATGCTAAGAACCGTATTTGGAAAGTCGCAAGCATAAAATATATGCTGTGAAATGGGAGGTCAAGATGGTGAACTCATTTCAGAACCACAGTCTTTGACTTAAGAATTTTGATGGGGTCTTCATGTTGGTTGAGCTTCTTGGTCCTAATATCATCGACAGAATTAAATCATGATACTAAAACCCCGAAACACTAATGCTTTGTTTTTATTGGCAAGACCCAAAATGATCTAATAGTAATGCCACAGAGCATCAGTCACCTTTTTCCTGATGAATAAGATGAACTTTGGCTGCTTGTGATAGTAAATTTAATAATGTCAGTGATTTGAACTGTTTCAATCCGAAATGTGCAGAAATGTGTTTCTCTGTCTCCCTCCTGCTCCCTCTCTCCCTGTTTTTCTCCCCCCCCCTCTTTACTCCGTCCTACTGCTGTTAGTAAGTTTTGTGGCAAATAAGCCCGAATACATAGGTCAGAACATATCATTCACATGTACCCGATGCATGCCAAACTCAGTACCCTGTTGGGCTCCTCTCGCAGGTGGTCTGAATTTGCGTCTAGCTGGACCTGTAAGCAGATTTAATATTTCATAAGCACTGCTCTGTCTCATGCCTCCATTATTGACACCACATGGAAGTCAGGAAATTGGTTCTTTCTGGGAACAGTTTGCAGAAATATGCAGCCTGTCAGCCCCTTTCTCATGGGTGCATTAACAGAGAGGCTCACAATTACAAGTAACGAACCTTCTCCAGATGTGTGCAGCAACTCAGCTCCAACTTTATCTCCAGTCCTGAAGATGGACTTGACAAGATGGATTATTTGTGGCTGTATTGTAATAACTTTGCGAAATTGGAATTCCCAGCGATGGTAATGGAGGGTGAGGAACCAGCAGCTGGGCAACGGAGAATTTCTCCTCGAAGTAAACAATCCACAAGAGCGGCAGTGCCAAGAGCAGATCAGCTGCAGCGCTTTCCTGCTTTGGACACCAACTTGTCCAGACTGTTTCTAATTTTTTCCCTTTTATGATTCTGTTTATGTTACACACATTAAAGTTAAGTCATGTCTTTAATAAGATGGAAACTGGAAGTGAGATTTGGAAATGACTGAATCAACCTTCTTAACTTGTTTCTTCTCAGGGAGAGCACAAAACAAGTGACAGAAAGGGATATACCAAAGTAAACAACCTTAATTGTTGGCTTCATGGAAAATCCAATCCAGTCTTTCATTCATTTTCTTCCCACTAGACTTTCCCTATACGGCTGAGGGCTTAACCTAGCTGACAGTTCCTGAAGGATCACTAAGTTTCTGCAAGAAAGGACTTAGCAGCAAGTGATGCTGATGTCTTCTCAGTCTCAAAGGCAGGGAGGTTTTTCCAGGATAATGTAATTGGAAGTCAGCTTCCCTTACATTTTATGGGTAGATGATTACAAGGGAATATTCGTTTAAAAGCAAGGCTATATTTCAGTTTTCCTTTTAAATCCCAAGTCTCCTGAGTTGATAGTTACAAAATTGGGTTCCTTTGGGAGTTATTTGTACATCATCTATGTTGGCACTCTTAGCTGTTCAACGTTGATGTCCTAGATAAAATTCTTCAAGCCCAGTTGTTGAGATTTAGCTTAATATGTTTGGCCAGAGGGATTTCCTATGTCATTGAAGAGATGGAATCAAAACAGAATTAGTCATTCTTACATCTTCTATTTATAGCCCAGCTATTATTCAGACGCATTGTTGAAGAATGATGTAGACAAGATTTTTTCTTTCATTTTTTTCTATTATAAACAGAACTCTTTTATATCATGTGGATTTAACTTTGATTTCTAACTTAGACAAATCACTTAACGAAATATTACTCTTGAAATGAAAAATTACCTATTAAGTCATCCCATCTCCATTTGCAAATTAAACATTTGTCAGTACAAAGTATGTGGGATGACTAGAAGTCATGAATGGCTTACGTGGAAGTGGCAGCGGTTGAAAAGGTCAATTTGAAAAATCCTTTACAGAGGTTACTCATGAGTAATAGTCAAAGTCTTGGGAATACCTAAATAGAATCCTACTTAGTTGCTCAGTTTAATGTCAGCATTAAAGCTAAGGTGCTAATTTAGTGAAGGTCATGATTGAAAGTATTTTTATTTGGGGATATGTTAAGTAATTTGTTTTATGGAGGTGGTTGGGTGAGAGTAGAAACGTTGACTATACAGGGTAAGTGGAGGATTAAGTAGATTGGCGAGACAAACTGTGGGAGCTTCATGAGCCACTCAGTTCTTCCCCTCTCTCTGTTCCTATTTGTGTCTCTCTGTCTCTCTCTCCACCTAATCTTTCCAGTTATTCTGGAGATAGTTGGAAGGACAGTAGACTAGAGGACAAATCTGTCTAGGCAGGAGAAAATTCTGGAGAACTCCATAGACTGCGACTTGATTGGTGTGGTGTGCTAGACTAGACTAGAGAAGATGAGTTAGATATAACTGAAGCCCAAACTGGTAGAATCCATTGGAAGAATACAAGAAAGCCAGTAGCAAAACCAGAAAGGCCATCCTCAGTCCCATACAGCAGCAGATCTGGCAGTATTGTAAACTTCCACAATGTTGTGTCTAAGGCTGTTTAAGTCATTATAGCCAACGGGTTCCTGGGAACTATTGCAAATACTTTGGTGGGTAGGGTCAGTGACAAATACCTCCATGAAGTAGCAATATTTAAAGATGACCTAGAAGAATAGTGACAAGGTTTGGTCCCTTATAGAAAGGTGCCTGGTGAGGAAGTAGTCAACTGTAGGCACCCTGCCAAGAAAGTGGCTCATGGACGGAGGAAGTAGAGTGCAAACCAGGAGCCTAGGAGGGTAGTGAAGTCATCAATAATTGGTACTTCCGGCATGACCTGTCTAGGAGAAACCAGTTATCCCACAGGAACTATAGGTGACTATTTTTTTAAAAAAATTAACATAGACTACCATGTCAAAAACAATAGGTCAAATGTACTGGTAGAATCAAGGCTACTGATAAATTCTTGTGCTGGGTGAGAAAAAAATGGCTTGGGTGCTGAACATGCCAATCAAATTTCAAATATGGTACCTGCTTGACCTCGGGAAGTTGCTTTCTTTTGAGAGGTAATAGAAGACCTTGTGACACAGAGCTGCTATTCTTAATGGAGGAAGCACTTGAGTATTTGTCTCAGGGTTTCTATTGCTGTGACAAAACACCATGATGAAAGGTGACTTGGGGAGGAAAATTTTAGAACTCCCAGGTCACACTCCTCACATAGGGAAGTAAGGCCAGGAACCCAAGGGAGGAACCTGGAGCCAGGAACTGAAGCAGAAGCTGTGAAGGCGCACTGCTTACTGGCTTGCTTAGACTGCTTTCTTATAGCACCCAAGACAACCAGCAGAGTGGACACTATCCACAGTGATCTGGGGCCCCATCAATAGCAAGTCATCAATGAAAAAAATGATGTGTATGTGCGTGCACACACACACGAGTGTGTGTCTGTGTATATGTGTTTTTCATTCTTTTCCTTTGTTCCCCCAATTGTAGTGTAGCATGAAGGGGGTTTTATTCTTTTTCTGAAGAGAGAGAGGGAAAGAAAGTGTGAAGTTGGATGGTTGGGGAGGTTGAGAGGATCTGGTAGGAGATGAGAGAGGGAAAACTGTGATCAGGATATATTGCATGAAAAAATTCATTTTCAATAAAAAGAAAAATAAAATCCAATTTCTCAATTGAGGTACCTTTTTCTAAATTATTCCAGATTGTGCCAATATAGCATAAAATTAGCCAGCACACGAGATACCTTGTTAATCTGACATACAAATGTATCACTACAATAACAATAACCTTTCCTTTCTCATTTGTCCCCAAGATGACATGTTAATATTAATATTACAATGTAAAATATCCAACTTTTAAAAGTCTTCAAGTCTTTAAAAATTAAAAAAAACATTAAAAGTCTTTAAAAACACCCAAAATCCCTTTCAAAATTTCCCAAACTTTCAAAATCTCTCTAAAATAGGCAAACTCTTCTAAAATCTTTGTAAAATTCCAAAGTGTCTCTAAAGTTCCAAAAGTCCCTAACTCTAATCCCTAGCTTCTATAAAATAAAAGGTCTGAGATCCAGTTACAATCCTTTCATCTTCAATAGGCAGAGACAGTTCCATTTCTCTAGTTCTGCCACCCACAGCACATACATGTGTCTCATAAACTCAGCCAGACTCCACTCCATGGCTACTGTTGTCATTAGTTGTAGTCCCATGGCACTGGCATTTCCAAAATTCTGGGATCTCCTCTGCAGCTGGCTGCACCTTCACCAATAGCCTCTTCTGGCCTTTCTTCAGGGACTTTGGCCCTGCCATATGGTGCCAAGTCTCAACTTCTCTCTACGGCTCCTTTAATCCTGAAGGTTCTAATACAACTGAGGCTTCATAATTACTAATGGCCTCTTCTGGTTTCACAGAGCCAAATCTCACCTTCTTTCCATGACCCCATCATGCCTTCAAAACCAGTACCACCTGGAGAACTCTTCTGTATTACCAAGTTTTTCTGTTTGCACAATCAGGCACAACTTTGGCCACCTCTATAACACAGCCTCTGTGTACTGACTTTGAGGAACCACTTCCCAGAAGATTTTACCTTAATGATGCTGGCCTCTTCCTCAATACAACTGATTATTCAACCCCAGACACTAGTGTTAACTATCCCATCAAGGCTTAGGTTTCATGGTAGTGTTTCTGGCACCTTGTTAACCGCAGCTGATTATTCAGCTTCAACAGACCAGAGCACAAATTCTTAGTGTAAACTATCACATAACTAGCTCTAATAGATTCTTTGCTTCCCTCTGAAAGTCTGCAGCCAGGCCTCTACCATCTGTACTGCTTTCAACATTCTTCTGTGTTTCTACAGCAGCCCATTAAGCTCTGAGCATTCAATTGCTTTTCTAACCCAAAGTTCCAAATGCCTTCTATAACTCTCCCCCAAAATAGCATGGGCAGGTTTGCCACAGCAATACCCCATTTGGCAGTACCAAATTTTTCTCAGTTAGGGTTTCTATTGTTGTGGTAAAATTACATGACCAAAGTGACTCACAGAGCTTACAATTTATTAGTCACATGCCATTAAGCAAATGTTCCAAGGGCTTGCCCACAAGTCAAACTGGTGGGGATTATATTTTGATTGTGTTTCCCTCTTCACAAATGACTAGAGTAAGTCAATTTGACACAAAACTATTATCAACTATCAAAGATGCTTTGAGAAATCTCTAGTAACTCTTATACCAAAAAAAAAAAGCTTGTCCATAGCCTGCAATAAACCATGAGTTACTCTGGGAATGTGCATTCTGAAGAGTAATTATGTAAAATCTTCAATCATGACTGTTTTGATAAATAGAAGACCATGTCATCATCAAGGAATGTCTTGCCATTAATGAAACATAGTAGTATCAAAGAGTTCCACAATAGCCTGGAATGGAGTATAACAAAGATTTATTTATTTGGTGATAAACTTCCAGTAAGGGTAGTGGTTCACAGTACTCTGCTTATGCTGGCAACTGGAACCAAATCCAGCAGAAAAGAGGGCCATGCATGCTTTTTGTCTGCACTTATAGTACATGAGACCATGCCCAAAGTGGGCCAGTATCTTATAGGTTATTGGTTGAAGGAGTTCCCACAACACCTCCCCCCTTTGTCTAAATGAGGGAGTTCTAAGTCTAATATAAAATTATATATAATGAGAACAAACGTCAAGTATTGTTCAGGAAAAAGAAGAGGCAAAACATACATAAAAATTAGAATTACAGCCAGCATGAACAACATCAAACAAGAAACATATGCTAAATGTTTCAAGAATTATCCTATCCTAAAAAGTCTAAGCCTTATAATAAAAATGGCTAGGCTTGTCATGAGAGGAAAATAATTATGACTGTTTAGTCTTCAACCCCATCACAAACCTGAGGAGGTAAATAATATTACTTGAATAAACAGGAAGTGCAATCAAGAAACTTCCAAAAGGTACAAAAAATGACAGAGACAACTGACTACCTGGGTAATCACCCACAATCTCACTTGCAACATTGGGGCAACCAACTTTGGCTAAGGCCTAGAGTATCTGACAGACCATTTTCAGAGGCAGGAAAATTTGAAAAACTGTCTTACCCTATCTTGGTAAGGTTTGGAAGTCTTTTTGCTTTTATCCTGTTTTTCTAGTTTGGACACCAGGTATTTTGTCAGTAGTTGAGCAGGATGGTTATTTGCCCAAAGGTCAGTTTTGCCAAGAAGAAAACAAACTTCAAGTAGAGTGCTTTTGGTGCCCAACATTCTCTCCGGAAGAGATTGGTGCTGCCAGGAACAATTGTGTCTCACATCAACAGAATCCTAAGTTATTTAAATGCCATATTCTACAGTTCTTCGAAGTGTTTGAAGATTACCTGTCTATGTAGAATACAATCTCTATGCATCTAAAGAACCTGAGTATTCTAACTACAAGTATAATAAACATTGATGACTATTGACCTGAAATTCTTAATACCTATATAGTTTAAAGGCTAAAGCTTTATATTAAAAAATTAAACAATCTTTAAAGAAATGTGCAGCAAATGAAGACAATGACCTCAAAATGTAAGTATCTTGATCAGAGGTAGAAATATATAGTGCAATATGACAAATATATCTTAAAATTGCATAATTATGCAAAATATTTTAAGCAGAGGTAGAAACATGCATGCATACAATATGACAAAATAATTTTGCATGGGTGCACAAATATTGTAAACAGAAATAGGAGCATATTCAATATAACAAATATAATTGGAATTTGTATCAACATACAAGAGCATATACCAATGTAAATTGTCTATAAGTAATAGTTCACAAGTAATACACTAATCTACCTATAATCCTATCCAATCCATTCCTCCCCCCCTTTTTTTTCCAAAAGAGATTCCAGAGCCTACTTAATTTCTAGCCCCAGCCCTATACTACTTATAACCAACACCTAATAGATGTCCCTAACCCTGAGGACAAACTTTGTTGGGAGAGGGGTGTTGTTTTCTAGAATTACTTAAAGCTATCATGGGAGTGATATTATTTCTATGGGATCCTGTAAAAGCTAAAATGATGGTTAACTTTCAAGATTACTGTCTGGTACAATTGTAGACTGTCTCTGAGTAGTCAGTAGAGGTTTTCTGAAATTCTTATTTGAAGTTCTGGCCAGAACGTTGTAAGAAGGTATACCATCTCAGCTAATCAAGTCGGAATTATCTTGAACAGTTTGCAACTTAAAACCAATCTTAAAGTGGTGCTATCAATATAATAGCATTATGTCAACCAGGTATAATTGTTGTTGTGGGGCCCCATCTTCTTCCTGGAGACTTCAAAGATACTGTAGGAAAGTTTTTTGTTCATTGTAGAAAACTTAAACATTATTCATATCAAAACAGAAAGTTTAAATTTCTATAGATATATATTTAATGAAAGGTACCAGAGGTACAAAAATAGGTATGGGGAGAAGTAAAACTTTTTGAAAGCAAAGTTTTGATAATAGTAGTCACTACATTTTATCTTCCTTCTGCCCCACACCAGGTGATTCCCGATATGAGACAAAAACTCTGAATTTTTCTTTTAACAACATGCTTAGATTTAGAGAAGGATAGCTACCATCCAACTCCAAAATATTTATGTAAATAATATCTTACCCTACAGAGGATATTGGTATCATAAGTCAGATTTCTCTTTGCTGGGTGATTCTTTCTGGATAGCTATCTTTTCTTCTTTAAGCACCTAGATGTCCAAGGTCTCTTGATTTTTTTGAAGATGAGTATTTTCCTGTAAAGGCAAGAACAGAACCCTGTCCCAACCCTTATGGTTTTTTTTACAACCTGTGGATTGACATCTCTTTGAATGAGTTGTCAATTCTCTTTATCAAGAGGTTTCTCCTTTTCAAACTGAATCTTGATTAATTTTGGTGATATCCATAGCTTTTCTTCTCCTGTGGAAACAAGAGCAAAATCCCTTCCCCAATGCAGCACATCTACTGGTTTCCATTCTGAGATCAATACTTCCTTAAAACACACCGGCTGATTTAATTCAGAAGTTTTTTCTATTATCCAATGTCTTTCTGCAGCCATTGTTACTTTCTCATTAATAACCCTGATTGCTTTTCGGGCTGAGGAGGGGGGGCTTAATTTGGGGAGGGGGAGGGAAATGGGAGGCGGTGGCGGGGAAGAGACAGAAATCTTTAATAAATAAATAAATTAAAAAAATTTCAAAGTTAATTAAGCATTATCCAATCTATTTCTGAGGGTATTTTTATCCCTTTCTGTTTATTTAACATATCTTTTATAGTAACATATCTTTCTGTAACTGCCTGACCTATAGGATTGTGTGGTATAACTGTAATATGCTTTATATTATAATAAGCAAAAGACTTTCATTTTCTTAGAGACATATGCTGGACAATTTCTGTCTTTATTTGTGCATGTATACCCATAATGGCCATAACTTCTAGTAAATGCATGATTACCGAAGCAACCTTTTCCGAACTCAAAGCAGTTTCTCATTGAAAATTTGAATATATATCAATGGTGTGATGTCCATACTTTAATTTTTCAAATTCTACAAAGCAGAACACATCCATCTGCTAGATTTCATTCCTTTAAGTACCCTCTCTGGGTTACTTCCTGCAGGTTTGGTTATATAAAGAACTAGTAGGACATCTCTTTATAATCTCTTTGGCTTGTTGTCATGTAATAGAAAAGTGCTTTTTTAAATCTTTGCTCTTGGAATGATGCTTTTTATGAAACTCTGAGACATTTAGCATATTTTAAATCCATAATTGATCAATTTATGCATTACCTTATGCTAGAAGACCTGGAAGACCCATATGGGATCAGATGTGTGTTATGTATATAGGACAAAGCCTATTCCTGATTATATCTTGAGCCTGAATAAATAATAAAGTCCATTTTGTATCATCTGGTATAAATTCAGTGATTTCAATATTTAAACCAACTCTTTCTGCATATTGTGAATCAGTAACTATATTGAGAAGTTCTTTAAGATCTCTTAGTACCATGAGAATAGCATATAATTGACTTTTGGACAGAATCATAAGGGCTTTTTTCCAAGTTACTTAAATCTTCTGATTTGTCACTTGAGTTTCCTGATTATTTGCATCAGTATAGAATGTAGGGCCTCCATTATTGGTGTGTTCCATACAATGTGAAGCAGGATCCAATTAGCTCTTTTATAAGTTTAATTCTATCACTTTTTGAATAGTTGTCATTAATCTCTTCCAAAAAATTAATACAAGCTCTTTGCTAGGTTCACTGTCTTGCCATAATTTGTTAATTTCATCATTAGTAAAAGGTACTATAATTTCTGCTGGATCTATTCCTGCTAGTTGACTAAGTCTCAATTTTCCTTTTATAATTAATTCAGAGACCTTTTCCACATAAGATTTTAATTTTTTTACTCAGCTTATGTGGTAAAAGATCCATTCTAAGATAATATCTTCCCTCTGCATTAAAATTTCTGTAGGGGAATATTTGGAGGGTAATATGATGTAGTAGTAGGAGCGGCGGCGCTGCGTCCCCAGCACTCCGGCCGCCTGCTAGCTTATGCCTCGAAATAATTACACAGACACTGTATTCTTTTAAACACTGCTTGGCCCATTAACTCTAGCCCTTACAGGCTAATTCTCATATCCAGATCAACCCATCTCTAATAATCTGTGTAGCATCAGTCTTACCGGGAAAGATTCTAGCCTACATCCATCCTGGGTCAGAGCTTCATCACGTCTGCCCCAGAGAAAAGAGGAAATGGTGTCTCCCTGGGAGAGGAGAGCATAGTGTCTCTGAGCTCACTTCCTCTTCCTCCCAGCATTCTGTTCTGTTTACTCCTCCCACCTATGTTTTAACGTATGAGGGCCAGCCAAGCAATTTCTTTATTTTTTAACCAATGACCTTCCTCCATCAATATGACCAGAATGCAGTTAAGATTCAGATCCACATCATCCACATGTGCCTCTTGTAATTTCTCCTCAATCAAAGTCAATTCTTTCTCAGCTTCAGCTGATAATTTCCTGGGATTATTTAAGTCTTTGTTACCATCTAAGGTTTTGTTTAAATGAATTATTTGATCAGGTGTTATCCCAGAAGTGGGCTGTAGATTAGAAATATCTCCTAGTAATCTTTAGAAAGCATTAAGAGTCTGCAATTGATCTCTGTTAATTTGTGATTTTGTGTTCTAATTTTTGGTAAATCTATTTTATAACCTAGAAAATTGGTAGTATCTCATTTTTATAATTTTCAGGAACAAAATGTAATCCTAAACTAGGCAAAACTTTCATTACTTCTTCAAACATTCTTTCTAAAGTATCTACATTTGAGTCTGATAGCAAAATGTTGTTCATGTAATGATAAACTATAGATTCAGGAAATTACTTACATATTATCACCAATGGCTTACTTACAAAATATTGGCACAGGGTGGGGGCTATTTAACATTCTCTGTGGGACAGATGGTCCACTAATATCTCCTAGTTGACTAAGAATTTTTATAAGTAGGCACTGTGAAGGCAATTTTTTCTCTGTTTTTATATATAGTGAATGGACAATCTTTTAAATAATAACTATAATAGGCCATCCTTTAGGCAATAGGGAAAGCAAAGGAATTCCAGATTGTAGAGGGCCCATTGGTTGAATTAACTTATAACAGCTTTTAGATCTGTCACCATTTTCTATTTTCCAGATTTATTTTTATTTATTTTTATCAACAAATACAGGAGGATTCCAAGGGCTGGGTGATTCTTCAATATTCTGAGCATCTTGTTGCAGCTGTTCTAAGGCCTGCAGTTTCTCTATTGTTAAAGGCATTGTTTAACCTATATGGGTTTCTTAGTTAACCTTTTTAAAGGTAGGGCTGTTGGTACCTCTGAGAGTTTGCTAGTTGTTGTTCTCTGTTTTTGTACAGCCTAAATGGTTGATGACTTTTTAAAAATTACCTTATAATATCCTTCCCAGAAAAATGAGTTGGTTTATGTCCCATTTCTGAGGCAGCAAGAATGTTAATCTGGGTATTCTACTGCTGCAACATATCATGACAACATAGATTTACTGCCATATTAGCCACAACAGCCTTCCTCTCTGTCCTTTTAGCCCTATGCATTTGACCCATCTCATGTTTTGATTCACTTGAAATAGGGATTCAATTTCTGGGAATATAACATCTGCCTCATGAGGAGGCCAATTAGGATGCCAAGATTCTGGAGTAATAATAGTCACATCCACACCTGTGTCCAATAATCATTCAATTATAATGTTATTTATTCATACTCACAGCTTTGGTCTTTGATAATTTTTAGAAATCTGCCAAAATATACATTTCCTATTTTCCAATGAAATTTTTGTTTCATCCTCCATGTTTATTCTATCATTCAGAGCAGTAAGTTATTTTACAACAGACACTGGATTTCCTAATTTTTCTGGGGAGTTGTGTCCTCCACAGTGACTAGGAATGACTGGACCATGTTTGACCTGGGGGCCTGCAAGAGGCCCTCCATGGAGTTTCCCAATGGTAACAGGTTGCCTTGTGTATCTCTTGTTAACCTATGTTCATTGGTCCAATGAACTGGAATTGGCCCTTTACATATCTTCTACATAATCCAGAAGATTGAGACCTTCTATTTTTGTCATTCCCAGAAGAAACATTTTAAGAATGCCATGTCTACAATACCTTCTTAGATGGCCTATTCTATCACAATTAAAACATTTGCTATTTTGATGTCTCTTCATACCTTTGGAAATTGCTTCTCCTACCCAATGACTCAATATTTCCTAGTGCAGAATCCACTCATCTATTGGTGCTAATCTAACCTTTAAAAGCCAAAGTATCTTTTTGCATTCTAAGTTGACATTTTAAAAAGCCAGAGATTCAAAAAGTACTTGTCTAGCTTCTGGATTTGTTACCCCTATTACCTTAGGTAATCTTTGTAAAAAGTTACTAAAGGGTTCTCTTGGGTCTATATTACTTTAGTATATGATTCAAATTTTCTGCCCAGTTCTTGAATCTTGTCCCAAGCATTCAAGGTTGCTGTATGGCATAGGGACAAGATGAGTTCATTGTATATAGCTTGACTATCTGCATCAGCATTACAGCTCTCACCAAGAATTTGATCTTGGGCAGCCTCAAATCCTTTGGCTCCACTTTGATGTTCCAGGACTTTAGTCTCTTGTCTCCAATAGCACTTCCACTGCTTGAGCCAGTGATATTCATGGAACCAATCTGGGGACACAAGTCTGTGTCCCAGGTGCAGGGTTAGAGCTCCCATGGTTAAAGTTCAGTCTGATCAGGTAGGCCTGGAGCAGCTGGACCTCAGAAGCAGATCCTAGCCTGGGTAGTGACAGTGAGCCACATGGGCAAGAGAAGCCACAGAGGAGTTGTGGCAGGAAGTCATGTGTGGTAGTAACTCAGCCACTTAATAGGCAGGACCAAGACATGTGGGTACAGGCTGGCAGGAAATTACCAAGTTGCCGTGGCAAGCCAACTTGTGTGCAGCTGGGCCAGAGGGGCAGTTCAGCTGTGACTGATGGGAGGAGGTTGCAGGTGAGGGTCCTGGCAGGGCCCCAGCAATAGCGTGGATTCAGACTTTGGCGCCAATTGCAGTAGTATCAAAGAGTTCCAAAATAGTCTGGAATGGAGTATAACAAAAGGTTCATTTATTTGGGGATAAACTCACAGTAAGGGTAGACTAAGGGTCTGCAGTCCTCTGATTGAGCTGGGAAATGGAACAGAATCCAGCAGAAAAGAGGGCTATGCATACTTTTCATCTGCACTTATAGTACATGAGACCATGCTCAAAGTGGGTCGGCACCTTAAAGGTTATTGGCTGAAGAAGTTCCCACAAGGGAACTTATCTCTATATTGGAGGGAAAGTATATCAATATGGGAATCAGAGGGTGATTATCAGAAAAGTCAAAGAAAGAGGGAGAGGGGCTTATCTAATTGGAATAATAAGGGAAAACTTCATTCATAGATGTAGCTGGACTTTGGTGAGCGTGGGGGATTTGAACAGGGAGAAATATGAAGGTCTTTCCAGGTAAAGACATATGAACTGAGCTCAGAAGGTTGAGAGCAAAAACTGTAAGAAGCAGAGATGTCAGTACATAATTTATTTGGGAGAATAAGGTGAGTCAAACTAGCCAAGGCAAAGTCTATTGTCTTGAAGATCATGAAGAATGGGGGATTTAGTAGCAGGCATTACGTATTATAGCATGCTAGAATATAAAGATGAAAAAGTAAAGACAAAAATACTCATGTGGGAGATAAAGAACTAAAATAAATGAATTTGGAATACTTACTTTTAGGCATACATAAAGATAAAATATGCTCAGAATGAGAGAAGAGGTGTGGACAAATCCAATGTTTCTATGAGCACAAAGAGATACCAGAGGATATTAACTCAATACTATGCTTAGAAATCCATTCTTGGTGCTTTAACATCAAGACAGCTTAGACAGGAATGGATATCAAAATTGAGTGTTGTTATGGTTACAGTGAAGGATTGCATAGATTAGGTTGAACTAAAGGTATGTCTGTGGAAAATTATCTTGATTTCTTTAGTTAAACTATGAAGATCTACCCACTATGGGTGTTATCATTCCCCAGGAAGGGGATTCTTATCTGTACAAAAATGGAAAAAAAATGAGTTGGACACTAATATGACTTCATGGAAACATTGCTCTCTTCTCTTGACTGTGTTTGCAACATTACTGCTTCAAATTTCTGCCTCCTTCACTTCCCCACAGTGATTCAGATTAAGTTGCTCTTTCATGATACTTTTATCACAGCAATAGGAAAAGAAATGAAAACAGGGGTCAAGTACGACTGTGAATTCAGGAAAACAGAGATGGAGGGATATTGTGTTAGAACTCAGAGGTCTTAGGAGAGGGCATTCAATGAACAGAGACATGGGTGGGAACAAAATCCTCAGTATGTGGGTTACTGCAGTGGCTTTCAAAGTGCAGTGTCTAGACCTGAGGTGTCAGCATCACTTATTCACCAAATTCTTCGGCTCCATCTCAGAACTATCAACCAGAAACTCTTGGGATTGAGTTCAGGACTCTGCTTTATCGGGCTTGAGTGACTCGTAAAGATGGGAGAACTTTGGGTCTGCAAGATAGCTCAGTGGATAAAAGGTGCCTATTGTCAAGACTGATAAATTTGATCCCCTGGGTTTGCTTTGATGGAAGAAGAGATATTCCACAAAGATGTCCTCTGACCCCCACTTACACACTCTTGTGTATATAATACACACACACACACACACACACACGCTTGCACACATACACATGCAAATGTACTTTTAAAATGTTGAACTGTTATGCTTTAAGAATACGTGGTGAAACCATGGAGCTCCTATGGGCTAACTCTAGTTATTGAAGTGTCTGTAGAGCCGAGGGAACAGAATTCTCAGAGGCATCTTTATCATGACAAACATAGATTGCAAAAATCTTCATGAGAGATTATGATTTGAGGGGGAAACTTTATTTTTGTGGGTTGTTGTCTAGGTCCATTGGGTTTTTGGAGACCTTTAAGATTTAAGAGTCCTCCCTGCTCCTGCCGTTGGCCAACTTTTAGATATTAGATTGTGATGATACTTTCAGGCAAAAATGGCAAATGGGTTTTACTGTGTGCTATGCTTATTTAAAAATGAGCATCTGGAATTTTATATTGGGATAAATTATGAAGTCACATCCATTGTGGGGGAGAGGATCATAGTTAGCAATGTCACCCATAGATTCAGGAAGCCAGAACAGTGGAACACATGGCATGGCTTTACCATCCTTCCAGGAGGACATGAGATCCTTTGGGCCGTGAGAGAAGCCTGGAAAAAGGAGAAAGCTGTTGAGGAGGTGCTAAGGTATAAGAAAGTATCTTCCAATTTTTCTTAGAGTCTGCCACTTGGCATCTAACCTGAGTTATTCGTATTTAATACCAATATGAATGCCGACATCTTGTCAAAGCCCTAGGAAATATGAGAAACCTTAGGGTTTTGGAAAAGAGAATAAAAACCTTGCATTTTTCATACATATAAGAAATTTTGTAATTTTAGGTCTGCTGTTCTCTTCTGGAAGCCACTCCTTGCCATTTTGTACAGATAGAGAATGCAAGTGAGACTCTGGCCAGGAACAAGGGTGTCTGTTATTATCCTGGGTCCTTCAGGCTCCCTAAGATGAGGCAGAACAGCCCTGTTCTCTGGCAGCACTGCATATCCATCTGCTTAAATAAACACTGGCCTGGCTTCTTGAGCAGTGCTCCCTATAGCAGCCTGTTAGCTTATTCACCACTCCCAACCAAGGGAGCTAAGTTTCCTTACATACTTTCGCCCTGTGGTAGCACAGTGGCTATTTTGGAGTAAGATTCTTGGAAGAGATCGTGAAGGGAAATTAAACACGACACCTGGCGTAAGGAAGAATCAAATAATATTATGTAAAGCATGAGGTTTAGGCTCTTTTGAGTTAGATATGAACAAGGTTTTCCTATTCGAACTTTACAAATCTGGGTCAGTCACAAGACTTTGGGTGTATTTGGAAGATTTCTCTACACACAGTGTAAATGTGGAGCCTGGAACACTGCTGAAGAGCACGGGATGGAGGGAGAGAGGTACATTTTAGTCTTGGTTTGAACATCATATTTTGTCTTCTTGCACAAGTCCCTAATTCTCTCTTGGTCTTAGTTTTGGAACCTGCCAAAAAGACTGAATACAGCATGGAGTAAGTTTGTTGTTAGTTCTGTACGTTGGGTTTGTCGTCATTTGACACTAACAAACTGTGGTCCATAACTCACGAGGACCAGTGTTGTCATTTGACACTAACAGAATGTGGACCATCACTCACGAGGACCGGTGTCATCATTGAACCCTAGCAGACTGTGGTCCCACACTCACGAGAACCAGTGTCTTCTTGCTGACTCTACTTTTTTCTGGGCATGCACTGTTCACTGTTTATTCTTTGGTCCTAGTTATCCCAGCCAATGCCTGGATTAATGTTGTCCTGCATAGTACTTTGTGATACCTCTTGGGAAACTCACATGAAATGTCATTATAGTATAATTTAAAGTAAAATGAAAGGACTCACAGACTTTAAATTGTCACCAAGAATTCTTGAAATTTCTTGTGTTATTTACTCCTTTGACTTAAAAACATTTAATTTTCAACTATTTATTTACATTGCATTTTCTTACACCACAGATTATCCAAGACTGAGTAATTTTTAAAGAACACAGAACCGTTCTTTTCTACAGAACTGGAGGCTAGGAAGTTGTCCTATTGTCCTGTTTATTTTTTCCACCTGACACATTCGAGGGGCATCTGAGAAGAGGAAATCTCAATTAAGAAAGCCTCCCTACCAACCTGGCTGCAGGTAAGCCTATGAGACACTTTTTGGATGGTGATTGATTGGGAAGGCCACTTTAGGTGGTGCTATCCCTGGGCTGATGGTCCAGGTGTTAGAAGAAAACAGGCTGAGCAAGCCATGGAGAGCAGGCCAATGAGCTGCATGCTCACATGGCTTCCATTCCAGACTTGCCTCCAGGTTCCTGTCTTGAGTTTCTTCCTTGGCCTCCCTCTGTGATGGAATGCGACCTGAGAGCCATAAGTTGAAATAAACCCTTTCTTCCCTAAGTTGCTTTTGATCATACTGTTTATCACAACACTGAAACCCCAACAAAGGCCGATGCCAAGGTGCCTGCATCTAGTGAGGGGCTTTCCTCCCGTGCTGTTCCATAGCAGAAGGCAGAGAGGCAGGAGTCTACAAGAGAGCAAAGGAACAACAGAAGCCAGGCTTCACTTTTATAATAAGCTATTCTTTATAATAATGGCATATGGCTACCCCTGAAGGCAGTGCCCTTATAACCCAATCATCTTTGTTTAGGCCGTATCTTCTACTGTGGTTGCATTAGGGATTGATTTTCCAAAGCATGAACTTTGGGAGACACATTCAAACCATTAAGTTATGAAATAGATCCTTCTGGGATCGTGGCCTTGGCTCTGTGGTTAGGACTGAAATGAATGACACACATCTTTTCCCCAGTGCTTTGGAAAAGTGAAGTCAAATCTACATTCCCATTGAAAAAAACCAGTGCTATCTTCTCAACTCCCTACAGAAACTAGATCAATTTCTAACATTCTTTAAGCGGATATGCTATCAAGCCTGTTTTAATGAATATATAGAGAGAGCATATATTCAAGTAAGTTATGTATTACTATTCTTAGGCAAAATTACTTTCCTAGGACATATGAAAATGCACCTACATAGTATATATTTGCTTAGGGAATCTCCATCCACAGGACAAAGGTAACATTCATTCTTAACTAGTAGAATTCAACTGAATGATATTTCAATTGTCCTTTACAGATGGACTTACTGAGGCCAGCCAGTTTAAAACACTCAGTTATGTGTAGTCTTGAGATGGTCCAAGTATTTCTAAGGAGGGATCTAAAAGCTACTGAATATTTTAGGGAATATCATCCTGAGACTGTCATTCATAAAATAGACAAAACCAGATTTGTCAGATCTGTTGGGAGAGAGGAACGCTTAGTCACTGCTGGTGGGACTGTGAACTAGTACAGACACCATGGAAATCAGTATGGGCCAAAGGCTAGATGGCTCTACCACTCCTGAGTATCTACACGAACTCCCACGGTGATACCTGCGTATCTTTGTTTATTTCCACATTACTCTCAACGACAAGGAAATGGAACCAACCTAAATGTCCACAAAAGATGAATGTCTAATGAAATTGTGAATAAATACACAGTGGAATTTTAACCAGATGTAAAGAAAGGCTAATAAAATTTTGCAGGAAAATAGATAGACCTGGAAAGTATATTAAACAAGGTTACTCAGACTCACAAAGACAAAAGTCACATAGTCTTCTTCTTATGTGGACCCCTGCTTATATCAGAGCATACAAGTAGGCAAGAGTATAGATCTAGGATATGAAAGAGGAGACCATGGAAAAAAGAAAAAAATGGTGTTGAGGAAATGGGGGAGGCACAATAGGACTCATGTGACAGAGAAACAGAGAAGAGGCCCCTGGATATGTGTAAAAGGTATGGGACTGGACAGAGGGATGGGGAGAAGAGATGGAAGGAAAATAAAAATAAATCTTATTTGAAAATGTCATAACGATATGCAACGCTTTGTATGTTAATAATAGTAAAACACATACAAATGAAAGAGCATCTTACACTTCTAGGTGGAGTTTTAAAGGCATATAAAATAGCAGTGTTAAGCTTGTGACTGGGAATGTGCTCAGCCGTTGAGGGGTCTGTGTGGGCGTAGGTTAGTTAACCTTTAAGAACCAGCCAGGACACTCGAGCAGGACTCTGGAAGAACTTGTGCACTTGTCAACTTGGCTTCCCTTGGCTGTGAGTAGTTGCCCCATACCAGATGAACTGCTAGGAGCGACGAGAGCGCCAGGGAAAGAGCTTGCTTATTTCTGACTCCTGAGAGGGTGTGATCCAAACGACAGACACCCAACGGGCCTGCGGTTCAGCGCTTGGAAAGCACTGCGACTCACAGCCACCTGTGACTGTCGATGGAAAGAAAGTGTCTACAATTTTAAAAGAGTATTATTTTGGGCTTCACACTCTGAGTAAAATGCCAGGGGCATAAAGGTAGAAGCTACTTATGTGACATCAAGGGTGAGCCCTTTGGTGCTGGCATCCATGGGACACAGGAAGAGTGAACATACTCAGAAGTCTAATAAACAGTTAAAGGGATAGAGTAAGGGGACTAAGTGTGCTCGCCTTGGATGAGGAATGAGAAGAGGGCTAACGCAGACATCTGCAGGTACCACAGGAAATGTCTGAGGTGGTGTGCAGAGGCACAGTTATTCCTGACATGATGAAATTGAGAAAAGGAAAACTCAGCCTGAATGTCAGGAAAATATTTCTTACATAATTTCCATAACCTGCAGAGGGAAGTGGGAGAAATCTTGTTATTTAAAACTCACACAAAGCTAGGTTGAACGAACCACCCATTTTAGCTTCCCCCTCTTCACTATGTCTTGATCTAAAAATATCTACTTTCCTTGCTCTGGTTTGTATTTGTAAGTTCTGAAAACTAGGTGTTCCTTGTGCAAATTAGAAATACTTCATAGCTTTAATAAGCAACTGAAGAGTCCCTGGGTTGGGGTGTAGGGTATTGGCAACACCATTTCTTCCTTCTAGAGTTCATTCCTTAACGTAGTTTTTAAAGCTGATTTGAATACAGGCTATGAGTTTTGGGCTTTACCTTTAGAAAGTAATTGCAACATGAGCAATGTGTGGAACCAAAGGCCTCACAGATTTCAGGCCAACAGTCTACTGCTGAGCGGTAGTCCCAACCCCAGGAACAGTTTTGATTGGATACTTAAAATGAAAGCTGTCCAATGGAATTAAATTAGGAATCAATAAAGAAGTTGCTGCGTGACTTCCTGGGCGATGTCAGTGTCAGTGGTAGGAGACATGAGAAAATGTCTTTCCACCACCCATACAGCATCAACAACAGATCAGAGGAATGAATTCACCAATCTGCAGCTTGGTGAAGCGATGAGTTTACCAATATTACCTGCAGGGTACTGGTGAGGGGTTACTTACAGGAACTGCAGGACCAGAGTGAGCTCCCTGCAGGACTTACTTGGCTGGTGGGTGGGAGGACACTTTTCTCTCCTTCCCTTAGCAATTGTTAGTACTAGTGAAATCTTTGGGAGGGACCCTTATGAATGGTAGAAGTTCCACGGATGTTCTGAGACTTGTGAGTTGTGCACTCACTGAGTCTTGAAAGTTCCATTTACTTTTTGAGCCTTAATGCTACTCTCTCTCCAGGAAAGAATGTTTCAATATAGAAGAAATTGCTGCACAACAGACTATACCTGGAAAATTCCCCACTATGTGGAAGCTGAGAAACACACTCCCAAGTAGTCAATGGATCAAAACCAAATCTCATGGGGAATTAGACAATGTCTTGAGATGGATGAAAATTAAAACACAGCACAATATAAGATGCAGCTAACACAGCACTTAAGAAAATGTGTATGTATGACGCTTATTAAAAGAGATCTCAAGCCAATACCTGACTTCTCTATTTGGAGGTTGTCTAGGAGGCAGACCAAATTAAACCCAAACCAAACAGATAAAAGGAAATAATGAAGACTTGAATTGAATAAAACAGAGACTAGGAAAAAAAACCACCCAAACAAAATTTGAGTCTTCAGAAGAAACAGAAAGTTGATGAATTTTTAGGTAAATGAGCCAACACACACACACACACACACACACACACACACACACACTTACACACAAACTCTAAATATTCAGATTACTAAAACTAAGACTAGCTCATTGAAAAACAGACAAAGAATCTGCATAGGAATTTCTCCAAAGAAGACATCCAAGCGGCCAATGATCACACTCAAAGAAGCTCGACATCATCAGTTACTAGGAAAATATTAACTCAAAATCCTGAGGAGGGCTGTGGAGATGGCTGAGCGGAGAAAGTGTTTCCAGCACAAGCATGAGGACCAGAGATAGCATCCCCAGAACCCATAAAAAAGCTGGGCAGCATGGAAGACATCTCAGCACCCAGGAGTCAGAGACTGGAGGTCCCTGGAGCAAGCTGGTCAAATCTGTGAGTTTTGGGTTCAGCATGAGGCCCTTCCTCAACGTTTAAAGTGGGCTGGATCCAGGAGACACCTGAAATTAACTTTGGGTCTACACACACACACACACACACACACACAAGCGCGCACAGGCGTGCTTATGCACGTACCTACACACATGTAAACATACATATGCACACACACACACCATACCCACATTAACATGTGCACATGACATCCCAGGGATGGACTGCTCTAACATACTCAGATAACGGCTGTTGTGGATGTGGACAATGTCACCTGCTGCTACTGCGCTGGACTGTGCTTCATGGAGCCATGTTTGCACAGCCTGTGAGGTCAGAAGGTCACAAAGAAGCTTTGTTCTCACAGTCTCCCCTACATCCTCCTGCTGATGCCTGATTCTCTTTAACAAAAAGAGTGCTCAAGAGTCAGTATTCCCAGCAAGAGGCACCATGAATGCCACCCTGTGCTAAAAGGGCTGATGAAGACCCTAGTCTCTCTCTGAGCGGTCAAAACTAATAAGGCTGCAGGCTTTGAGGAGGAAGAGAACTTCAGAGCATGTTTCTTAATCAAGATAGTAACTAGATTGTAATAAATCCATGAGAGAAAGATCCAGACAACCATGCTAATTAAGCCAAATGAGAATTTAAGAGTCCTTTAATTTTGACCAGCGACCCAGAGCAGGCCATGTCTCTGAGGAACACTGCCATATTACAGTTTGTTGGGTATTTATTAATTTCCCTACCTGGACCATAGCTCTGAGACAGAAGGGGTTATCATAATCCCAGTGGCCCAGATAGTGTGTGATATGATAGAAGAAATCATTGGGTCAAACAAGAGAATAAAACATAAGAACGGGGTGGGGGTTCAAACAGTAAAAGAACTGAGATCCACATGCTTGGGATGTGAAGATTTAATAAAGACCACGGAAGGTTTCCATTTGTGGGAGAAAATGGTGAACCCCCCCCCCCCACACACACACACTCAATTTCAGACCACTCCCGGGGACTCTGTGGCAGTACCCAGGCTGCTATCTCTTGCCTTGCCCTGGCTGTGAGGTAGGAAATGGTCTGGTTCTCCTTATATTACCTACACACTTCCAAAGACGCAGAAGTGTGTTTTTGGAGCATATCATTTTGAGAATTGCATTCATTTCCCCCCATGTTCTTTGGAAAGCTGTAAAGTAATTTTAGATGCAATAGTAATTCTATATCCTTGGCCTTTGAAGTCTGACTAAAAACATCATACGTCTCCCAGCCTGGATGCTGGCAAGTTCCTACATTGCTGTAGAGAAGAGCTTACTTTCATTTACATGAGGAACCACAAATCTTTGGTAGAATTGTCTCACCTTGATTAGTTTTTAAAGATACAATTGAAATGGGAATCTGTTACCGTACAGCTGAGAGATCATTAAGAAGAACAGTGAAACGTCCTAATATATTTGAAACTCAGCAGCTGATGTAATAACTCATTGGAATGCAGGGTACTTGTCACCCCGGAATAAAAGGTCAGCTTCTAAAGCCTGGTGAGTCCATAGACTTGTTTGTTTTTCTTTTACAGACTTCCTTACCAAGCCCTCTCTGGCTTCTAAATGATAGGAGGATTCACCCTCTCACAGTATCTGAAACTTCATCTTTGCCATGGTGAACATGAACCCTAGGAGGAAGAACGCCTGCGTGAGGTCAGTGATCATTAGTCCCACTAACGTGACCTAGAATGTCTGTGTGAGTCAAATGGCCAACAGTCCCACTAATGTGATTTGATACCCCTCACATTTACTATAAGCCAATGATTTGTGCATACATTTTTATGTATGTATATGTGTATGTGTGTGTGTGTGTGCGTGTGCACATCTGTGTAAGGGTATGAGTTCTCTTGACCCCCTTCCACCTTTTTATGGTTGCTTGTTTTTGAGGCAGGGTCTCCTATTGGGGTGGATTTCACCGATCATGTTGAGCTTGAGGGACATCTTTCTCTCAGGATCCATCTGTCTCCACGTTCCCAGAACACATTCCTATGTAGCCTTTTTTTTTTTTTTAATGTGGGTTCTAGGATCGAACACAGGTCCCCACGCTTGGATGGCAAGCCCTTTACCAAGAGAGATATCTTATTAGTCTAATTTGTGTGTCTTTCTTAAGATTGCCCACTGGATGGTAAGTATCCTGAAGACATGGGACAGTCATTCTTATCATATATGTTGTTCATGTGTTTAGCCACTGGCTGGAGAATTGGAGAAATTACTCTGAGCACCTTTTTGGTCTTAATTAGATAATCGGCTAGTGAGCATTCTGCATGGAGCACGGGCAGCTTGGTGGATCACTTTTAGCACATCTCTGGTATGCATTTTCCTAAGGCAGCAGGTTAATTCTGCCCTGAAGAGCCTGGGACACCTTCCTCAGGAAGGCTTTTTGTCTCCTGGCATGCACAGTCCTGGGCCTAGAGCCACTTTTAGCTCCTCTGTGGGTGGAGAACCTCAAGCTCAAATAGTCTGTGGGACCCTGCCTGGCATTTCAGAACACACCGGGGGCAGACGTCTTCCTGCTCAAAGAGACTCCTCCTTGAAAGTGATTTGAACGGCTGGTTTTTCTGACGCAAGGACATTTTCTTACGTACAGCTTGGCCCCATTTTCTTGTTCTGTTTTCCGAGATGGAAGACTTTTTATGCCGTCTCCTTCCTCTCTGCTGGCAGCCAGTGTTTATAAATTATGCTCTTTTTAAATAGCTCTTTTCCAGTAAGGTTTCCTCATCCCAGGGAGATTAAAAGGCTTGCAATATATTCTACTTAGATTCCTTCCATCTAATCTCTCCCTGTTCCCAGGGCACACAGGGCTCAGGGGAACAGTGCAGTGTCCCAGCCACTTCTCGTTTGGGTGTATAAAGATTTCATTCTTTCTGACCCTAACAACTAAACACTTTTCAACTGTGCTGGTCATCTTTTACAATCCCCACAGTCATTGGAAACTCTTTTGCTGATTGTGTGTGTGTATGTGTAGTATGTATGTGTGTGTGTATGTGTGTTTCTTTGATGGATGATTCTCTCTCTCTTGATTTTTTTTTTGAGACAGGGTTTCATGTAGCTCAGGCTGGCCTTGGGTTCCTATGTAGCCCATGCTGGCCAGTACCTCTGTATCTTCTTGCCTCTCGATCCTAAAGTGCTGGATTGAAGTGCGCAGCATTGTGCCCGACAGGGCTTCAACTAACCAAGAACAAGTGGGGGAAGGTCTTCTGTTACAATCAAATATTTTTCATGCTTAAAGTAAGCTTGTAATACAGTCCACCCCGACTCTCTCATGCAGTGGCACAGCAAAATACATTGCTACATTTGCTACCCTAACCTGAAAATAGGTTCCTCTTATATTTTCCTGCGCTCTCCTGTTCTGTCAAGAGTGCCAGAGTAGCAGCCAGCACCTGCAGCCGCTGGCAAGGTGTACCTGGCAGCTGTGCCAGCCAGACGCCAAGTTCTAGCCTGTTCCAATAATAGTGTGTGGGTGGCAAGCTGGCTTCCTGCTGACAGAGAAATCTGCCCACAGCTCTCTTCACTGTTCCTGGAAGCTGGAGCAAAGCTGGCTCTGGGTAAGGGGGTGGACTCCTCTGACCCTTCCCTAGAATACAGGAACAGAGTAGTAGAATCCATTCTCAGGGTTAGAAAGACTCTTTGTTACAAAGTTTCCTTGCCTCAGTAGGGAATGTGGCATCTACCCAACTTCCCTCCATTCTTTTGAGCCTTCACCATCCTCTGTAGAAACATCCTCCAAGTCTGGGTCGATGTTCCCCTCTCTGTGCCTCATAATGAGAACAGCTGGAGCCCAAGTCTACATTCAGCTGGCTCTGGAAGGAAGATGGGTGGATCTTGCTCTTGGTGCAGAATATGCAAGAGTCTAAATTGGCCTCTGTGAAGGTCACATCCTCACAAGCAGCCTGCATTTTCCATTTTTAGCACGCTAAGTTCTCCTTCTGGGTATACAAAGGTAGTTGAGACAATGCCCTTCCCTCTCTTCAACAAGACTCCCAGAGCTCGGCCAGTGCTTGACTGTGGATCTCTGCATTTGTTTCTATCAGTTACCGGATGAATGCTCTCTGATGACAATTAGGGCAGTCACCTATCTGATTACGGGAGAAGACCAGATCAGGCACCCTCGCCGCTATTGCTGGGGTCATCCTTGTGGATTCTTGGGAGTTTTTCTGGCACCAGTTTCTCCCTAACCCTAGAATGGTCCCATCATCAAGACATTTTTCATTGCTCCCCTCTTCTGTCCCACCCCCAACCCACCGAACCCAATCCCTCATGTTTCCATCCTCCCAACCACCTCCCACCGCCCCCGCCCCCAGTTTTCTCAGAAGATCTCTTCTATTTCCTCTTCCTAAGGAAATCCATGTGTACCTCTTTGGGCAAGGTCATGATGGGGGAACCCACAGAGACAGCCGATCTGAGTTCGTGGGAGCTCACGGACTCTGGACCGAAAGCTAGGAAGCCTGCATGGGACTGACCTAGGCCCTCTTCATGTGTGTGTAGTTTGGTCTGTTTGTGGGGCTTCTAGCAGTGGAATCAGAACCTGTCCCTCGTGCTTCAGCTGACTTTGGGGAACCGATTAGCCATGCTGGGTTACCTCACCCAGCCTTGATGTGGGGGGGGGAGCTTGGTCCTGCCTCAACTTGATGTATCATGCTTTGTTGATGCCCATGGGAAGTTTGCCCCTTTCTGAATGAATGGAGATGGAGGAGGAATGGATAGGGGGTAAATGGGAGGTGGGAGAGAAAACAAGAGGAGAGGAAGGAGGGGAAATTGTGGTCGGTATGTAAACTAAATTAAAATTTAATTAATAAACAAACAAACAAACAAAAACACAGGTACCTGAGAAGAAATCTGGGTTTCAGCAGGAAAAGGAGGAGTGTGAGAAGGTAAGGGAGCTGAAAGTGGCCAAAATTCATTATACATGTATATGGACTCATTAAAAGTAATAGAAGGTTTTCTTGTGGAGTTTCTTTGCACAGTGCACCTGTCCAGGCAAGAAGGCCATCTTAAAGTAGAAAGTTAATGTGAGCGTTTCATGCACTTCATCGTTGTCAGACTATATCGGCGACTAGGTAGGCAACTACAGGAAGTCAAAATGCTTAGTGAGAGTAGCTAAAGATGTCAGTCCAGTGGCCAGAGCCAAATTCTTCTGTGGCTAACTGTGTGGCTTTGGACAAGTGGCCGCACTGCATTTAACACTAGTTTCTTCATCTATAAGATCATAAGGGTAGAGATAAGCACAGCTTGTGAAGGCAAGGCCTTCAGAAAGCGTAGACGTGCAGAAGCATTGAGTGTACTTCACACGATGCCAGACAGAAAGCCAGCACGAGCCAATGCTTTAAGATGTAAGCAGGCGGCGCCAACATACTTCCAGTCCCAGTGGAGCTGCGGAAGGAGCCTTCAGTGAGCCGGCGTGAGGCCCATCGCACTGCTGCATAACTCAGCATTTTCAGCTCCAGTCTTGATGACAGGTTCATGTAACAGGCGGCAAGTGGCCCCTGCAATTGTGGTTTCATCCAAAGAATATATGAGGTAACGGTGCGCGGCTGCCTTAGTCAACACTGTGGCCCTGAAGGAAGAGGCCGCTCCAAAGGCACTTTCAGAACAGCAAGGGCTCGCATACTGGTTTGCTTTAGAACGCATAGTCCTTGAAATTCACTCCTGGTGGCCTCGCTTAGGACCTGCTGTCCCAAGCTTCTCTGTCTAGAGATGGCAGACTGAAGGGTTCTGGTAGCCAGTACAATCCAGGCCCCAGAAGTCTTGACAGGGAGTTACTGTTTGGGAAACCCTTTGAAGTGCATGCTTCCCTGTGCATCTGGAAATTCCAGTCGCTAGAATTGAGCCCTCACTCCCTGACCATAATTTTCATTCTTTCAGTGGTAACCGGTCTGGGACTGCCCTTGATTAATGGCTCATGCCTTCTTCCCAAATTCCTTCCTGGGCAATTTTCATTTGCTTAACAAACTCAGGAGCTTCATGGATTTTTTTTTCAGTGAAAGCTGAGAAGGCGAGTTTAGGTATTTGTCCTTTTGCCATTACATCTTGGTACTGGGCTGACTACCTTCCCATCCCTCCCACCCAGTGTCATCCGAACTTCAAGGGCAACAGATACCCATGCCAGAGGTTACCAAGTGGTACAGTTATGCAGCTTTCCTTGGTGGATGTAAGTGGAGTTTCCAATCCCTGCATCTGTGGCCTTCACTGTGGGGAGCAGCCTTCACTCAACAGAAGTGCACAGTCAGCTGCAACGATTCTCTTGGGTGTATTGTGGTTTTGTTGATCTTTGCCTCTTAAAGTCTCTGTATTGATTTCCACATCACATTCATGGTCTTGTTCAATTCAGTGATACGCGATGCTTATCAGAGTTCCTTTAATAATGGATATGGTTATCACCTCCCTAGATGACTGACTACTTCTCACGGTCAGCATGAACCTGTTGCCATTTGTTCTTTTGTCTCAGAGGCACACAGAAGTCAACTACAGTTATTTCAGCTACCTCAATTATGGCACAATGTATGAATAAAACCCAGTCAAAATATTTTCAAAATACTACTTTTCCTTAACTAAAAACACAAAGTAGGAACACTACAAGAAATGTCACGTTGGGATGGAGGAGCAGAAGACAGCAGCATAGAGGATGGCGAGAATAAATAGCTCTAAAGATCTTTAGAAAAATTCATATGGAAATCTACTGTATGAGCTTCCTAACACACACACACACACACACACACACACACACACACACACACACACACACACACTGAGAGAGAGAGAGTTAAAATATCCTACAACAGAGCAGCAAAGTCCCTACTAGACACTTGAGTCTAATGAATAAATGCCCAGTGATGTGGGATTCTCCTCTGTATGCTGTGAATATGTTTTATTACCATTGGTTAATAAAGAAGCTGCTTTGGCCTAGAGCAGGGCAGAATAGAAATAGGAGGAAAAACTAAACTGATTGTAAGGAGAAAGAAGGTGGAGTCAGGAAAAGCCATGTAACCACTCAAGAAGCAAGATGTGAGGTAACAAACCATGAGCCTTGTGGTAAAATATAAAATAATAGAAATGGGTTAACTTAAGGTGTAAGAGCTAGATAGAAGTATGCCTGAACCATTGGCCAAACAGTGTTGTAATTATTATAGTTTTGTTTGATTTCAGGGTGGGGGTGTCTGGGTGGCCAGGAAACAGAAGCATAGTCTTCGTTTATAGCCAAGTTACAGGAATGGGTTTCTTTCCTTGAGACCAGTGAGATCTCATATAACCCCAAACTTTACAGGTTATTGCTGTTGCTATTGGCTTCCCTCTGGACCTTGAAGTTAAGGCCCCATTCATTGCCAAAGATGCTTGAGTCATAGAAAGAACATGGAGAATTCCAACTGTCACTCCCCTGGACACTTCATCCCTACTGCCTAGCTCTCATAGTGTTAGAAGATGCCATGCATGATACCAGAGGAGAAAATTAGCCACCAGTCATTTCCAGTAGTGGATCCCGAGAGCTACAGTACAGCTATCGACTTGACAAGACACGCTATGCAATAGTGGCGTAAATGTCATGGACGTAATCCAATGACTTTCTGATTGGTTTCAAATTCCATTCCACAAGACAAAACCCATACGTGGCACCATTATTAGGCCAAGAACCTATGGCTACCTACACTACAGTGGCTAAAGGAGAATCTACTATTATTCTGTTTAATGGGCATAATATTAAACTGAATCCTAATGATATTTATTGTTATACTCTTAGATCAATGCATCTCTCAACCCTCATCTCAGAAATGTGGTAGACATTTGAAGTGATTGACACAGAGACCTACAACTGAGCTAGGTGCAGAGAATAAGAGACCACAGAATTCTCATCCCTAAATGGAACATATATGTTACAATCCTTCCTCCCAAGGCTCAGGGATCATTATGGAAGGGGGAAGAAAGAGTCTAAAAGCCTTAGGCCAAGTCAATTGTATATTCTAGAAACATCAGGGCAGCTGCTCATGTGAGCTCACAGTAGTGCAATAACATGTAAAAAAATAAAATCCGTGCAAGGCCATGCCAGACTAAATTCCAGAGAGGAGATATGACTTATTCACAAAATCACACCCTAATCTTGAAGCTCCTGGCAATTGTTAGCAGCTGGCAGGAGAGACCCTTTTCTCTGAGTGGAGTCCCTTGGCAGCTGGCCATGGTCCAGTGGAAGGCTACAAGCTCATATTTAATTAGCACAAGTTGGTCTTGATGGATTTGAAATAAATAAATAAATAAATAAATAAATAAATAAATAAGACTTGGGTGGGTAGGGAAGGGGTGGATCAAAATATGTTGTATGAAACTCTCAAAGAACCCATGAAAATTTAAAAATCCCTAGAAACACACCTAAGATCATACAAGAATGGAAATTAGAACATGCTGTTTCTTTGCAATTGAAAAATTCAATCTATGATTTAATAAATGTCAAACTCTTATTCTTTTAAAGAGCACAAAAATGTGCTATTGACCATAGTTTCCTGACTCTCACCGTGTTTCTTGCTGTCCATTCGAAATTGTCATCTTGTAAACTCTACTAGTTACCTAAAATTAAAAGCTCAAGCAACTCTAAATAGTTCATTAAACTACGAACCTAAGGCATGCAAGGAATATTAGCTTAACCTTTTTACAAAAGCAACAGTTTCATGAGAACTACTGATAGATCTTTTTAAAAATAAAAATCTACTAGGTGGTGGTGGTGCACATCTTTAATCCTGGCACTCGGGAGGCAGAGGCAGGCAGATCTCTGTGAATTTGAGGCCAGCCTGGTCTACAGATAGGGTTCCAGGACAGGTCTAAGATACACCCTGTCTTAAAGAGCCAAAAAACATTTGTTTTTCTGTATTCAAACTCCCAAGATTCTGACCTAGGCCTGGAGATCAGGTTAGCTAATTTCCTGTCAAATTTCTTTGGCGTGCCTGTCTTCGTTTTGCAGCTAGGATCATCCCCACTTGCTTTTTGCACTCCCTAAGTGTTCTTTTCCAAGCTCAGAGTGTAAGTACCACTTACACAAGGATTCAACTTTGTCTTCAGTGTATTTCCCGCCTCTGAGCTCAAGATTAGTGTGCTAACCAATTACTCAGTAACCCAAAATTAACAGCTTGATTTTGTTTTCTTCTAAATGTGCTGTATTGATATGTTTTTTTGAGACGGTCTTACTTTGTAGCTCAGGCTGGCCTCAACTTTACAATTGTCATGCCTCCATCTCCCAAGGCTGAGATCACAGGTATGAGCCATGGGCAATATACTCCATGTTTCCTATGGTTCAGGTAAAAAAAAATCTTGTCTTTCCAAATTCACATAAAAAAAAGTCTGTGTCCAAATCCCCACCTTGGGAAGTATATCCTTGATATGATTTTTCACTATGGTTACCTCCTTTCCCCACAGGCTGACTTGCTGTCATTTCCCTCTCGAATTGTAATGATGGCTTCCAGCTGACTTCTTTTTTGTCACCCCTCTGACTTCACCCTTTCACTTATGGCTCCTTATGCTGTTGTGTCTTTACTTTTTCTGATGTCCCAAGCTTGATCCACCCTGGATTTTCACTCTAGCTGTGCCTTTGGCAGCAAGGTTGTCTTGTGATATGCTCTTCCAGCACACGGGCACTCTGCCGTTAGCTCTTTGTTCATGTGTGGTCTTGGCCGAGAGCATCCCTGACCAACACACTTAGGGATGTGGTACTCCACAGCTTAGCGTCACCCACTTTTTGTTTTTATTTCTGCTTGAGGAGTTTTACATTTGTGCTTATATTTTATGCCAGCATTTGCTTATTTTTAAGTGTGTGTGTGTGTGTGTGCGAGAGAGAGAGAGAGAGAGAGAGAGAGAGAGAGAGAGAGAGAGAGAGAGAGAGAGAGAGAGAGAGAGAGAGGTTCATGTGAGTGCAGGTGTCCATGGAGGCCGGAAGAGGGCATCAGATCCCCCAAAGCTGGGTTATAGGTGGCCAATCAACGTGGGTGCTGGGAACTGAAGCCAGGATCCCCTGTAGAAGCAGCAAATGTTTTTAACTGCTACATCTCTCTATTCCCAATATGCTGATATTTAGTAGATGCTCATAAATGTGTGTTGAATGAAAAGTCAGCTTACATTTACTGAAGCAGATATTCTGTTGTGTGCAGCTGTACTGGATATCCCATAAACACCCATGGAGTGAACAAGTGATGCCGGAACGAAGTCCCTTCATGGCCATGGAGTAGTCTTGTGAAATGAGCCATGTTTTATTTTTAATTTAATTTATTTTTAAATTGTTTTTATTGAGCTATATATTTTTCTCTGCTCCCCTCCCTTCCTATCCCCACCCCTTCTACCCTCTCCCATGGTCCCTGTGCTCCCAATTTACTCATGAGATCCTGCCTTTTCTACTTCCCATGTAGTTTAGAACCATGTATGTATCTCTCAAGGTCCTCATTGCTTTCAAGGTTTTCTGGGATTGTGAATTGTAGGCTGGCTTTTCTTTGTTTTATGTCTAAAAGCAACTTATGAGTGAATACATATATTTGTCTTTCTGGATCTGGGTTACCTCACTCAATATGATTTTTTTAGATCCATCCATTGCCTGAAAATTTCAAAGATGTCATTTTTTCCTGTTGTGTAGTACTCCATTGTATAAATCTGCCACATTTTACTTATCCATTCTTTGGTTGAGGGGCATTTAGGTTGTTTTCAGGTTCTGGTTATGACAAACAAAGCTGCTATGAACATAGCTGAGCATACGTCCTTGTGGCACGATTGAGCATCCTTTGTGTATATAACCAAAAGTGGTATTGCTGGGTCTTGAGGAAGGTTGTTTCCTAATTTTCTAAGAAATCGCCACACTGATATCCAAAGGGGCTGTATCAGTTTTCACTCCCACCAGCAATGCAGAAGTGTTCCCTTTACCTCACAACCTCTCCAGCCTAAGTTGTCATCAGTGTTTTTGATCTTGGCCATTCTTGCAGGTGTAAGATGGAATCTCAGAGTTGTTTTGATTTGTATTTCTCTGATGGCCAAGAATGTTGAACATTTCCTTAAGTGACTTTTAGCCATTTTAGATTCCTCTGTTGAGAGTTCTCTGTTTAGGTCTGTACCCCATTTTTTATTGGATTATTTGTTATTTTTATCACAATTTCTTGAGTTCTTTGTATATCTTGGAGATCAGCCCTCTGTCTGATGTGGGGTTGGTGAAGATCTTTTTCCATTCTGTAGGCTGCTGTTTCGTCTTGTTGAGCATTTCCTTTGCTTTACAGAAGCTTCTCAGTTTCAAAAAGTCCCATTTATTAATTGTTTCTCTCAGTTTCTGTGCTGCTGGGGTTAAATTTAGGAAGTCATCTCCTGTGCCCTTGCATTTAAGTATACTTCCCACTTTCTCTTCTATGAGGTTCAATGTGATTGGCTTTATGTTGAGGTCTTTGATCCATTTAGACTTGAGTTTTGTACATGGTGATAGATATGGGTCTATTTTCATTCTTCTACATGTTGATATCCAGTTATGCCAGCACCATTTGTTGAATATGCTTTCTTTTTTCCATTTTATATTTTTTGCTTCTTTGTCAAAAATCAGGTGTTTGAAGGTGTGTGGATTGATATCTGGGTCTTTGATTTGGTTCCATTGGTCCTCCTGTCTGTTTTTATGCCAATACCAGACTGTTTTCAGTACCATAGCTTTGTAGTAAAGTTTGGAGTCAGGAATTATTATGCCTCCAGAAGTTCCTTTATTGTACAGGATTGTTTGACTATCCTAAGTTTTTTGCTTTTCCTTATGAAATTGAGTATTTTTCTTTTGAGGACTGTGAAGAATTTTGCTGAGATTTTGATGGGCATTGCTGTAAATCTGTAGATTGCTTTTGGTAAGGTTGTCATTTTTTCTCTTTTTTAAAATTGATTTTTATTGACTCTACATTTTTCTCTGCTCCCCTTCCTGCCTCTCCCCTTCCCTCTTCAACCCTCCCCCCAAGGTCCCCATGCTCCCAATTTACTCAGGAAATCTTATCTTTTTCTACTTCCATGTAGATTAGATCTATGTGAGTTTCTCTTAGTGTCCTCATTGTTGTCTAAGTTATCTGGGATTGTGATTTGTAGACTGGTTTTCTTTGCTTTATGTTTAAAACCCACCTATGAGTGAGTACATGTGATAATTGTCTTTCTGTGTCTGGGTTACCTCACTCAAAATAATGTTTTCTAGCTCCATTCATGTGTTAATTCTACCTACCCAAGAGCATGGGAGATCTTTCCACTTTCTGGCGTCTTCTTCAATTTCTTTTTTCAAAGATTTAAAGTTTTTGTCATACAAGTCTTTCACTTGTTTGGTTAAAGTTACTCTGAGATATTTTATGCTACTAGAGCTATTGTGAAGAGGATGTTTCTCTGATTTCTTAGCCCTTTTATCATTTATGTACAGGAGGGCTACTGATACTGAAAGTGTTTATAAGTTGTAGAAGTTCCTTGGTAGAATTTTTGGGATCACTTACGTAAACTATCATATCATCAGCAAATAGTGAGAGGTTGACTTCTTCTTTTCAAATTTGTATCCCCTTGATCTCCTTTTGTTGTCTAATTTCTCTAGCTAGAACCTCAAGAACTATTTTGAACAGGTATGGAGCGAGTGGACAACCTTGTCATGTTCCTGATTTCAGTGGGATTGATGGGAGTTTCTCGTCATTTAGTTTGATGTTGGTTGTTGGCTTGCTGTATATTGCCTTTATTATGTTTAGGTATGTTTCTTGTATCCATGTTCTCTCCAAGACCTTTATTGTGAAGGGCTGTTGCATTTTGTCAAAGGCCTTTTCAGCATCTAATGAAATAATCATGTGTGTGTTTCAGTTTGTTTATATGGTGGATTACACTCACAGATTTTGGTGTGTTGAACCATCCTGCATCTCTGGGATGAAGCTGACTTAGTCATGGTGGATGATTTTTCTGATGTGTTCTTGGATTCGGTTTGCCAGTATTTTATTTAGTATTTTTGCATCAATGTTCATGAGTGAAACTGGTCTTTAATTCTCTTTCATAGTAATGTTTTTATGTGGTTTGGGTATCAGGGTAATTGTAACCTCATAAAAAGAGTTTGGCAATATTTCTTCTGTTTCTATTGTGTGGAACAATTTGAGGAGAATTGGTATTAGTTCTTCTTTGAAAATCTTGTAGAATTCTGAGCTGAAACCACCTGTTCCTGGGCGTTTTTTTTTTGTTTGTTTTTGTTTTTTGTTTTGGTTGGGAGACTTTTGATGACTATTTCTATTTCTTTAGCAGATATAGGTCTATTTAATTTGCTTATCTGGTCTTTATTTAATTTTGGTAAGTGATATTTATCCAGAAAGTTGTCCATTTCCTTTAAGTTTTCCTATTTTGTTGAGTGCAGGTTTTTAAAATATGACCTAATGATTCTCTGATTTCCTCTGTGTCTCTTGTTATGTTCCCCTTTTCATTTCTGGTTTTGTATCTCTCTGCCTTTTGGTTAGTTTGGATAAAGGTTTATCTATTTTGTTGATTTTTTTCAAAGAACCTACTCTTTGTCTCGTTGATTCTTTGTATTGTTTTCTTTGTTTCTATTTTGTTTATTTCAGCTATCAATTTGATTATTTTCTGCAGTCTAGTCCTCCTAGGTGAGTTTGCTTCTTTTTGTTCTTTTGTTCAAATGTTCTGTTAAGTCACTAGTGTGGGATTTTTTCAGCTTTTTTATGTAGGCATTTAGTGCTATGAACTTTCTTTTTAACACTGCTTTAATTGTGTCCCATAAGTTTGGGTTATGTTGTGTGGTCATTTTCATTGAATTTTAGGAAGCCTTTAATTTCTTCCTTGACCCATTGATGATTCAGGTGAGCACTGTTTAATTTCCATGTGTTTGTGGGCTTTCTGGAATTAGTCTTGCTGTTGAATTCTAATTTTAAGCCATGGTGATCTGACAAGATACATGGGGTTATTCCAATTTTTTTGTATCTGTTGAGGTTTGCTTTGTTACCTAGTATGTGGTCAATTTTTGAGAAGGTTCCGTGAGGTGCTGAGGAAAAGGTATATTCTTTTCTGTTTGAATGGAATGTTCTATAGATGTCGGTTAAGTCCATTTGAGTCATAACGTCTGTTAGTTCTCTTATTTCTCTGATAATTTTCTGTTTGACAGACCTGTCCAGTGGTGAGAGTGGACTATTGAAGTCTCCCACTATTAGTGTGTAGGGTTTAATGTGTGATTTAAGTTTTAGAAGTGTTTCTTTTACATGAGGGTGCCCTTGTATTTGGGGCATAGATGTTCAGGATTGAGATTTTCTTTTGATGGATTTTTCTGTGACTAATATGAAATATCCTTCTTCGTCTCTTTTGATTGATTTTAGTTTGAAGTCTATTTTGTTAGATATTAGAATAGTCACACCACCTTGTTTCTTAGGTCCATTTGATTGGAAATTATTTTTTCCCAACCCTTTACTCTGAGATGATGCCTGTCTTTGAGGTTGAGGTGTGTTTCTTGTATGCAGAAAAAGGATGAATTCTGTTTCATATCCAATCTGTTAGCCTGAGTCTTTTTATAGGTGAGTTGAGTCCATTTATATTAAGGAATATTAATGACCAGTGATTTGTTAGCTCCTGTTATTTTAGTTTTTGTTGTTGATGATGTTATTGTGTGTGTTTTTCTCTTCTTTGGGATTTGCTGGCTGCTGTGAGATCATCTATTGTCTGTGTTTTACTGGATGAAGCCAACTTCATTGTGTTGAAGTTTTCCTTTAAGTACTTTGTGTAGGGCTGGGTTTGTGGCTAGGTATTGGCTAAATCTGGCTCTGTTATGGAATATCTTGTTTTGCCCATCTATGGCGATGGAAAGTTTTGCTGCGTATAGTAGTCTGGGCTGACATCTGTGGTCTCCTAATGTCTGCATAATGCTTGACTAGGACCTTCTGGCTTTCATTGTGTCCGTTGAGAAGTCAGGTGTAATTCTGATAGGTCTGCCTTTATGTGTTATTTGGCCTTTTTCCTTTGCAGCTCTTAATATTCTTTCTTTATTTTGTATGTTTAGTATTTTGATTATTGCTTGTGAGGGGACTTTTTTTGGATCCAGTCTATTTGGTGTTATGTAAGCTTCTTGCATCTTCATAGGCATTTCTTTCTTAGGTTGGGAAAGTTTTCTTCTATGATTTTGTTAAATGTATTTTCTGTGTCTTTGAGCTGGAGTTCTTATTCTTCTCTACCTTTTATTCTTAGGTTTGGTCTTTTCATGGTGTCCCATATTTCTTGGATATTTTGTGTTAAGCTTTTGTTAGATTTAATGTTTTCTTTGACTGATGAGCCTATTTCCTCTATGGTATCTTCAGCACTAGAGATTCTCTTTTCCATCTCTTGTATTCTGCTGTTTAGGCTTGCATTTGTGGTTCCTGATTGTTTCCTCATAATTTCCATTTCTATAATTCCCTCGTTTTTTTTTATTGTCTCTATTTTAGTTTCAAGTCTTTAATTGTTTCTTTCACCTGTTTGATACTTTTTCTTGGTTTTCATAAGGGATTTGTTGATTTCTTCCATTTTTTGTCTGTCTTTCCCTCTATTTCTTTGAGGGAGCTTTTCATTTCCTCTTTAAGGGCCTCAAACATTCTCCTAAAGTTAATTTTTAGGTCAATTCTTCTGCTTCATCTATATTTTGTTCAGATCTTGCTGTTGTAGGGTGTCTAGTTTTTATTGGTATCATGTTGCTCTTTGTGGTATTGAATGTGTTTTTACCTTGTCTACCCATCTTTTCCTCTGATTGGTATAGTTGGGGCTGTCTGTGTCTCTGGTGATAAACCTTCCAAGTGCCATTGAATCCAAGACTCAGATGGTTGTTCCTCGTGGTGCAGTCAGGGCCAAGTTTCTAGTCACCCTGAAGGACACTTGGCATTCCTGGAGGTCATTCAGTACTCCCTGGGGTCACTCTGCTTGCTCCTCCGGAGGCTGCTTGCTTGAAACTGCTTCTCCTGAGGTCTCTGTTTTGGTCCTGCTTTGGCTGAGGTCTCTGGCTAAGGCCTGTTCCAGCAGAGGTTTCTGGTTTGGGCCTGTTCTGGCAGAGGTTGCTGGCTCCAGGCTGCTACCTCAGAGGTTGCTCATTCATGCACAGTCCTGCAGAGGTCTCTGGCTCCCTCAAAGCTGGCTCCCTTGTACCTGCTCCTGTGGACGTTGCTGCCTTGGGCTTGCTCTGGCTGAGGTAGCTGGCTCACACCTGTTCCCACAGATGTCCCCGGCTTGGGCCTGCTCCCTCAGAGGTCCCTGACTTGCATCTGGTCCCACAGAGGTCTCTGATTGAGCCATGTTTTAAGACTTTTCTGTGCTGTCACTTCCTCGTAAGGGAATTGATGCCTTGTATTCAGATGACATATACATGTCTTGATACAGGAACTGCTCTCAGGGGCACAGGGCACCGATACTAGGTGCCTCATTGAAAGACCCCCATACTTGAAAGACCCCCCATGCCCACATACTATGTTAAACTCTGCTGAAAATTTAGCTGGGCCCCCGGGCTCAGCTGATGCTAAAACTGGATATCTATGGGTTGCAGACTCACTGACTAGGCTAAGGAGAAGGTTACTCCACCCCCCAAGACATCCTATCTAAATTGTCAACTTGCTGCAGGGTGTTTTATCTGTCTTTATGGTTTTTTGGGGAAATTCGAGAATAGACATGGGGCCATTCCCAGGATGAGCTAAGCCCACCAATTTGAGAGCCAATGAAATGCTTGTACTATACTACCCTCTTATGTAATCATTTTTCCCTATAAATATGGCTGTTTGAATTTGCCCGGGGTGGGCAGTTGGTGTAAGCTACTGTTGCACCCTCAGGCGCCTGTGTAATCAATAAAGACACATCTTGCTGATTGCATCTGTTGGCCTGAACTATTGAGACTGGGGGATTTCTCCCACTGCCCTTGAAATTGAGGGTTTTTTCACTCATCATGATAAGGATCACACACTTAT
Organism: Microtus pennsylvanicus; assembly: GCF_037038515.1. NCBI lineage: Eukaryota > Metazoa > Chordata > Mammalia > Rodentia > Cricetidae > Microtus > Microtus pennsylvanicus. The sequence continues at coordinate 11,001,574 of NC_134593.1, read as the reverse complement.
TTTTTTTCTTTTTGATTATATTTACTCCTACTTTATAGGGTCCATAAAAAAACCAGTGAGAGTCATTAACCAAAGCTTTCATGGTGACCCCAGTTTCCTGGACTGTCAGCTAATGGAGATCCTAAGTTTACCTGCCATAGTCAAGAAAGAATCCTTTCTTGAATGGTACACTTCCCATGCCCAGAGTATTTAAAATCCAGCTTCCCACTGCCCTGGGAAGTGTCCTCTGACTTGCATTGGTGGAACTGACTTTCTTGCTTTTTCTTTCTGTCTTTTCCCTAAATTCCATAGGGCTTCCAGAAGATGGGAACATCAAGCCATCCCATTCTACCTGCTCTGCTTCTCCTCAGAGTCAAAGTCCAAGTTCTCACCCAATCTCAGTTCACCTCTCTGAGCCGACCTCCAGCTCCTACGGTTGCTGTTCTCTAGCTCAGCACTCCAGCTGTGGGAGACTTCTTCCTGACCCTAGAACGTGCTACCCTGGGAGGTCTAGTCCCAGGACATTTGCGTTTACAAAGGTACACTTCCCGCACCTTAGACTGTCGCCCACGAGCTCTGAGTTTGACCTTGGCTCCAAGCCTCACCTTGACAAAAGTCTTCTTTGCTTTACTTTAAATACTTCCAAGTTCTAACCTTGGGGAAGCACAACTGCTCTATTTTTCAATAAAACCTACCATCGTTGGACAAAGGGCGTATTTTAATTACTGTTTGTGGGCTACTCGGGTAGGACATAAGCTCTGTGAGAGTTGAAACAGTGCTGGTTTTCTTCTCTGTTGTGTCCTCAGTGCTCAGCACGTCCTAGGCAAGCAGCGTTTGTTAAGTAAATGACTGGATGATGGGTTATGCAAACGAGGGTAGAGGCCTAGGGGACCATCCGCGTGGGCCTGAGGACTGGGATGAAGAAAAGCAAAAGCAGAATTTCAGTCCTATTTCTGTGTGTTCGGGCTGAGCTTAGAAGAGGCTCAGTTCTTGTCGCCTGACCTGCTGACAGCTGGTGCCATAACAAAACAATGTCCAGTGAGTCAAGTTTTGAGATGCTGGAAAATATCCACATGTCAGGGTGAACGTGAAAGTGTTTGCTTGCTACATTAAGTCAAGTCAGAGTCCTCTCTGGAATGCTATCGGCTCTTAGGGAAGACGTGTGAAGAGTGCGAAGGGACCCAGAGGCACCTCCCTGGATAGGATCCTCCCTCCCTCTCTTTCTGGACTGTACTTGTTTTGACTTGAGGGAGGAAATTGATTGCTCAGACTTAAAATATTCCTGTAAGAGTCCATCAGATGTCAGAGGGTGAAGAGAAAGTAACTCAGCTAAGTAACATTTGGCTGGAGATTTAGCAGGCAGGCATTGTCTCTAACCTTGATGTTCTCATGGAGCTAAGCAGCCCTTGGCTCTGGTCGCTTTGTCTTCCGATTGTCCACTTCTTCACCATTATCCCAACCCAGACCGCTGTCACTAGACTTATTTGGAGGATGGGTCAGAAAACTTTACTCACCTTAGGGGACTCAGGGAGAAAAGGGGCAATCGATTGCAAACAGAGAGATGAAGCGAGCTGGGGAAAGGCTGGTATAATTTGACTTCCTTTTTTATTCCCCAAATAGAGCCTTTTGGAGAGCCTGGAGGACAGCCTTTGTCTTGGTGGAGGTTCCAGACTCTACTGGAATCCTACTTCCTGACCCAACACCCTGGGGCTGGGCTCTGTGAAGTCAATTCCTCTTGTGGGTACTCCAGGATGAAGAACTGGGCCACTTCCTCCTGCTTGTTGTGGGGGAAACCTTTGCATGTGTCTGATTCTCTGCAATCTTTGAAACTAGTTTCTTGTACCAAATTCCCTTCCACTTGAGACCCACAGAACAATTTTTCCTTTATTTTATTAATTGTGTACTCAGCTGAAAGAGTTTTTAAGCTTTATACAGCCGGAATTACCTTCCAGTGTTCTAAAGACTTCAATGCATGGAACTGCAAACACTGACTTTAGACTATTGGGATGCACGTATCTACCCACTCATGTGGGCTTCATTTTTCTATTTTCTGTTTCGGAATGTGTTTTATGTACTTTTTAATGTATGTGTATGTATGTGTGCACATGTGCACTGTCTGCAGAGCTCAGAGATAGATATTGGGGTCTTTCCTTGTAATTTTACTCCTTTCCTTTCCTTCCCTTCCCTTCCTCGCCTCCCTTCTTTTTTCTTTTCTCTCTTCTCCTACCTCCTCTCCTCTCCGTTGCCCTTCTCTCTTTCCCCCTCCTTTCCTTTTCTTTCTTTCCCTTCTTCCCTCCCTCCCTCTCTCCTCACTCCCTCCCTCCCTTCTTCCCGTCTCTCCCTCCTTCTCTTCCCTCTCTTCCCTCCGCTTTTCAGACTGGATCTTTCACTGATCCCAAAGTTCACAGATTTGGCTAGACTGTCTGGCCAGAGAAGGGATCTGCCTCCCTGCCTCTGCTCCAGTGTTAGGGTTACAGGCACAGGCCATCACATGCTTTCTTTTTTTTTTTTTTACATGGGTTCTGATGAGACAGGGCGAGACAGTGCAGAGGTTCCTCTACCATGTGTTGCTGCTGAGGCCCTGTGCTCTGCACTCTGAAGACTACACTTAGGTCCTGAACACCCAAGTGAGTGCCAGTTGGCTGGCATCAGGATTTGCTGCTGTGTCTGAGTGGTCATCTCTGGTGGGTTTCCGTAACACTGAGAACCCAAACTCAGGTCCTTGTGCTTACAGGGCAGGCTGAGCCATTTCCCCACCCCTTTGTCTAGCCCCTTTGTTTGTAGTTTTATACGTATAGATTTCTTGAATATGGTTCTTGGGACATTGACCTCCCCCTGCAACATCTGTATATCTGTCTGTCTTTCCCTTCCTTCCTTTTTTGTGTGTAGTGTATACGTGAGGCTGCACCTCGGTGGGTGGGTATGCTCACCTGTGCAGACTTCTGTGGAGGTCAGAGATTCGCTTTGTGTCTGTATAGATGTGTCTGTGTGCTCATCCACGTCTGAACCTGTGGAGGCTGGGGCTGAGGTCAGTGTTGTTCCCCCACTGCGTCTCCATGTTCATATTCTCTTTAGAGACAGGGTATCTTTGTTGAACTCAGCACTTGCTACTGTGTCTAATGGCCAACAAAGCCCTGGGGGTTCACCTGTCTTCAGCTCCCCTAATGCTGGGGTTCCGAGTGTGCTGCCACAGCTGACTTGTGTGTAGGTACTGGGCACCTGAACGCATGCTCTCGGGCTTGCTCCTCAAGCATGTTAGCTCCCGAGTCACCACCTCAGCCCCGAGGCATTGATTTTCTAGCTGTTTGTTTAAACTCCTAGACAATGTTTAGGGAGTTTCTTGGTTGTTTATTTTACGGTTCCAGAGAAGCAAACCCAGGGTCTCGTGTGTGACTTTCTACCACTAAGTTATCCCCACAACTGTTTTATTCTGAGCCAGGGTCTCACTAAATTACCCAGATGGGTCTTGAACTCATATAGGCCCAACAGCTGGGATTCCGGCATGCTCTACCCCGCTCATGAGAGTGTTTAACTGGTCTTTTTAAAAAACTTGGCTTCCCTCTGTGTTGCCAAATGTCCACTGTCAATAGATGTATGGGTTTTGGAATTTCACACAATATCTCTAAACCTTAGCTTCTTCATCTACAAAAGAAAATTTTATATTTAGTAGGCATTTTATGTTTAAAATTTATATTTAACAGGCTATTTTACCAAAACCAAACAAGCCACCTTTGATTTAACCTCACTACACTGATTTCTCAGTTTATGAAGTGGGATTGATCCCATAACCTCATCTCCCTGACCTTCAGATGACTCCCCCTCCTGCTGTGGTTCATGTCAGCCTCTGCTGAGATTGGCTTGGGGTGGACACGGCACTCGGGTTCTGCTCTGGCGACTTCTGCTGCAAAGATCCCGGAGGGATGCCAGTGCTCCTGACTGTGTTAGCAGGAAAGCATTTCTCTGTTTTAAAACTAACAGAAAACTTGAGCTTGATTCCTAGTTCTCTTTCAGTTCTAATACTGTCCTTGGTTCACTTCTGCATAGACTAGAAAGTTATAAATAATAGAAATTTATTTCTCAAAGTTCTAGAGCAGTGGCTCTCAACCTTCCTAATGCTGCAACCCTTTAATACAGTTCCTTATGCCGTGGTGACCCCAACCATGACATTATTTCATTGCTACTTCATAACTGTAATTTTTGCTACTATGTTGGGGGAGGCTGCTTGTTCATTCCTGGCTGCCCAGAACTGAAATAATCACACAGAAACTGTATTAATTAAATCACTGCTTGGCCTATTAGCTCTAGCTTCTTATTGGCTAGCTCTTATATCTTAAATTAACCCATTTCTATTATTTTATATTTTACCACGAGGCTCATGCCCTGCCAGCAAGGTTCTTGCTGGTGGCTTGTGTCTTTTTCCTTTGGCAGCTTCATGGCATCTTTCTGATTCTGTCTACTTTTTCTCTACATCTCTGTTTGAATTTCTGGCTTGGATTTACTCTGCTAAGCCATTGGCCAAAAGCAGTTTTATTCATTGACCAATAAAAGTAACACATATACAGAAGGACTTCCCACACCACTACTGTTATGAATCATAATGTAAAGATCTGTCTTTACTGATGGTCTTAGGTGACCCCTAAGAAGGGGTTGTTTTAGCCTCAAAGGGGTTAGGACCCACAGGTTGAGAAACACTGCTCTATAGCCTGGCATACTTAAGTTCAAGAGTCTGCAATGGCCGGCATGGCTGGCTTTCTGCTTCAGAGGCAGCGGTGTGCTCATGCAGGGTGGGAGGGTAGACAGAAGTGACAAGTGTTCTTGCTCCAGCCCTTTCATCCGTGAAATTAGGATTCATCTTCTCCTGAACACCCCATACTACTGGACTGGGGATTAAGTTGCAATATGAAGTGTGTGTGTGTGTGTGTGTGTGTGTGTGTGTGTGTGTGTTGCACATTCAAGTCATAGCAGTGGTAAAGGCTAAAATCCTTGGAATACTTATGGTTTTATGAGAAACAAACTTTACTGAGAGAATCTTCTTAACAGTAAGGGCTGAAGGCTCCCACTCCTAAGATGCTAGTACGGGTTTAGTACTGAGAGGGTTAAGAGGTCAGTTGAAGTTCTGGAATCACCTGGGAGACACAAGCCTTAAGGGGTTATCTCGAGGGAGCTAGCCTCTGGGCTTCCTGGGACCAGAGTATTTGGGTTAGGTTCATTGAGGTGACAATACTCACCCTAAAGGAAGGAGCACCACTCCCTGGGCTGGGATCCTGGCCTGCATCCGTCCAAAGTGGAAGCAAGATGAGCACACACTCACTGGTTCCTCTCATCTTCCCAGTTGCAGATACAGCATGGCCAGCTGCTTCAAGCCTTAACTTTTTGCCTCCACTTCCCTGCTATGATGGGCCACACCTTGGAACCATGAACCAAAACAAACCCTTCCTCCCTTGGGCTGCTTTTGTCAATGTATGTACTTGTAAATATGTGTACATGTGTGTATGTATATATATATATTAGTATATAATATAAATATATATCCATTTAATCACATCAATAGAAAAAGTAACTATTATAAACACCTAAAAAATATATATAGTTAATCACACCAACAGGAAAAGTAGTTAATATAAATATCCTGGGTAGCAAATGGTTCAGTGGATTCAGGTGCTTACTGCAAAGCCTGATATCCTGAGTTCCATCCCTGAGACCCATATGGTACACACACACACACACACACACACACACACACACACACACACACACACAGAGAGAGAGAGAGAGAGAGAGAGAGAGAGAGAGAGAGAGAGAGAGAGAGCACTCATCCTTGTAAGTTATCTGCTTATATTCACACATCACATCATGGCATACTCATGTACATATATGTACATATACACATAAATATGCAATTACTAAGTAAATGAGAAACTATTTAAAAAGCATTAAAAATTACAAATTCCCAAAAGATACTTCCAGGGTCTACCTGACTACCTGACCCCAGCCCTCCTAAAGCTCAAAGAACTTAGCTTCATGTTGAGACTCTGGAAGGGCATTCCTTGACTCAGGGCTCTTGCTCAACACTCCGAAGACAGTCTCAAGTCATTGTTGTTGGCACTGGCTTTGACTTTTCTGCCAGGTCACTGAAGTTCCTGATACCAGGGACCCTGAACCTGGGCAGTAAGATGAAGTGGACTTGGCTTCTTTGTGTTGGACCGGAAGTCCTGATGACCTAATAAGAGTCACAGCCTCAAACGAACTGTCTGGACAATTCCTCTTCAGGACTGTTTTCTGCCCAAATCCTTCTTTGTTACAGATTTTTTTTTCTGTACCAATTTTAGGACACTACAGAATTTGGTTATGTTATTAGATTTTGCAGGCAACCCTTCCCCTCCTGTATCTTTTCACTAAAGTACTGAGTTTTCTGTCATCCTTTTGGGTATCTTGAAAAGGTTGCTGGTATAGACATTCCCCTCACCCTCTGAAGGGGACTTTTCTCTGCATCGCCAGTGACTGAATTTAAGGTTTTGGCCCAAGGCAGTCACTATGGTTCTACCTCAGTTAAATGTTCCATCATGAATCTTGGTCAGAAGTGATTGCTACTTACACTGGGCCTTTCCTAATACAAAATATAGTCTTCTCCAGTTCTGAGTGAACTAGACTCTCCTAGTGCCAGTCTTCCACGAAACACATAATTATTATATCTAGGTGTTATGGAATATGAAGAGCAAGAGATCTGACTACACCATTATATTATATTATATTACATTATATTATATTATATTATTATATATATTATCTGCTCTCAGAGCACAGAAGAAATAAGAACAGCTGGGAGGGTGGTGGTAGTGATGAGAGAAGCCTAGTACTAGGCAGTCTTGAGCTGAGCCTGAAGGCAGAAAGAGAAGCTAGAGATCAAGATGCACATGAGGAGGTCAACTGGCTGAGCATGGTTCAGAACCAAGAGAAGCAGAGGGTTTGAGGTAGTGGCTCCTCACAAGCAGGTGTGAGCTCGGGAAGACTCTCCAGAGGTGAGGTTACAGTAAACTGAGGCTGGAGGTGGGAAGTCAGTGGAGAAGCTTGAATGCAACGGTCGAGGCAAGCAATGGGAAGTTCTCAGGCTAAGGCAAGGTATGGGCTAGATGGGAGTGGTACGAAAGAGTTCATAAAGGAGAGTGGACAGGACTGGTGACCAATTGGAAGGAGAAATCAGTGGCAAGGAGGGAGTCACTGGGAACATCTCCTACAAACCTGAGAGCCACAGGAGAATACCCAGTGTCTTACTAGAGAATAAGATACTCATCCCTAAGTCAGGAAACACAAGAGGACTTGTGAGAAAGGGTGAGTTCTGATCTGTACATGTTATGTGAGAAGAGCCTGAAGGATGCCAGGAGGAGATGTTTCATAGACTTCTTGGCTTGAAAATGATTTGGAAACCGTAAATATATACTGAATGCCTATAAATTCTGAAAACACATGTACTATTTTGTCATATATTATACCAATAAATCATTTCCAGAGTTTATGACCATTCCTTAGGAGCTGGCTGAAGCTGGTCAGCCAGACAGACTGTGTAAAGAAGAAGAGAAAGAAGAAGAGAAAGGGGTTGGATGTGGAGCCTTGTAAAGTGAAGTACCTATGGGGCCAAGGCGACTAAGAAGAAACACTGGGAGCAGGGGGTGGATCTGAAGCACAAAGAGAACTCCAGAGGGCAGCAGTGCCTTCATTCAGATGAAAAAGGGCGTGCCGACACCAGCACGGCTTGCCACCCAAACTGGGCTTAAATTGTTATAGTTTATGAATCATTAATATAATTACATACTTATATGCTTGGGGATGTAAATTAATGTGCAATATACATGCATGTATGATGTACTAGATAATTTTATGTAAAGGCAAAATGTAGAAGAGATAGCTTAAATGTACAAGAGGTAGTTTAAGTAAAATGTCAGCTTTGGGTATTGGTGGTGGGGCATTAGGCCTTCCTTCTTGATGGCCTGAGAAGTTTAATTCTTCCCTTCTGGTGTGCAAGATCAGAGTAATGGTTATACTATTAGGATATTTAAATTCATTTTAGGATGTTATCTTCAATTAAGCCGAAGATTGCCATTGGGAGAACAATAATGGACAAGGAACTGATTGAGGCTAGCTGTCTGATAATAATGAATGAATGCTCTGCAGGTTGGCCTCTGATTCAGGGAAGAATTAAGAGGCTGGCTACTAGGATTCAGTAGAGTGTTTGGGTGATAGGGTGGAATATAATAGTGGTTCCAAACTTGTAGTTGTAAGAAGCTCTTTGAGAATCTGGTGGAAACCACTGATCTTCCACACATGGGAATCAGGATGTGGAGGCCAACATGGAAGGATGCAGCCTAGGTTTTTGCTGTAACTACTTCTGAACACACCCAGAAAGATTTGTTACCCTGCATTTAGATTCCAAACTGTGCTTCCATTTCCTTTTGTATGTGCACAGGCCTGAACATGAGTGTATTCACATGTAGGCTTTTCTTGCTTGTGGAGGTTAGAAGACAACCTTGGTTATTGTTTATATCATTTTCCACCTTTTGTTTTAAAAAGGATCTCTCTTCCTGACCATTATCCATACAACTTGTAACTAACATTCTAAACAAAGTAAAAGCTAAACAAGGGAGATTTGATTCAGAGTTCTTGTTTTGAAGAAAAAGGGGGGGGGGTGCTGTGGGACAGTGGTTTTACCCTATAAAGATTTGTTTCTTATATTTGTTTAATAAAATGCTGATTGGACAGTAGCCAGGCAGGAAGTATAGGTGTGGCAACCAGATAGGAAGTAGAAGCAGGGCAATGAGAACAAGAGATTTCTGGGAGAGGAAAGCTCAGTCTGCAGTTGTGACTCAGCCACAGAGGAAGCAAGATGTGACTGCCTTGCCAAAAAAGGTACCAAGTTGGTGTGGGACAAATGTCTATATTCTGTCAATTATGTTTTAAATAAACGCTGATTGGCCAGTAGCCAGGCAGGAAGTATA